>NC_080546.1:78895422-79227089 GCF_028640845.1 Ahaetulla prasina | reverse complement strand
TTTCTGAAGCTGTGTTTGGGTTTTTTTCCCCTGAAGTTCTGTTCCTGAGGCTTTTTTTCTGAAGCTCTTTTTGGAGGCTTTTTTTCTGAAGCTCTGTTTGGATGCTTTTTTCTGAAGCTTCTTTTCTGATGCTTTTTTCAGCCTCTGAAACCTCCATTTGAGAAGCTGGGCAGGGCTACATTTGGAGTATCAGACGCACCCAGATTTTCACCCTCTGTTTTGGGGGAAAAAAAGTGCGTCTTATACTCTGAAAAATATGGTACTTCCTCAGCCCCAAAACCCCACGAATTCAGATATTTTTTCCCCAGGACATATAATTAAAACCAGAAAAGATCCATTTGCTGTAGCACATATAACCGAAAATAAATATACATTGAAAACAAAAACATGTAAGTTTAGCCTAGCTTTTATAATATAATAGACTAAGCATATGCTGCTAGTCCTCAACTTACCACTGCAATTGAGCCCAGAATTTATGTTGTCCCACCTTACGCCTGTTCTTGCTACATTGCTAAGTGAATCATTGCAGTTGTTACGTTAACTTGGTAAGTGAATCTGACTTCCGCATGGACTTTGCTTGTCAGAAGGTCGCAAAAGGTGATCCCGTGACCCCGTGACACGGCCACCGTCGTAAATATGAACCAGTTGGCATCCGAGTGTAAATCTCGTGATTCCGGGGATGCTGCGATGGTCATAAGTGTGAAAAGCGGTCATAAGTCACCTTTTTTTCAGTGCCGTCGTAACTTTGAATGGTCACTGAGTGAACTGTTGTAAGTTGAGGAATATCTGTATAGCTGGGACAGATTTTTTTTTATTTGCAATGTATCTGTCAAAGGAACAGTAGCAATTTATAAATCTCTTAGACAAAAGGGGATTTGTCTTCATTTTTATGTTATTGTACCTGGACTGTTCCCACACATTTCCTTTTGTTTTGCTTTTAACAAGGACGACAGCGGAAGGGAAGGGAACTTATACAGTGAATTTTTAAATGGCTTAATTTGGAAAGATTGGGTTTTGTTTTGGTTTTTGGCTGGCATGAAATCTCCCTTGTAGGATGTTTACATGAGCCTTTGTGGGTTAACTTCATTAGGTTTGCCTAACTCCTACGTTAATAGCAGTGTTACGGCACCCAAAGTCGCAGTGAAAAGTTATTTTGCTTTTTTTTTAAAAAAAAAGAAATGACAGAATCCAATGTGATTCTCTTTACAGCATTGAGATCGGAACTCACTGTGGCTGCTACTGTTCTGGTCCTCCTCGTGATTGTAATAATCGCGCTGATCGTCTTGGTAATCATATGGAAACAGGTAAGGAGAAAATCCATGCTATTAAACCAGATCTCGGCTATCTCAGCCAGAGTTGTGTCAGACGCTGTGAGAAGAAACAAGCCAACTTAATTTTCTTTCCGATAGTGACTTCGTTTATTGGGTCTGCTACAAACCGAGTCTCAGTAAAAGTCAAGGTCTCTCTGTATAAAGTTAGCGCTGAGAGCTTCTGCCTTTCAGCCCCTTTTAAACATCCCGCGCTGCTCATGTCCCGCCCCATGGCTGAACTGCTCTGTTGATTGGATGCCCAGCTGCTCTCTCCCTCCTCGTCTGACAGCCTCAGCTGCCACGTCATTTGCTAAGTCCCGGAAGTAAAGCAGCTCTCCTTAACGCCCAACCCTCATCTTCCTCTATCCCATCTACCAGTGTGCTGATCCCTTTCTCATGCTTGCCAAACGCAGATCCCTGCAGCCCTCAAACAAGTCCTTGATATGTCATCCCTTTGGATCTTTGATTAGGGCCTGCTCCCATGATCCGTATCCCTGTAGGGTCATGTGTTGAGCTGGAGCTGGGCTCGACACCAGAGTTCCCCAACCTTTCAGGGTTGATGGCTTGGAGCAGGGGGTGGGGGAGGGAAAGAGGGGATGATTTTATGGGAGTGGCAAGCACCTGTTGGTGTGTGCACACACGCACCCGAGCGAGTGCCCGCAACGTTCATGGTGATGCTTGCGTGAGTGGGGCCACAAGCGCCTGCAATGAGGCTCAGACGAATAGGGCCACGGGCGCTTACGATGATGCTCACGCATGTGGCCAGCTACTCATGCAGCCCAGTGGCAATTACCCCATGGCCCGGCAGTGGGCCCCGCAACCCACAGGTTGGGGACCCTTGCTCTAAACCACATTCTGCATGATTTACTGCAGGAATGTCAAACTCAATTTTCTTGAGGGCCGAATCAAGGTTGTGGTTGACCTTAAGGGGGCCGGGCTGGCGTGACCCCACTCAGCAAATTGCTGACATGTTTCCTCTTTGCATTGGGTAGACCAGGCCAAAGCGACATGGGCCGGCCCCTTATATTTTCCAGGATGGCCCCATGAGCTGGATCTGTCCACATAGTGGCCTTGAGTTTGACACCCCGGATTTACTGCACTGGGATGAAGCTGATCTTCCGTGTCTTCTTTTGCACAGAAACCCAGATATGAGATCAGATGGAGAGTCATTGAGTCTATCAGCCCTGATGGCCATGAGTACATCTATGTGGACCCTATGCAACTGCCCTACGATTCAAGATGGGAATTCCCTAGAGATGGACTAGTGCTAGGTAAGAATCGCACAAAGGATTGTGGTAGTAGCTGCCGCCGGGGAAAAGAGAGTCTCAGATTTTTCATAGGCAACCTCAAGAGATGTTATTCCAGTGGTGGGATTCAGCCGATTCACACCTAACCGGGAGAACCGGTTGTTAATTTTCTAAGCAGTTCGGAGAACCGGTTGTTGGAAGAAATATTATTTTGGTTTTTTCCACTTTACAGGGCTAATCCTGTAAGGAAGGCAGGAAGAAACATTCTGGTGTTGTTTCTAGCCTAATCTTTATTGCCCTGCTTACAGAAACTGCCTCTCTGGTTAACCCTTATTACATTGTAACAGCTAAAGTGACACGCCCATCGATGTGACTGACATTGAGTTGGCCACGCCCACACAGTCACATGACCACCGAGCCGAGCCTACCCAGCTGGTCATTAGGGCAGAGAACCAGTTGTTAAATTATTTGAATCCGACCACTGCCTTTAGCGTATAGCCATGATGGCCACATGACTGCAAAAATTGTCTCTTAATTTCACTTAATTAAACTTTTAATTAACTAAATTAAATTAAATTTTAAGGAAAATTAAATTAATTTTCATTAAAATTCCACTTTTATGGGGTGACAAATCCCAGTAATAGTGGAACAGTTCATCCTGTTTCTATTCCCTGGCCTGGAGCTGATCAAAAGTCCTACCATTGATTGTGACACGATGAAAAAAAAGAGAGGCACTCCTACTTGCTTAGCCTATCTTCCTTCCCACCTGTTCTCATGCTTATTTTATGCAAAACGAACTAATAGTTTGTGATGGTAGAATTCTCAACTTTATCACTTCAGATGGTAGCTAGATGTATAGACTTTCAATAAGGTCATCTTTTTTGAGTTTCAGTTCTTGCCCAATTAAAATTGTTCTGCACATTGGCAATAGAAATAAGAGCATCCAATATTTGCTGGCTGGAAATGATCTAAAAGTTGACCCGCACTCTTGTCAAAGTTCTAGGAGTACTCATTTCAAAGGATCTTAAGTCCCAGAGCTGACTGTAACATCATTGCAAAAAAGGCATTAAGAGTTGTCAATCTTATTTTACGAAGTTTTCTCTCTGATAACGCTATACTCCAAGCTAGGACATATAAAACCTTTGCCAGACCTATACTTGATTACTGCTCACCTGCCTGGAACCGTCACTGTATTTCAGACATCAATACATTAGAGGAAAAACTGTCTACGATTGACCTCACCCCATTCCTAAGAGGACTATAAGGGGGCATAAGAGTACAAAAGTGCCTACCGTTCCTGTCCTATTGTTTCCTTTCATTATATATACGCTTATATGTTGTATAGTTGTTTCATGCGTATGCTTATATATACTGTTGTGACAAAATAAAAATAAAATAAAAAAGAGAGGGTCCAGAGATATTTTACTAGAAGAGTACTCAAATCTTCTGCTCGAAATAAAATTCTCTATCGCACCAGGCTGGGAAATTTTAGGTCTGGGTAGCCTTGAAATACGCCGTCTACGTTCTGACCTATGTTTAGTTCATAAGATTATTTACCAAAACATCCTACCTGTAAATGAGTACTTTAATTTATTTCTTTTTTTTTTTATTCAAAAAGTTTTACAGAAAATTTTTCCCCCCTTTCCGCCCCCCTCCCCTCCCCCCTCCCTTCACAACCCCCCTCCGACTTCCCGGAATGAGCACAAGGTATAGTTAAAAATAAAACAAACATATGCTAAAAAATTTTCGTCCCAACTTAATTATACCCCTACAATCATCAATTCCTAACTTCCCCCGAAAACAATCAAAAATAATATAGATATCAGACTAAGAGTTATCAGACTGTTTTTGAATGAGTACTTTAATTTCAACTGTAATAACTCAAGGGCTATTAATAGATTTAAACTCAATGTAATTCGCTCTAATCTTAATTGTAGGAAATACGACTTCTGCAATAGAGTAGTAAATGTCTGGAACAGTCTACCTGATCCTGTTGTTAGTCTCTCTAATCCCCATACCTTTTACCTTAAACTGTCTACCGTGGACTTTTCAAGTTTCTTCAGAGGTCCCTAAGGGGGCGTGCATAAGCGCACCAGCGTGCCTACCATCCCTGTCCTACTGTCTCCAATTATATGTAATCATTCTATGTGTTTATGGCTATGTTTTGCTTATTTATATCCTGTTTTTGTGCCAATTTTTTTCATGTGTCCATGTCTGTGTGTATACAGTTACTTGTTTCCTTGTATTTGTTGACAAACAAACAAACAAACAAACAAACAAACAAACAAACAAACAAACAAACAGGGCCCCAGTGCTCAAGGAGGCAATATCATTAGATTTTATTAGAAAGTTTACAGCAGGACCCATGCTGCATTTTTAGAAAAACTCTTGAAAGGAAAAATCATTCCAGATGGTTCCAGAGTTAATTCTCAGTAACTGTATTTTTCTCTTGTCTATAGGTCGAATTCTTGGTTCTGGAGCTTTTGGGAAAGTAGTTGAAGGAACAGCCTATGGATTAAGCCGGTCGCAACCAGTGATGAAAGTAGCTGTAAAGATGTTGAAACGTAAGCATTTTTGTTTTCATTTTACAACTAATACACCACTTCGTTCTCATTAATGCCATTGGAGTGGTATGGTGGCCTAGAGGTAGATCTCTCGCCTCACTATCAGGAGGCTATGAGTTCGATCCTAGGGTTGTGTATTGTGGCAGGAAATATCTGCCTAGGTAGAGGTGGATATTTCTCTCTCTGGGCACTCTGGGAATATATCTGCTGAACAAAACTCTGCATTGGCGACTGGAAGGGCATTGTATCTGTATATGTGCAGTTGTTTGATGATTTGCAAGAAATCACTCAAATGATTGCTATGCCACCATTCCTCTGTTGTAAAGAGAATTAAAAAAAGAAGAAGATAGAAACAGGATACTGAACCTGTAGAATAATGGAGAACATTGGCTCTTTTGAACATTCCTGCCATTGGGAAATAGACTACCCAAAAATACTACCTACCACTGAATTGCAGCAATTCAAAGAAAAAAAAAATATTGATTTTGTTGAGATTCACAGTAAATTAATTCATTCCCTCCAAACGAATGATAGGATGAGACGATCCATTCTGGATCTGATACCAAAATGGTGCGAAATAATGATTTTGAAGTGGCCACAGTCTGATCCAGAAAGCAATCTATATATTGGGAAGAATTCAGACCAATGTCCACAATACAAAGATATCTCTGCTTTATTTATTAAACAAGTTAAGAAATCAGCAGATAAAATGAAAATAATTTCCTTTCCCTAGCACAGTGGTTCTCAACCTTTATAGTGCTGCGACCCCTTTAGTACAATTCCCCATGATGTGGCGACCCCAACCGTAAAATTATTTTCGCAGCGATCTCAGCGCGCCTCAGCAGCTGCAGAAGGGGAAAAAAAGTGGCAAACTGTTTTTTTTGAATTTATCGTGCCTGAAGCCGTATTGGCTAGCGATCTGAACTGCTTCTGATTGCCTTGAGGACGGAGGCATTAAAGCGGAGACTTCTCCCCTATTAAGTTTATCACGCCTGAAGCCAGATTAGGCTAGCAATTGGGAGTGATTGCTTGTGGAGTCAATCACTGGAGCCCGATTCTTCGACTCGCAAGTATACTTCCCGTATTTCCGATGGTCTTAGGCAACCCCTGGCAAATCGTCATTCGACCCCCAATGGGGTCGCGACCCACAGGTTGAGAACCGCTGCCCTAGCAGATCTTCTTTTGAAAACTGCTTCCCCCCCCCAAGAAGATTCCTGTTCATAAAGAAACCATGACCGTGATTGCTTACTTCTGTGTTTCTGGAAAAAACGCATTCTAATTCTCTGTGTTCCCTATTTTCCCACTAGCAACTGCAAGATCCAGCGAAAAGCAGGCCCTCATGTCTGAATTAAAGATAATGACTCATCTTGGCCCTCACTTGAACATTGTCAACCTCTTAGGAGCTTGCACAAAATCAGGTAAATTTTTGTCCCTTTTCTGTTGAAAAAAGAAACATCTAGAACTGTGACGGCAAACCACAGGTGGCATATGGAGCCATATCTGTGGGCATGCGAGTGTTGCTCTAGCTCAGCTCCAGCGGCATTCATGTGCCAGCCAGCTGATTTTCGGGCCTTCCGTCCAGGGGTGAAATGTAAAATTTGTTACTACCAGTTCTGTGGACATGGTTTGGTGTGTGTGTGGGTAATGTGACTGGGTGGGCATGACCAATTTTTTTTTTTAACTTTTAAAAGCATTTTTTCGACAACCTCTTTGGCCGAAGAGGCTGTAGAAAAAATGCTTCTAAAGGGTTCTGGCGATCCCAGCTGAGTTGCCCGATCCCTTTAAAAGCAATTTTTTTTACAGCCTCTTTGGCCGAAGAGGCTATAGAAAAAATGCTTCTAAAGGGTTCTGACAATCCCAGCTGAGCCGCGTGATCATCAGAGGCTTTTTTTAAAAAAAAAAACTTTTAAAAGCAAAAAAAACCCCACCCTCTGTTGATCATCTGGCTCAGGGGTGGGCATGGGTGGGGTGCGAGGTGGGGGGTGGGGCGCAGGGATTTTTGCTACCGGTTCTCCGAACCACCCGCTGTCATCACTACCGGATCAGGCAATCCAGTCCGAACCGGGAGCATGTCACCCCTGTTCCAGGCCTACCAGAAGTCAGGAAACAGGCCATTTCCAACCTCTTGAGGGCCTTGGGGGTGGTGGGGGAGGCTATTTTAGTCTTCGACAGGCTCCTAGAAAGCCTCTGGAGCCTCAGGAGAGCGAAAAACGGGCCTACCGGGCCCACTGGGCCATTGCGTGCCAAAAACAGGGGGAGCACGGGGAGTCGCATGCGCATACACGGGGTGAGGGGCACATTGAATTATGGGTGTGGGCATGCAAGTGCGTGACCCCCTGCGCTCTCCTGCTTTTGGCACGCGACAGCAAAAAGGTTAGCCATTACTGACCTAGAACATCAGGCTCGGTTGCTCTCATTGAGCTAGTATTTAGAAGTGTAGGCTGTAACAGATCAAACACCGGCCATTCTACTCAATCCCTGTTGCAATTTGTTATACAAGTCTTTCCAGCACGATGTTCTTCAGATACGTTGGTGCTACAACCCCAGGTCTGCTCAAATTACAACTCCATGAATGGCAAGCACATGGCAAGCACATCTGGAAAGTGCCAAATTCAGGAGGGTAGCATGATATCATAATTATTCTATAATTATTGTCAATCTGTATTATCAGCATTGCATAATTTAAGACCCACCAGGCCAAACTCAGCCTCTTTAGCTGTAGAAAGAAGCTTATAAGGGACTTCCGAGTACCGCAGCATTGTTGTGAACATGGCTAGTATCGGTAATCATTCATCGTTCCTGATTTTCAGGTTTCAGAACTTTTCTGACAGCCTGTAAGGATGTGATGTTTATGTGCATAATTCAGTGCAGAAAAGTCTCTGATGACCACTAAGTATGTCTCAAAAGCAGAGGTGGGTTTCAGCAGGTTCTGACCAGTTCTGGAGAACCGGTAGCAGAAATTTTGAGTAGTTCAGGGAACCGGTAGTAAAAATTCTGACTGGCCCTGCCCCCATCTATTCTCTGCCTCCCAAGTCCCAGCTCATCGGGAGGAAATGAGGATTTTACAGTATCCTTCCCCTGCCACGCCCACCAAGCCATGACATGCCCACCAAGGTACACCCACAGAACCGCTAGTAAAAAAATTTGAAACCCACCACTGCTCAAACGGCAGATTTTATTTCTGGGAAATCACTCTCACTGGTTTGCTTTTGTGACAAGAACGGGAGATAATTCAAAGAGCATCTTCCTGCTTCTTGAAGTTTATACACTGAGAAAGCATCGTCGTTTTTGGGTACGCAATCACTACCCTTGGGACAGTGATCTCTAATTAGTTTCCAGACATGACTTCCCTGAGGCATTAACTATCGTTCTGCTTTGTTCCCCCTCATTAGGTCCAATATACATCATAACAGAGTACTGTTTTTATGGAGACTTGGTGAACTACCTCCATAAAAACAGGGATAACTTTCTCAGTCGAAATTCTGAAAAAGCCAAGACAGACCTGGACATCTTTGGCATTAATTCTGGAGATGAGAGCACTAGGAGGTAAGCTTTAGCTATAAAGTAATCAAAGAGACAATGTTAATCTGTTCCGTGCACCTTTAGCCAGTGGTGGGATTCAGCCGGTTCACACCTATTCGGGAAAACCGGTTGTTAACTTTCTAAGCAGTTTGGAGAACCGGTTGTTGGAAGAAATCTTATTTTGTTTTTTTTCCCACTTTACAGGGCTAATCCTGTAAGGAAGGCAGGAAAGAAACATTCTGGTGTTGTCTCTAGCCTAATCTTTATTGCTCTGCTTACAGAAACTGCCTCTCTGGTTAACCCTTATTACATTGTAACAGCTAAGGCGAAGCGCCCATCGACGTGAGTGATGTTGAGTTGGCCACGCCCACACAGTCACATGACCACATGAGCCACACCTACCCAGCTGGTCATTAGGGCAGAGAACCGGTTGTTAAATTATTTGAATGCCACCACTGCCTTTAGCGTATAGCCATGATGGCCACATGACTACGGAAATTGTCTTTGGACAATCCTGGCTTCCTCGGCGGAGAAACCCCAGAGTCGGACATGATTGGACAGGGAAACCATTTTTATTGAGATGTGAGAGTCATGAGGCTGAGGAAACTACTCCAGAACTTAATAGGGTCCATCCATACAATATGTTCATCATGAACCCTTCTTTGTACTTCCACGTCACACTGAAAATATTTAATATAATGCTTACTTAATAGAGGTAGTCCTCCAATTGCCCCCACAATTGAGCCTAATGTTTATGTTCCTACGTGAGAAATTTGTGAAGTGGGTTTTGCCCAATGGTAAAATCCAAATTTTTTTACTACCGGTTCGGTGGGCGTGGCTTGGTGGGCGTGGTGTGGCTTGGTGGCCGTGGCAGAGGAAGGATACTGCAAAACCTCCATTCCCTCCCCACTCCTGAGGGAAGGATACTGAAAAATCCCCATTCCCTCCCCACTCCTGAGGGAAGGATACTGCAAAATCTCCATTCCCTCCCCACTCCTGAGGGAAGGATACTGAAAAATCCCCATTCCCTCCCCACTCCTGAGGGAAGGATACTGCAAAATCTCCATTCCCTCCCCACTCCTGAGGGAAGGATACTGCAAAATCTCCCTCCCACTCCTGAGGAAGGATACTGAAAATCTCCATTCCCTCCCACTCCTGAGGAAGGATACTGCAAAATCTCCATTCCCTCCCACTCCTGAGGAAGGATACTGCAAAATCCCATTCCCTCCCACTCCTGAGGAAGGATACTGAAAATCCCATTCCCTCCCACTCCTGAGGAAGGATACTGCAAAATCTCCATTCCCTCCCACTCCTGGGAAGGATACTGCAAAATCTCCATTCCTCCCACTCCTGAGGAAGGATACTGAAAATCCCATTCCCTCCCACTCCTGAGGAAGGATACTGCAAAATCTCCATTCCTCCCACTCCTGAGGAAGGATACTGAAAATCCCATTCCCTCCCACTCCTGAGGAAGGATACTGCAAAATCTCCATTCCTCCCACTCCTGAGGAAGGATACTGCAAAATCTCCATTCCTCCCACTCCTGAGGAAGGATACTGCAAAACCTCCATTCCTCCCACTCCTGAGGAAGGATACTGAAAACCTCCATTCCCTCCCACTCCTGAGGAAGGATACTGAAAATCCCATTCCTCCCACTCCAGGGGAAGGATACTGCAAAATCTCCATTCCCTCCCCACTCCTGAGGGAAGGATACTGCAAAATCTCCATTCCCTCCCCACTCCTGAGGGAAGGATACTGCAAAATCTCCATTCCCTCCCCACTCCTGAGGGAAGGATACTGCAAAATCTCCATTCCCTCCCCACTCCTGAGGGAAGGATACTGCAAAACCTCCATTCCCACCCCCACTCTGGGGCCAGCCTGAGGTGGTATTTGCCGGTTCTCCGAACTGCTCAAAATTTCCGCCGCTGGTTCTCCAGAACCTGTCGGAACCTGCTGGATTTCACCCCTGGTTTTGCCTCATTTTACGACCTTTCGTGACACATTTATTAAGTGACTTCCTGCAGCTGTTAAGTTAGTAACACGGTTGTAAGGTGAACCTGGCTTCCTGATTGATTTTGCTTGTCAGAAGGTCACAAAAGTGGATCCATGACCCCGGGACACTGCAACCGTCATAAATATGAGTCAGTTGCCAAGCATCTGAATTTTGATCATGTGACCATGGGGATGCTGCAATGGGTGTAAGTGTGAAAAAGGGTCCTAAGTCACTTTTTTCAGTTCTGTTGTAACTTTGAACAGTCACTAAAAGAAATAGGACGACCTGAAACGAGATTAAAGCTGTTCAGTACTTAGTTTAATTTCTTACATCTAGAGTTAGTTGCAAAACTGGCGAGTGTGAATGCCACAGGAATGGCATTCTAAACTTATTTTATTTTTATTTTTTATTTATTTATTTTTGTCACAACAATATACATAAGCATCGCACAAAATGATTATATAGTATATAAACATATATATGAGGAAATATAAGGAAGTATAAGTATATATATATATATAAGAAAAACAAACAAACAATAGGACAGGAACGGTAGGCACGTTTGTGCGCTTATGCACGCCCCTTATGGTCCTCTTAGGAATGGGGTGAGGTCAATAGTAGAAAGTTTTTGGTTAAAGCTTTTAGGATTATGAGAAGAGACTACAGAGTCAGGTAAAGTATTCCAAGCACTGATGATTCTGTTACAGAAGTCATATTTTCTGCAATCTAGATGGAAGCGGTTAACATTAAGTTTAAATCTATTGGTTGCCCTTGTATTATTGCAATTGAAGCTGAAGTAGTCTTTAACAGGAAGGACATTATAATAGATGATTCTATGAGTTAAACTTAGGTCTTGTCGAAGGCGACGGAATTCTAAGTTTTCTAAACCCAGGATTTCAAGTCTGATGGCATAAGGTATTTTGTTATTTTCAGAGGAGTGGAGAACTCTTCTTGTAAAATATTTCTGGACACGTTCGATTGTATTGATGTCAGAAATGTGGTATGGGTTCCAGACAGGCGAGCTGTATTCAAGAATTGGTCTAGCAAATGTTTTATATGCTCTGGTTAGTAGTGTAGTGTTTTTTGAAAAGAAGCTACGTAAGATTAGGTTTACAACTCTTAGAGCCTTTTTTGCTATGTAGTTGCAGTGGGCTTTGGCACTTAGATCATTTGACATGAAAACTCCAAGGTCTTTAACAGGGTGGGGGTCATCTGCAAGGTAATGTCTATCAAGCATGTACTTAGTGTTTAGGTTCTTTTTTCCAATATGTAAGACTGAGCATTTGCTGGTTGAGATTTGGAGTTGCCAAGTTTTAGACCAAGTTTTAGAGCAAGCGGTTAGAAGATCAAGGTCTTTTTGAATGGTAGATGTATTGTCGGTGGTGTTAAATAGTTTGACATTGTCAGCATTCTTCAGATAACTTCAGATAATTATAACTCAAATAATTATAATTTCAGATTAATAATAACAGCAATATTACCCTTTCACTCCTGTTTTCCAAAAGTTGGTTTGAGGCCACCATTTATGGTATGTCCTAACAGGAATGTTTTATGGTGAGCTCCATAGCTTCTGTTGCGACCCAGGCCCAAGTAGGTAGTAGGAAACTCAGTCAGTGTAAAAACAAACAAACTTTATTAAAACAGCTGAGAATTAATTCATTCTCAGCGTAGTCCAACTAAATTAAAGCAACTTCCTCCCAACACAATTCCTCAGTCCTATCACCAACCTTGGTCCAATTAGGCAAACTGCCAAAGGCCTTTCTTGGCAAAAATTCAGAACACACCGATATGAAACAAATGCAACAAGACAAAGCTATCAATGTTGTTTTCCAGCAAAGAGTCCAAATGCCGTTGCTGGTCTTTTAAGCCTTATGGGAGAGGCCAATCATCTCTTGGCCCTACTCCCGAGTCGTCCTCTTTGCTTGAGCTGCTCTTGCCTTCTGGCAACTCTTCTCATGCATGCATTAGGAAGAGGCTCCTCCTGTTCCTCTGCCTCACTATTGTCAGCCTCTGGAGGCTCTGGAGTTCACACATCACTCCCCGATGGCCCTGGCCCCACCTCTGCCTCTAACACAGAGCCCTCATCTGGGCCTTCCTCAGCCTCCAGGACTGGTCCACGTTCTTCCTCAGCCTCATCGCTGTCTGACTCTGTTGCCAGCTCCGCAGGCTGCTGGCAGACCACAACAGCTTCACTTGGATGGAAGTCTCACAGATTGTTAACCAAGCCATACTTACCACTGCATTGTATGTTGCTAAAACTCACTTCCAAGGCATTGTCTCCTCTTGGGGAAACCTAAATCTGCATGTAATGAATAATATTATGGAAACTTTATGGTGTCTCCTTCATTAGCACAAGGAAAAAAAAACACTTTCTAATGGGATGAAGAAACGCAGGTAGATTTATTGAGTAAGATTTTAAAGAATCAGTGAATCAAGACAACCATTGAAGAGTAATTTTGGGACTAGCCTACAGATTGTGGAAACTTTATTGTGACATCTACAATATCCAACCTTCGCTCCATAATCAACAAATAAGAGTTCAGTATAACAATAGCACTTAGACTTATATTCCACTTCATAGTGCTTTATAGATCCCTCTAAGCGGTTTTCAGAGTCAGCATATTGGCCACCAACAATCTGGGTCCTTATTTTTCCAACCTCGGAAGGATGGAAAACTGAGTCAACTTTCAGCTAGTCAGGATCGAACTGCTGGCAGTCAGCAGAATTAGCCCGCAATACTGCATTCTAACCACTGGGGTCCACCATGGCTATAATAAGTATAATATTATACTTACAAGTGGAAGTATAATAAGTACAGTAAATATTCAGATCTCAATTTGTGCACTGTTCCTTTATATTGCTACTGTGCTTTTAATTCCAGCTATGTCATCCTGTCCTTTGAAAATAACGGCGAATATATGGACATGAAACAAGCAGACACAACCCAGTACGTGCCCATGTTAGAAAGAAAAGACAGGTCAAAGTACTCAGACATCCAGCGATCTTTGTACGACCGCCCTGCTTCATATAAGAAAAAATCCATATTGGGTAAGTCTGCTTATGTGTCTTAGCAGATAAGTAATTTGCAGAATGCCAGATTGATGGTTAGTCAAGGGCCCTATGACCAACTCATCCCTTTTACTGCCCTATTATGTTGAAATCTGATCCCTGGTTTACAGAACGTATCTGCTTTCTCCTTATTTTTGAACTGGATTCTATTCTAGACTCAACTCTATTGGCAGAAGTTTGTCCACCTAAGGCTTTACTGAGTCCAACCAAGTAAATTATATTTTAGGCGTGTTGCAGCTGTCATTTCCCCGAGCGTAATAAGAGCCATGCCGTAGAATCATTGATCCTTTGAGAGTCTTGGGTAACCCCAAATACCAAAGAGCACGAGCCAGCCTAGCAAAGCTAAACCGGGCAAAAAATGGATATATGTCGAAAACAAGTGGATGACTCCATGCCATTTCTAAATGATGGCTTTGGATTTAAACCACATGGGAATAAAGTAACAACAAGCCCTGTAATGTGTAGGTGGTACTCCTTTAATCCTGCAATTTCTAGGAAAAAAATGTCTATAATTAAAGGAGAAATAAAACTATATTTAGTTTTTGGATTTTTTTTTTTAAAAAACGCTTCTCTGTTATTGATGGATACAAACGTAGCTTGTTTTGTTGAAATGTTTTGGAGATATAGTTCTCAGTTCAATGTTATGGAACGACCGAGGAAAAGTGGCTGGGTTTGGTAAAGGGAAACGACAATCTAAGGAAATTATTATAATAACTTCTTAGTCTTTGAGTAAAAATTTTACACAGCAAAAGGGAGTCTTTGTAGTTAAATCAGTTTGCTGGAGATACAGTATTAAAATAAAATAACAGAGTAGGAAGGGACCTTGGAGGTCTTCTAGTCTTACCCCCTGCCCAGGCAAGAAACCCTACACCACTTCAGACAAATGGTTATCCAACATCTTCTTAAAAATTTCCAGTGTTGGAGCATTCACAACTTCTGCAGGCAAGTTGTTCCACTGATTAATTGTTTTAACTGTCAGGAAATTTTTCCTTAGTTCTAAGTTGCTTCTGTCTTTGATTAGTTTCCACCCATTGCTTCTTGCTCTACCCTCAGGTGCTTTGGAGAATAGCTTGATTCCCTCTTCTCTTTGGCAGCCCCTGAGATGGGGAACACTGCTATCATGTCTCCCCTAGTCCTTCTTTTGATTAAACTAGATATACCCAGTTCCTGCAACCGTTCTTCATATGTTTTAGCCTCCAGGCCCCTAATCATCTTTGTTGCTCTTCTCTGCACTCTTTCTAGAGTCTCAGCATCTTTTTTACATCGTGGCGACCAAAACTGAATGCAATATTCCAAGTGTGGCCTTACCAAGGCATTATAAAGTGACATTAACACTTCACGTGATCTGGATTCTATCCCTCTGTTTATGCAGCCCAGAACTGTGTTGGCTTTTTTGGCAGTTGCTGTACACTCATATTTAAATGGTTGTCCACTAGGACTCCAAGATCCCTCTCACAGTCACTACTATTGAGCAAAGTACCACATATACTGTATCTGTGCAGTACCTATTGTCTCCTTCATGTCTCAGAAAGACGCAAACTGTTCAAAAGCCTTTCACTATGATGCTTACCTGAAAGAGACTGATGGAGTGATTCCTCTGGAGTTCAAATTTAACAAAAGAAATTTTCTTTTCATTCCCCACCCCCCACCCCGCCTCCTCTCCATGAAATTAGATGGGAAGAATCTGCTTTCTGATGACAATTCAGAAGGTCTGAGTTTGTTGGATCTGCTAAGCTTCACCTACCAAGTAGCCCGGGGAATGGAATTCCTGGCGTCAAAAAATGTAAGTGGCAAAGCCTGAAGGGCGGTTTCATTTTAAACACAGTTTGCATTTAAGCTTTGCAAAGGTGTCTTATGAAAGGAACAATCAACAGAACGTGCATGATTATTTATATTGTATGGATGATTCGATATTTCCCCACACAGCTGTCCAGTCCAAGTGTCGTGTCCCACTCCTCCGCTGACGGCCGGGTCAGGGAAATCCGAATCAGGTGTGCCTCTGCAGCTCTGCCAAAGTCCTAGCAAAGTCCTCAGGGCAGGCAGGAGACCAGAAAGTGACTTCAGCAAGATATGTTTAGACTTTGCCTGACTCAGAGACTGCCAGAAAGCAGATCCTTTATATAGGCCATGGGTGTGGCTCCATGACTCAGCACTTATCCAGGCCTGCCCCTCCCTTCCTTCTGACGCCGCCGCCTATCAATTCTTCTGAAGCGAGGGTCACTCCAATCGGCAGCTATTGGTAATAAACCTTCCTCAGGCTCACATGCTGTGGAGGAGGGGGAGGGGTCTAGTTGCTCCGTTTGCCTGGGCATGGAGCCAGAGCTGGGGGCTGGAGATACTTGCTCTTCTTCAGCCTGTCTGGGCATGGAGCCAGGGCTGGGGCCGGGAGATGCCCCCTCCTCAGCCTGTCTGGGCATGGAGCCAGGGCTGGGGCCGGGAGGCATGCTAGGACATTCTTCAGCGTTCGGAAGCAGATAAGCAGACCCCGGCTGCGGTGGTGGGATCGGACGAGACACAACACCAAGGTAATCACACGAAAACTCAAATAGCCAATTCTGTCATAAATCCAGTATAACGTATTTCGATCTGAAGTTTCCTATTAAGTCCTAGAAAACAAAGAAAAAAAAATACACTAAAACCATTCCCGAGCAAGAGTTATAACAGGGAAATTATCTAAATCAGGCAATGAGGAAAAAAGACAATTCAGACACAACTGATTCTACATCAGGCAATGGTGGAATTCAATTTTTTTTATTACTGGTTCTGTGGGCATGGCTTGGTGGGCGTGGCAGGGGAAGGACACTGCAAAATCTCCATTCCCTCCCCACTCCTGGGGGAAGCATATTGCAAAATCTCCATTCCCACCCCACTCTGGGGGAAGGATACTGCAAAATCCCCACGCCTGGGGGGAAGAATACTGCACTCCCTCCCCACTCCTGGGGGAAGAATACTGCAAGATCTCCATTCCCTCCCCACTCTGGGGCCAGCCAGAGGTGGGTATTTGCCAGTTCTCCGAACTACTCAACATTTCCACTACCGGTTCTCCAGAACCTGTTAGAACCTGCTGGATTTCACCCCTGACATCACGGGTGTCAAACTTGATTTCATTGAGGGCTGCATCAGGGTTGTGTTTGATCTTGGGGGGCCAGGGTGGGCGTGGCCAGGGTGGGCCATGGCCAGCTCGATTTCACTCATGTCGAGGGCACCTGTGGTGGCCTGAGCGTTCTGCCAGTGAAAACAGTCTCTCGAGCTCTGTTTTGACTGCGACAGCCTCCTGCAACCCTTTGCCAGTGAAAATGGAGCTCAGGAGGGTCGCACGCCGCCCTCCCGAACTCCATTTTCGCTGGCGGAGGCACTATGGCCCAGTCCTTCACTGTTTCCAGGGCAACCCCATGGGCCAGATCTAAGCACCCCGTGGGCCGGATCTGGCCCCCGGGCCTTGAATTTGACACCCCTGCTCTACATGTATCATTACAGTACATAGGGTCTGGGTTTTTGAAAGGGAATGTATTTGTACATTTACATATTGCTTTCTGAAAAATTGGGGCGAGATGAGAAGAAACCGCTTGGTTCTCCTCTGACAAAGACTAGCTTCAAACCCCAATTTTCACCACTTTTAATCAGTTACTTGGGCTTTTTTAAGAGTGGGGATGGGAAAGGGACCCTCTTTCAATTTAACAGCCAACCAGATTTTAAGTAATATACCCCAAGAAGGATTGTCTTCATAGTGATCTTCCTGTGGGGATGATGGTAGGAATTTATCCCTGTCAGCGATTCTTCCCCGAACCTATCCCGTGGCTCTGCTTGCCATTACATATCTTGTGTATAAGTCACAGTTTCTATGTTAGGATCTAGGCAGCTTCAAATTTTCATGTGGTCAAGAAAGTGACTCCATGCCAAAACTGCATGCCAGGTTCAGAAACAAATTCAGCCTGGTTTGCTTACTCTTCTACATTTGATAAAAAAGTTTTATTTCCATTTTCCAATAACCTATTCAATGTACAGTCTCTTATTCAACATTAGTCATTAACTTTCATTTGTTACTTATTCGGACCTGCCCAGCTACTACCTCCTTCCTTAACACAACCTTTCCTCCTCCCTTCTCTACTTTCTTCTACTTTCTTCATCCTTCCTCTCCTTCGCTTTTCTACTTCCTCTCCTCCTTCCCCACTCTTCTCTTCCACCCTTTCTAACCCTCTCTCTTTCCCCTTTCTTCTTCCTCTCCTTTCCCCCTCTTCTACCTCTCTCTTTCCTACCTACTTTCTTCCTTCACTCTCTCCCCTCCCCTCCCTTTCCATTCCCTTCTGAAATGGCAGCTGAGCAGCCCTGATTTCATTTCAAATTATTTCTATTTCTTAATTACATATCTTCAATCATTCCTTTACATTGATCCTTCATCTCCCCCCTCCCCCTCCCGCCCCCCGAGACTTCCCAGAACAAAGTACAGGGTATAAAATTAACAATCATAAATTAAAATACAACATATGTATTTTATTGATGAACTGGAAATACCAATTTAATTGGAAAATTCTGAAGATTTTAGGAGTGGAATGGACTGATATATAATGGACGAAGAAGAATGTACTTTTTTGTTTCTGGAAGGGGAGTTAAGTTTTTAGAGAGAGGAGTGACTATGGATTATGATTTATGTTGTATCTTACTCTTCTACATTTGGAGTATCTATACTCATCCTTCCTCTTCCTTCCCTTAAGTACTACATTGCAATGATCTTTATGCTAAAGCAGATGTGAAATCGAGCAGGTTCTCATAGGTTCTGGAGAACTGGTAGCGGAAATTTTGAGTAGTTCGGAGAACCGGCAAATACCACCTCTGGCTGGCCCCAGAGTGGGGTGGGAATGGGGATTTTGCAATATCCTTTCCCCAGGAGTGGGGTGGGAATGGGGATTTTGCAGTATCTTTCCCCTGCCATGCCCACCAAGCCACACCACACCCACCACGCCACGCCCACAGAACCGCTAGTAAAAAAAATTTGAATTTCACCATTGTGCTAAAGGGATACATTCGAAATGTTAAACGTGGAAAAGACATCTAAGAGGGTATTCCCCACTAAAGTACCCACCTTTAACATTTCAAATGTATAAGATCAGTGCATTGTTGCTCGCTAGCATCAGCCAAGTCCTGCATACTCGTTGGTACCTCGGTACATATCGTTAATTGTCTACGGAGATGCTGAGCCATCCAGGTCATGGTTGTCCCAAAGGTGCTTTTTCAAGAGGCAACTGGACTTTCTGGGTTTTGAAATGTATCTGAATATTAGTTCCTTGTTTTTCTTTGAAGACATTTTGCTTCTCATCCAAGAAGCTCTAACTGGATGGTGGGGGAATGGATGGTGGGGGAATGGCATAGGGCCGGGTTATTTACGGGACCGCCTGCTGCTACCGAATACCTCTCACCGACCCGTGCGCTCTCACAGAGAGGGACTCCTCAGGGTGCCGTCGGCTAGGCAGTGCCGGCTGGCGACGCCCAGGAGAAGGGCCTTCTCTGTGGGGGCTTCCACCCTCTGGAACGAACTTCCCCCAGGACTTCGTCAGCTTCCTGACCTCCGAACCTTCCGCTGTGAGCTTAAGACACATCTATTTATCTGCGCAGGACTGGACTAGATTTTAAAATTTAAATGGGTTTTATTATGTATATTGTTATTTTTAATTATTCGGCCATTTGTAATAAGTTTTTTAACTGATGTTTTATTTTGTATTTATATGTATATTTTTATTTGGCTGTGAACCACCCTGAGTCCCTAGGGAGATAGGGCGGTATAAAAATATGAAAAATAAATAAAAAATAAATAAATAAAATAAATTTATATTCCTTGCAGACAGCTGATCATTTGCATCCTTTTAGAGAGTCGTTGAGACCACTGGAAGCTTATCTCGTCTCACAGTCAGCTGAGTAGTGTTTGCATCTCAAACTGAACCACGAATGGTTCCGGTAGACTGCAGAGCTTTTCTGGATATCCGTTCATATTCCTGCACCATTCAAAGGGTATTCAGCCAAAAGTGCATAGCTAGAAGTCTGTAGAGATTCTCAGTCATCCAGGTCATGGTTGTCCCAAAGGTGCTTTTTCAAGAGGCAACTGGGACGTTCTTCTGCAAATGACCGGCTGTCTGCAAGGAATATAAATCCTTCCATTCCCCCACCATCCAGTCAGAGCAGAAGAAGCTTCTCGGATGAGAAGCAAAACGTCTTCAAAGAAAAACGAGGAAGTCCAGTTGCCTCTTGAAAAAAAGCACCTTTGGATCATCGTTAATTGGGAGGCATGATGAGTACCAAAAATGATGAATATCAAACATTTTTTATTTTTCATAATGTGGTGAGTCACGAAGCAGCTGACACTGGCAAGTTCTAGCTTGTGTGTCAAGTACCAAGCAAACGATGGGCACTGGGACAAAACTTTTGCATCAAAATGTGTTGAATTTGATGAGTTTCAAAGCAGTTGAGTACCAAGATACTGTTGTATTCCGAAGGCATGGTATTATTCTAAAGATGATGTATTATAATATGTCTATATTATTAAAAATATATACTTTTTTTTTTTACAGTGCGTGCACCGTGATCTGGCGGCACGAAATGTCCTCTTAGCCCAAGGAAAAATTGTGAAGATCTGTGACTTTGGGCTAGCAAGAGACATTATGCATGATTCCAACTATGTTTCCAAAGGCAGTGTAGGTATTGTTGTTGTTTTAACATGGGGTGGGTGAAAAGCAAGCCACAGCCCTGAAAAAATGGCCAATTTTGGTGTCTTTGCTACCTACCTACCCACATTCTTGTGGCTTAAAAATCGACTTTAAAGACACCCTGATAGTGAATATTTTGTTTATGAGAACTCTTGCATATTTTCTAACTAGCTGAATACCCATGCTCTGCTACGAAACTATGTGATTGGGCTTGATAAATCGACACTTAAAGCTTGAAAATTAATGAGTAGTTACGACTGGTCTCTCCTCTCCCCTTCTCTCCCTCAGCCTTGCCCCACAGAAGCCTATCCCATTCTATCCCCCTTCTCTCCTTCAGCCTTGCCTTACAGAAATGTCTCCTATCCTATTCCCCTTCTCTCCCTCAGCCTTGCCCTACAGAAGCCTCCCCTATTCTATCCCCTTCTCTCCCTCAGCCTTGCCCCACAGAAGCCTGTCCTATCCTTTCCCCTTCTCTCCCTCAGCCTTGCCCCACAGAAGACTCCCCTAGCCTATCCCCTTCTCTCCCTCAACCTTGTCCCAGAGAATCCTATCCTACCCTGTCCCCCTTCTCTCCCTCAGCCTTGCCCCACAGAAGCCTCCCTTAGCCGATCCCCTTCTCTCCCTCAGCCTTGTCCCACAGAAGCCTCCCCTATCCTATCCCCCTTCTCTCCCTCAGCCTTACCCCACAGAAACCTATCCTACCCTATCCCCCTTCTCTCCCTCAGCCTTGCCCCACAAAAGCCTCCCCTATCCTATCCCCCTTCTCTCCCTCAGCCTTGCCCCAAGAAGCCTCCCCTATCCTATCCCCTTCTCTCCCTCAGCCTTGCCCCACAGAAACCTATCCTATCCTGCCCCCTTCTCTCCCTCAGCCTTGCCCCAAGAAGCCTCCCCTATCCTATCCCCTTCTCTCCCTCAGCCTTGCCCCACAGAAACCTATCCTACCCTGCCCCCTTCTCTCCCTCAGCCCTCCCCTATCCTATCCCCTGCTTGCTCCTGTGAAAGTAAAATTGAAACTGAAACTCCTCCCCTGTTCTTGTGTTTTGCATTTGGAACAGATTTCTTTTCAGGTGGGGAGGGGGAGTAGAACTCCTTAGCATCAGAGCCTGTTAATCATAATATAGGCAATACTAATGCTCTGTTGGTCATTTTGAAAAATCCTTTCTTAGTGAGCACCTAGAAGCCAAGAGGAACACATGTGGCAAATTTCAAGTTTGTAGGCTTTATGGTTCTGGAGATTTGTTGATGATGAGTGAGTGGTATTTCACTGTTTTATACATAGATTAACTTTTTCCTTTTTCAGACCTTTCTTCCAGTGAAATGGATGGCACCTGAAAGCATTTTTGACAACTTGTATACCACATTAAGTGATGTCTGGTCCTATGGCATTCTGTTATGGGAAATATTTTCTCTTGGTAGGTAAACTAATCGTTTGGTGTGTGAAAGCATCGAACCTGATAAATAATTATACATCTGATATATATATATATATATATATATATATTTTCTGAGGTTTTCGCGGGTGTTTGTATGTAGATCTTTGGTTATTCGGGTTTTCTCCCGCGTAAAATTGGAAGTGTCTTGGCGACGTTTCGACGAAGTCTCATTCGTCATCTTCAGGCTTCAGCTTCGTGCTTCTGGGAGCAATGTGTGACTGCAGCTGTTTCTTCCTTTTTAACTGCTAGTGGGGGTTTGAACTGATTGGGTGGGAGCTTGGCTGTGCTCTGATTGGATGGGGTTTTTGTTTTGTTTTTTGGTGCTCTGATTGGATGGGTGTGTGTCCTCTTTGGGTGGGGGCTTGGTTGTGCTCAGATTAGTCTGAGTCCCCCTGCAGCTCATATATATATATGTTTCCTGAGGTTTTCGTGGGTGTTTGTATGCAGGTCTTTGGTTATTCGGGTTTTCTCCCACGTAAAATTGGAAGTGTCTTGGCAACGTTTCAACAAAGTCTCATTCATCATCTTCAGGCTGGTGTTTACTTGCTCCTAGAAGCACGAAGCTCTAAACATCAGCCTGAAGATGACGAATGAGACTTCGTTGAAACGTTGCCAAGACACTTCCAATTTTACGTGGGAGAAAACCCGAATAACCAAAGACATATATATGATAAATATATATATAGGTTGAAACTTTTGTTTAGAGGCATGTTAAGAAAAATTGTTGCAGTATTACTTTTTTTCCCTTTGCCATGAACCTCTGGTACCAGTAGACAACAATAAAAATAACAACATAATATCAGCAAGTATACATTGCTGACAGCGACATTACCGAAAAAATCGCAACCTATAATTTTTCCCAATTTTATAACAAATTATGTGAATTGGCATTTAGAATTCTAATAGGTTAATTTTGTAAATAATATTTATTTCCATGTTCTCCAAATAATTGGATGATGTAATTGGAAATAATAATATTATTATTCCAATAATTGGAAATAATAATTCTGTTTTGGATATTTACTGGCAATGCGTAATAGTTTAACTCAGAGGTCTTCAAACTTTTCAGCTTTAAGACTTGTGGACTTCAACTCCCAGAATTCTCCACCCAGCATAGCTGGCTGGAGAATTCTGGGAGTTGAAATCCACAAGTCTTAAAGCTGACAAGTTTGGAAACCCCTGGTTTAACTGTTATTATTTAATTAAAATAAATTGTGCATCCACATGTTCTTTTAAATAATACATAAACCTCTGTTTCCGGATGTCAGTCAGACACTAGCAGAATATTTTTTGTAAATGGTTTGATGTAGTTATGTGATCAGAAAATAAGAAATGGTCCTGATGTAGGGTTGGTTTTTTTTTTGCAATTCAAACAATAATCTTGATCTTTATTATGATATTAACCCAATATCTAAGATGTTAAAGATTGATTTTCTATTGGGTTTTTCTTTTCATTCTTTCTTTTGTTTAATTAAAGCGAAACAATTCATTTTCAAAAAGCTTTCCCCGAAACGCAGTCCTGCCTGCAGGATTGTGTGCCCTCCACCATCATTCTCGCTCTCAGTCTCCCACCTTATCACCCCTGCCTCAGTGTTGAATGCAGTGATGGCCACAAAAATATGGTCCACCCAGTGATGGGATTCAAGTAATTTAACAACCGGTTCTCTGCCCTAATGGTTTCTTCCAACAACCAGTTTGCCAAACTGCTCAGAAAGTTAACAACCGGTTCTCCCGAAGTGGTGCGAACTGGCTGAATCCCACCACTGGGTCCACCCTATAATAAGTAGAGGGATTCATACGTTATGCTAAACCAATAACTCCAATTTTGCTTTATGCCATAGAATGAGTTTATTGCTGGATTACAAGACATTAATAAATAATATGTTTTCCGACATATTTGGATATCTTTTTAAAATCCTCCCCCCCCCTTTTTTTTTTTTTGCAATTGCCCATCTTTAACCAGGGATTCATATGTACAATTATAGACTGCAAAATATTTAGACTGATGATATCCAGTCTTTTAAATCTCCACCTAGACCGAGTAGGTTGCACAGTGGTTAGAATACAGCATTGCAGGCTAAACTCTGCCACCTGCCAGCAGTTCGAGCCTGACTGGCTCAAGGTTGACTCCTTAGCCTTCCATCCTTCCGAGGTCGGTAAAATGAGGACCTAGATTGTTGGGGGCCATATGCTGTAAACCGCTTAAATAGGGCTGTAAAAGCACTATGAAGCGGTATATAAGTGCTAATGGTATTGTTACAAAGCACATATTTATGAAGGAGATGTAGCTTGTTTAGAAGTCTTGCAGCTGTTGAAGTTATGCTTGAAGGATGTGACCAGATCATTACTTCATCTTGACTTACCCGCTTCCTAAAATTTGTGTGTGTCTCCGTCAGTGGTGGGTTTCAAAAAATATTACTACCGGTTCTGTGGGTGTGGCTTGGTGGGCTTGGCATGGCATGGCTTGGTGGGCATGGCTTTTTGGGCGTGGCATGGGAAAGATACTGCAAAATCCCCATTTCCTCCCCAATCCAGGGGAAGGTTACTGCAAAATCCCCATTTCCTCCCCAATCCAGGGGAAAGATACTGTAAAATCTCCATTCCCTCCCCAATCCAGGGGAAGGATACTGCAAAATCCCCATTTCCTCCCCAATCCAGGGGAAGGATACTGCAAAATCCCCATTTCCTCCCCAATCCAGGGGAAGGATACTGCAAAATCCCCATTTCCTCCCCAATCCAGGGGAAAGATACTGTAAAATCCCCATTTCCTCCCCAATCCAGGGGAAAGATACTGAAAAAATCCCCATTTCCTCCTGATCAGCTGGGACTTGGGAGGCAGAGAATAGATCAGTGTGGGGACGGTCAGAATTTTTACTACCGGTTCTCCGAACTACTCAAAATTTCCACTACCGGTTCTCCAGTACCTGGTCAGAACCTGCTGAAACCCACCTCTGGTCTCCATGTGTGTGTGTGTGTGTGTGTGTGTGTGTGTGTGTGTGTGTGTGTGTGTGTGTGTATGGTAATTCTTGGACTCTTGGTTTTTAATGTATGTTGAGCCAGTCAAATTTTGTACAGCTTTGTAAGAATAAAAAGATGGATTTGGGGGAGCTGCTTCTTGAGTCAGAAAATGGGATGTCAACTTTCTGCTTTTGTTTTCCAGGGGGGACCCCATACCCGGGCATGATGGTTGACTCCACCTTCTATAATAAAATAAAAAGTGGCTATCGGATGACAAAACCAGATCATGCCACCTGTGAGGTGTATGTATTCACTCGCATCTTCTTTCTCTGCTGGCATGTAATCGGGATTAAATGTTCTCAGCTTGGTGTCCTTTTCATCATTCCGTCCAAAATGCTTCCAGGCTGAGCAATTTGCACTAGACCTCTAGCTATTATTGATCGGCCTGTCTTCTGCAATATTGCTTCTCCTAAAAAAACAAAACAAAACCCAGTGTTGTGCTTTAAGAAAAAGATGCTTTGATAAAACAATTAGGTAATAAATTAACACATTATCATGAATTTCCTAGGATACTTAAAAATATAAAGGGGTATACACAGGGGTGGGCTTCAGATCCTTTAGCAATAGGTTCACTGCCCCATTGCTGGGTAGGCGTGGCCATAGTGGGCATGGCCTAGTCAGTCGCCTGCACCACAGCATTGGGGGGAGGGCATTTTTCACCCTCCCAAAGTTCCGGAGGCTTTCTTCGAGCCTCCGGGAGGGCGAAAACTGCTTCCCCTGGGGTCCAGAGGCCCTCCAGAGGCTGGAAGCAGGCCTGTTTCCAGACTTCTGGATCTTCCAGGAGGCCTGGTTTTTTTGCCCTCCCAGACCCTCCACATGGCCCCTGCACTTACCTGGAGTGATGAATGGGCTGCATGGAGACTCCTGGGAGGGGCAGGGTAGGTGTGGCCAGCCAGGGGTGGCATTTGGGGGTTTACCGAACCCCGGTGATCCTTGGATAGAAAATTGCCCGAACCCTGCCGAACCCCTAGGAGCCCACCCCTGGATATATAATGTAGTGGAAAATGAAAGTTGATAGGTGATTCAATGTTGGTTTTATTGAGATGCACTTATGTCATTAGGTGAGAAGCCTACCATGAGTGGCTTTCTTCCCATTTTTCACCAGCCTTGTATCTTGTCAACAATTGACTTATGAACTTTCCCAATCACAGATATTTTCTTCCATCTGGTTCCCAGGTATGACATCATGGTAAAATGCTGGAATAGTGAACCTGAAAAGAGACCTTCATTTTACCACTTGAGTGAAATAGTTGAGAGTCTGCTGCCTGGTGAATACAAGAAGGTTAGTCTTTTCAGAAAACGGATGTTGCTTTTAGGGTTTTTGTTAGAAATTCTGTTTATATAAAGCCCCACACAGAGCTAACAAAAGAATACAGTCACCCTGTGCTTTACTGCTCAACTATTTAACTGTAATAGGAAACAGGAAACTCCATTTAGAACAAAAGAGGATAGAGTATATAGACCATACATCCAAACATGTAAATACTACCATCTACTGGCTGAATACTAATATTCCAGCAATGAATTCCATCAATTTAAAAAAATACGTTTCTTTATTGAAGAATTATGGGTTTTAAAATTGTATTCTAGAGAAAGATGGCAATGTGAAGATAAAAAGTTGAGATGCCTGGGACAAACCTGACAAATGTTATTGTTGGATGGGCAACTTACATGCTTTTAGGCTCCCTTTCATTGCAGATTGTCTAGCTTGTGTCACTTCTAAAAGACAGAAGATCCATCACATAGCAGATCCTGGAAAATCTGTTGACATTAATAGATTGTTTGGTTCCTCATTGTCGTTATGGACAATAATTTTAGTTTTAATACTTCAGGTTTCCAAATCTGTTGAGCCACCTTTGATTTCCAATTAAGTTCTTGACAATATCAGAAAAAGGTGTTGCTGCTACCTTGCTATCCTTCCATTTGTGCAGGGTCATCACAGCCATTTGTGCTGCAGGGGCTTCAGTTAACACAACCACTATTCTCATAAAAAATGTTATTCATGTCTGGAATTATTTTTTTTAAAAAACACAAATTCCTTGTGTGTCCAATAAAGAATTCTATTCTATTCTATTCTATTCTGTTCTGTTCTGTTCTGTTCTATTCTATTCTATTCTATTCTATTCTATTCTATTCTATTCTATTCTATTCTTCATTCCATTATCTTATTCTACTCTATTCTATTCTATTCTACTCTACTCTACTCTACTCTACTCTACTCTACTCTACTCTATTCTATTCTATTCTATTCTATTCTTCATTCCATTATTCTATTCTGTTCTGTTCTGTTCTGTTCTGTTCTGCTCTGCTCTGCTCTGCTCTGCTCTGCTCTACTCTACTCTACTCTACTCTACTCTACTCTATTCTATTCTATTCTATTCTATTCTATTCTATTCTATTCTATTCTATTCTATTCTATTCTATTCAATTCTATATTCCACTATTCTATTCTATTCTATTCTATTCTATTCTATTCTATTCTATTCTATTCTATTCTATTCTATTCTATTCTTCATTCCATTATTCTATTCTATTCTATTCTATTCTATTCTATTCTATTCTATTCTATTCTATTCTATTCTATTCTATTCTTCATTCCATTATTCTATCCTATCCTATCCTATCCTATCCTATCCTATCCTATCCTATCCTATCCTATCCTATCCTATCCTATCCTATCCTATCCTATCCTATATGTGAAGCATAATCCTTGAATGGCGAAAGGAAACCTTATTGCACATAGATTAGGTTTTACAGAGAAGGAAGGCGGATAAAGCTGTAGGACAATAAGGATTTAATGTTCTAGGCTTCTAAGCATGTTTTTTCCAATTTTTCCCCCCAGAGTTATGATAGAATTCACCTGGACTTCTTAAAGAGTGATCATCCTGCCGTCACACGTATGAGAGTGGACTGCGATAATTCATATATTGGTGTCACTTACAAGAATGAGGACAAAATGAAGGACAGGGAGAGTGGATTTGACGAACAGAGACTCAGTGCAGACAGTGGCTATATAATCCCACTGCCTGATATTGACCCTGTATCAGAAGATGAACTGGGAAAAAGGAACAGGCACAGGTAAAATTAGAAGGGACTCAGGGGTGAAATGCTCCCGGTTTGGTCCGGATCGGCCAATCCGGTAGCGATGGTGGCGGGTGGTTCAGAGAACCAATAGCAAAAATCCCTGCCCCCCCAATGCCCCGTCGCCTGCTTCCCCACTTGCTGCTTCTTTTTAAAAATGCTTTTAAAAGGTAAAAAAAGAGGCTCTGATGATCATAGCTGAGCCACACAATTATCAGAGCCTTTTTTTTTTACTTTTAAAAACATTTTTTCAACAATCTATTCTGCCGCACATGCGCAGCCAGCAAACTGGTAGTAATCCGGTTCAGATTTCACCACTGACTTTATCAGTTTTGGTCATGTGAGGAAGTACAGTCGCCTTAGCTCTGTAGTTCCAGTAACTAACTCATTTTTATTGGTATTTTCAAACTATAAATATAGCAATAGCACTTGGATTTATATACCACTTCATAATGCTTTACAGCACTGAAAGGTTTACAGAGTCAGCATATTGTTGACTCCGTCAACAATCTGGGCCCTCATTTTACTAACCTCGGAAGGGTGGAAGGCTGAATCAAGCTTGAGCCGGTCAGGATCGAACTCCTGGCAGTGGGCAGAGTTAGTCTGAAGTACTACATTCTAACCACTGCACACTCTTTGCATTCTAGACTTTCTGTGGCCACTACATACAACTGAACAAGGGTTTTAAGTGTTGTACACGGCCCAGTTTCTTGTGAGATGCATGGCCATACAAATACGATAAACGGACAAACAGATAAGTAAAGTGTTTTCTGCAATGGTTTGTTTTCTTCCTAACTTTTTTCCCCCCTTCTGGTGTTCTTATGCAGTTCTCAGACGTCTGAGGAAAGTGCTATCGAAACTGGATCCAGCAGTTCTACGTTTGTGAAGCGAGAAGACGAAACCATCGATGATATTGACATTATCGATGACATTGGCATGGATCCCTCAGAACTCGTTGAGGACAGCTTCCTGTAACTCTGGAAAGTAGAGTGGACTATTTTTTTTTTGAGCTGTGTAAAACAAAAGAGAGAGGAAGATCAAGATATAACCCGTGAACTTCCAATTCGGTCAGGAAAACCACTCCAAAACAGAAGACCTGCCAATGCTCGTGTCTCCACAAGTGGTCACAGAATCTCCCTTGGTTACTGAAAGACTTTGAAAAGCCAGTTTTTAAGCATCTCTCTTCCTTGAAATATTCCATAGTAGCAGTTCAGTCTTGTTTGCTGTTTCAGTAGATGGATGAATAAAGGAAAAAGGCCACGGAAACAGTCAGTTTGTGTTTCAAGGGCATTCATAACTCAGACGGATAAAATTTCTACTACGGTGAATCGATGTCAGTGTGATTGTATAAATACCTGTTCCTACCAGGATATTTTTTTTTAATTTTTTTTTTTTAAAAGAAGACCACTTAAGACTTTGGCATTTTTTTTTACTTCCTTAAGTTTATATAAGCTGCTGGTGGATTATCACCTGAGATGAATGACATATCGAAAAGAAACCACTTTGGAAAAGCATGAAATGGATTAACACTAAGTAACGTTTTATTTTTTACAGATAATGCAAACAAAAAGGGAACGGCAGGTATTTCCAAAATATATTCAATAGCTTATTAAATCGAACGAGATTTTTCCACCCCCATAACCATAGAAGAATAGTTCTTTTATCTACTGTTCTCAGTATTACTGAGTATAGTTTATAACTACTTCTTGTCCTTTGTTAAAACGCAGTACTTAAGTCACTACTAACAAACTAAATCATTTTAGGGTTTAAATATTTACACAAAAGGCTCTTCTATTTGACTGTTTTGGTAAATGAAACTTTAGTTTAGGAAGTAGGATTAGAAAGTGTTTTCTAAGGGGTCTAGATATTAATTTGCCTTCCTTGGCAGAAGAGCTTTCTTAATACAGTGGCTAACATGCTGGTAAGTCTTCACTAGCACAAACTGATTTTGCAGAATATAGAAATCCGAAAGGTATTTTTTTAATAAATGTAATACATTTACAATCAAATTATTGTACAGTAGAAATAGGTGACCAATTAATAAGGCTGCTTGGAGCATTGAAGAATGATGGTACACATTTAAAAGGGTTTTTTTTTTTGTGGGGTGGGGACCAGGGGGGTGGTATACCTGTGACTTGGATGATTGGATACACCAACTGATCTTTCTGAAAAAGTTTTTTTTTTTCTGAGCCTGAAATTTCCAGTTGCGTAGCTACTTTGGTGCAAAAAATGTTTTTCTTCTAAAGAAATTTTCCTACGAAAATTAGCAAGTTTTTATCCCCCTGCAATTTCTCCGATGGGCATTGAATCAAAAGTCAAAGCTTTTCCGTGCATGCAGTATACTTAAAGCACAGATCTGCCTAACTTCTGTAGATTAAGTGGAAGTATGCCGCTGCATTTGTAAAATGTCAGTCAGGTAGCATTAATTCTTCTTTTTATATATTCTGAGATAGGTTTTAATATTACTCTTTTCTTAATCTGCCTTTTTAATACGTGTGATAGAGTGTCAAATTATTGTGTGATTTATAGTGGAATCCTATTCACGTCTACTTAAAACGTAAGCCCCAATCAGTGTTTTGGCTTACTTCCAGATCGGTGCATATAAGGATTGTAGCTTTTAGGCTGTGATTTTGTCAGAAGGTCTGTGGAAATAATAAACTGGAACCGGTCCTTATAAATAAAGACTGGGAGCGTATGGTGCACTAGAGACAAACTCACATCATTACAGAAAATCCAGTCTGGAGTTTTGCAAAGAGAAAAATAAGAAGGTGAACTTGCTTAGAAGAATCTGCTCTTGGTTCTGAAAGCCAAGTTGCATGCAAGTCTATATGTGCAATTTTCTGGATTGGTTCAATGGTGGAAGCAAAAAACAAACAAACAAACAAAAACAACAACCCCCAACCCCCCAAACAAAACTTGGCATGTTGCGAGAGGCATTTGGCACACAATTATACTCACCGCAAAGCTCCAACTCAATAAATGGAGCAGAGACTGGGCATTAAGAACATGTTGCCCGTGTGGTAAAGGCTTGAAGGATCTCCTATGGAATCTGTGTTCCCCAAATACTCTTAATGATCCTGCAAAGGTCTCAGAGAGACGATTGCTTGGAGCAACATGTCAATCGCTTCTCTGGCTAGAATTTATGACAGTAAAGAGCAGCATATAAAGAAGGCCTTGAGTTGGCAAGGTTGTTTTAGAGACAGTGTTTCTAAACGCTAAGTTTAGCTTAGCTTAGTTTACGCTAAGCTCTGTGCTTGGTCCTTGGGCTGAGAAGCGTCCCTTCAGACCTTATCTACGAGGTGAAGGAGTGCTTTGGGTCATCTCAATGACGATTCAGCAACGCAACCGCCCTCGCTTGATTCTGAAGGTCATCTGAAATGCCAGATGATGTTTTAGTTTAGTGGAATAAATGGTCTCGCCAAACAGAAAGCACGATTCAGCCAACGTTAAGTTCTTGTAAGATGCCCATGATATTCTCAGTCATCCAGGTCAAAATTGTCCCAAGGGTGCTTTTTGAGGAGGTAACTGGACTTTCTTGTTTTTCTTTGAAGACGTTTCGCTTCTCATCCAAGAAGATTCTTCAGCTCTGAAGAAGCAGTCCAAGTTGTCTCTTGGAAAAAAAAGGAACATTCTTGAAAGATGTTGAATTTCAACAAATGATAGTGAGCTGCATTCTCCAATAGCAATCCAAGAGATTCCAGTGAGCTTTTTTGTGGCTGATGTAACAATAAATATTTCATTGTATATTGTTCTGGATATGCCCAACATCACTGCACCAAATAAGTAAACCCAAATTTTCTAGTGATCTACCACTATTTCTCTCTGGGCCAGTCTAATTGATTACAAGTGGGCTGAGATCAGATGCAGACTCCCAATATCTCATTTAGCATGTTACCTTCATCAAGTGTTCTCATCCCACTGGGCAGAAAAGTAGGATAGAAAATTTATAAATAGCAAAAAATATATTATTTGGGGCTGTTTATCTTCCATCAGCCTTCGTGTTTCACCCAGCGTTAAATGGAGGACAATATTCTTGCCTTGTTGACGGTAATAGTCTCGCCTTTCTTTTGGATCTCACAAAACGTGCCCTACTCCACAAGATGCACATAGTTTGCTATTTTGCGGACAAATCACCTTGCCTCCCACATCCTATGAAGTAGCATCTCGCCTACATGGGCTCAGAAGGTGCACAGGATCAGATCTGGTTAATATGCAGAATCGGGGACTGCCATAAAATACTGGGAATGTAGGATAGACTGACAAGTACAAAAAAAATTAAATATATCCCTGGTTGAAGCCAACAGTGAACTAATTGTGTGCCATAAAGCTACATAAATGTGTCTTAGTTCCTTGTTGCCTTACAGTGAAAATTGTAATGCATACTATACTGTTGCATTACAATGTTTTTTGCTCTCCCTTGCTTGCTATGCTTCACGCCTTTGGGACCAATACTTGTTATGGGACCAAGATTTAGATATGGACCAAAATCTTTCTTCTCGTCGTAATCTTCTGAAAATTATAGCTCCAGATACAGCAACGGACTGCACATTCAAAAGAAAAACTTAAGTCAACCTCAACCCAAGAGCTACTTTATGCAGTTAGATTGCAATCCTATGTGATGGCAAGCTCCACGGAATTAAATGGAGCTATTTTTATTTTTTTTAGCTGATGTATTTAGGATTGCACTGGATTTTAATAATAATAGTGGCAGATGAAAATCACCTAGTTTCTACATTATGGTTACTAGTTTCTACATTATGGCTCAGATTCAAGAAGCATTCACAAAACAATAATAATAAATGCCCAGTTTCTGTCTGTTCCATATACACATGACAATCAAATCTGCCTGTGAAACACAACGTTTTTGGTTAGAATGGCGGACCTATTCGTTAAAATGTTGTCTGCAATTATACAAAACAGTCCTATGATATAATGAAGGACATAAGATAAGGTGATGTTATACATCAATATGTATATATGTATTTTTATATCAATTTTGAGGAGTACAAAACATTTATGACAAGCTGTATCACTGCCTTTGTTAATGATTTTTTTTTTTTTACTGTGATATATTCCACAGGCATGCTAACTGTTGCACTTTTAAATGTCCAAAATTTATATTTTAGATAAGGAATGATAAGGAAAAGAGTGTGCTGAGTGGTAGTTTTGGGAAATGTTTGGGAAGAAGAAGCTGGAAGAGTGACTAAAGGTACAAAATGTAATTCAAATGCCCCTTTTCTTATTTTTGGTGTCTTTAAGAACATGTAAATTAAGATCTTTATATTTCAATAAATGATATATATATATATATATAATTTAAAAATACTTCAGAAGTTTTTATTCTTACTCAAAGCAATCCGCTGTTTCCTCCAGGCAGGTGCTAAACATGATTCAATTCACCTTATTTATTCTAAGTAGCAGTCATTTCTAATACAGTTAGTCCTTGACTTACAGCAGTTCATTTAGTGACCATTCAAAGTTACAAAACGGCGCTGGGGAAAAAAAAGACCTATGGCTATTTTTATACCTACGACATTCCAACATCCCGATGGTCACGTGATCAAAATTCAGACGCTTGGGAACTGACTCACATTTATGACGGTTGCCGTGTCCCGGGGTCATGTGATCCCCTTTTGCGACCTTCTGACAAGCAACGTCAATGAGGGAAGCCAGATTCACCTAACAACTATGTCACTGACTTAACAACTTCAGCGATTCACCTAACAACTGCGGCAAGAAAAGTCGTAAAAAGGGGGCAAAACCACACTTAGCAAATGTCTCACTTAGCAACAGAAATGTTGGGCTCAATTGTGGTCATAAGTGCAGTATCAAATGGCTTCACTTTGAACAACCTGTGCACTCAGAGACAAATCTTATGATTGATGTGACATTCCCCAAGGAATCTATCTATCTATCTATCTATCTATCTATCTATCTATCTATCTATCTATCTATCTATCTATCTATCTATCTAGGGCTGATAGTTGGAAGTTAGGACGTATCTATCTTGGGGCTACTTATGACCCAGATTCAAAATTCCCATGGTCATCTCCCCCCTCCTCCATAGTCATGTAACTGAACTTTGGGCTCTTGGCAACATGGCTGTTGTGCCTCGCTCGCCCCCCTCTCCACAGCCGAGCCCCTCTCGTCTCCTGCCTGCTCTGAGAACTCTGACAGAACTTTGGCAAAGCTGCAGAGGCACGCTTGATACGGACTTCCCCGACCCGGCCGTCAGAGGAGGAGTGGGACACGACAATGGCTGCCTTAATGGGTCTTTGTAGAGGAGTGGTTCTCAACCTTTATAGTGCTGCAACCCCTTTAATACAATTCCCCACGATGTGGCGACCCCAACCGTAAAATTATTTTCGTTTTGAATTTATTGTGCCTGAAGCCGTATTGGCTAGCGATCTGAACTGCTTGCGATTGCCTTGAGGACGGAGGCATTAAAGCGGAGACTCCTCCCCTATTAAGTTTATCCCGCCTGAAGCCAGATTAGGCTAGCAATTGGGAGTGATTGCAGCTGGCTTGAGAGGGAGACATCAGAGCAAAGATTTCTCTCTTTTTTAATTGATCGCACCTGAAGCCGAATTCGGCTAGCGATTTGAAGAGCCTGTAGCTGGCTTGTGGAGTCAACCATTGGAGCGCGAGTCTTCAACTCGCAAGTATACTTCCTATATTTCCGATGGTCTTAGGCGACCCCTGGCAAATCGTCATTCGACCCCCAACGGGGTCGCGACCCACAGGTTGAGAACAGCTGTTGTAGAGTCTTGTAAACGTGTGACCATGTTTGATGACAGTTTTGTTGAAAACCGGCACTTCCAGTTTTTGGCAAACTGTGCCCATCATGAACCATTGGTTCAACTTAACAACCGTGGCTTCTGCTTAACAACCACTGCAGCCACTTTATGATGACCTGTTTTACGATGGTCACAACTTACATGGGTTGGCTCCTTGACCGCCATAAGCGAAGGATTACCTGCACTTATGTATTTATATTTCAGCCTTCAGTATGACGACTCTTGAAGCCAAAAAACAATATGAGCTGCGTTGTACTCCAGACGGGGTTTTACAGAGTCTGGTAAAACAGCATTTATCATCTATATCGGGGGTGTCACACACAAGGTCTGCCTGTGATGTGGCCTACCTGAAAATGTAAGGGGCCGGCCCGACTCGCTTTGGCCCGGTCTACCCAATGCGAAGAGGAAACGTTGGGCCAGTGTGACTTCAGCCTGGTCTACCCAATGAGAAAAGGAAACATGCTAGCAGTTTGGGGAGTGGCATCAATCTGGCCACGCCCACCCAGTTGGCCACACCCACCCAGTCAGCCACACCCAGTGAGTGGCATCAAGCTGGCCACACCCACCCAGTTGACCACAACCCACCCAGTTTATTTATTTATTTATTTATTTTGTCACAACAATATAGGTAGGTATCATACAAAAAGATTATATAGTAAATAAACACATATATGGGTAAATATAAGGAGGTATAAGCATATATATAGGAAGGAGAAAAGAAAAAACAATAGGACAGGAACGGTAGGCACGTTTGTGCGCTTATGCACGCCCCTTATGGTCCTCTTAGGAATGGGGTGAGGTCAATAGTAGAAAGTTTTTGGATAAAACTTTTAGGATTATGGGAAAAGACCACAGAGTCAGGTAAAGTATTCCAAGCACTGATGATTCTGTTACAGAAGTCATAGCCACACCCAGTGAGAGGCATCAAGCTGGCCACGCCCACCCAGTTGACCACAACCCACCCAGTTGCCCCCCCCCAACCCCCTCCCCAACAAGGTCAACCACAGCCCTGATGCAGTCTTCAGTGAAATTGAGTTTGACACACCTGATCTATATGAAGCTGCTGGGATAGTTCATCAGTGTAGGATTCATTATCATCAGAATGCTGGTGCTACCAAGATTACCAGGAAATGCGGTGGGGGTCTTAAGTCCTGAGAAAACCAAATACCGTACTTTTCGGACTATAAGACCCACTTTCCCCCTGCCTAAAAGAGGGTGGAAATGTTGGTGCATCTTATACAACGAATACAGCCATTTTTGGACTCCCGAAACTCTGCCCTGCATGTCCCGTTTTTGCCAAAAAACAGGCCTGTTTTTTGCAAAAGTGGGATGTGCAGAAGGTTTGGGAGGCCTGCAGAGTGCTCCTGGGGGCTGGGGAGGGAAAAAATGTGACACTTGGGGAATTTGGGAGGCCAAAAAGGGGCCCATTTTTCACAAAAACGGGACACACAGAGGGTTTGGGAGGCTTGCAGAGTGCTCCTGGGTGCTGGGGAGGGCAAAAACTGCACACGCGGAGGCCAAAAACTATTTTTTTCTTTGTTTTCCTCTTCAAAATCTTGGTGCATCTTATACTCCAATGCGTCTTATAGTCCGAAAAATACAGTAGCTGTGACTGTTTGGACCAGCCAGATCTGATGCCATTCCACCTTTAGCCCTGAATGGTTTTGCCTTTCCCCCTTCAGAACTTCACAACATGAGGATTGGTGTGTTTTTTAAAAAAAATAGTTTTTATTGAGTATTTTAAATTTTTAAAACCAAAAATGTAATGTAAAAAGACAAAAACCAAAAAAAGGAAAGAAAAAAGAAAAAGAAAAAAGGAAAGAAGACATACACATACATCAAACATTAAAATACAAAACAAATATAACAACATTATATAATATATTACAACTTTCTACATCAACAGTTTCCTTGCTATTAAATTCAATCTTTCTAAATAATCCCTTATTCTTGTATAACCATATTGAGCATCCTTATATACAATTTTGTTATATGTATATATATATATTTTATGGGGACACAGTGGCTCAGGGGCTAGGACGTTGAGCTTGTTGATTGAAAGGTCGGCAGCTCAGCGGTTCAAATCCCTAGTGCTGCTGTGTAACGGGGTGAGCGCCTGTTACTTGTCCCAGCTTCTGCCAACCTAGCAGTTTCGAAAGCACATAATAAATGCAAGTAGAAAAAATAGGGACCACCTTTAATGGGAAAGTAACAGCGTTCCGTGAGCCTTTGGCGTTGAGTCATGCCAGCCACATGACCACGGAGACGTCTTCGGACAGCGCTGGCTCTTCGGCTTTGAAATGGAGATGAGCACCGCCCCCTAGAATCAAGAACGACTAGCACATATGTGCGAGGGGAACCTTTACCTTATATATATATATTTACTTCCTGTATATTGACATAGTATTTTATCCTTACCAATATTCAATACTCTTAGATTTCAGTTAGTCAAGGTTCACATTCTTATTGCTCATTTTGATTTCTAGCCATACATGGAATCTGTTCCACACTTTGCAGTAACCCGAATCATCTTTTCCTTTAATTTCCATGGTCATTTTATCCATTGTAGCACATTCGAGGATTTTTTAAATTATTATTTCTTCCGGTGGTGTGTTAATCGGTTTCCACATTTGCGCCAGAGCAATTCTGGCCGCTCTTAACATGTGCAGCGTTTTATAGTACAGAATATAGTGGGCACAAATTAGGGACATACCACGACATGTGGTGGATGTGCCCCAGTGCTAAAAAAATTTGGCATAAGATCAAAAGATGGTTAGAAGAGATTATGCTCCAAAAGATTGATTTTAAATTTGGCCACACCCACCCAGTCAAATTACCCCTCCCCCACCAAACCACGCCCACAGAACCAGTAGTAACAATTTTTACATTTCACCAACTTGCCTAACCTAGCTAACAAAGATTTTTCCTGGAGAAAAATTAAAAAACAAAACAAAACAGGATGAACCCCATAAATATCAGTAAGAAACATCTTCTTAATGTCATGGGATTACTGAAAGAAAGGTGCCTTTATTTTATTTTTGGATGCATATGTAGAAAGAAAGGAATGCTTTCCCTTCTTTTAGAGAAAGTTATATCGATTATAAAGCTTTAAATAATTTGCAATTTGAAAAGTAGTTTTTTTCATTACCCACAAGGTGGCGCTATTGTAGAAGAATTAATTTATCTAAAAAACCCTTTTTTCTAAGAGAGAGAGAGAGAGAGACAGAGAGACAGAGACAGAGACAGAGACAGAGAGGGAGTACTACTGTAGTAGTGCTCTTGAATACTCTGTAGTAGTACTCAGGAGCACTACTCAGGTGTCCCTGAGGACACAGATAAACCTCCAAGTGCTTCAACGACCCTCTAAAAGGATGCAAATGACCAGCTGCCTGAATACAAATCCTTCCATTCCCCACCATCCTGTCAGAGCTGAAGAAGCTTCTTGGATGAGAAGCGAAACGTCTTCAAAGAAAAAACAAGAAAGTCCAGTTGCCACCTGAAAAAGCACCTTTGGGACAACCGTGACCTGGATGACTGAGAATCTCTACAGACTTTCGTATTCTCTTCTGTTGCTAAATCTAACTTTCTGGTACACCCAACAACGAATAATGTTCTGTTTCAAGCTGTATCCCATATATCCTTCTTTGGAATTAAACTGAGCTCCTGTTGGTCATTTCTCGGAAGTTGATAAGGCAGCAAAAATTGTGTTGACATTTACCAGACTGGGACAAAGTATCTGCACTGGCCAATTCTTGAACCGTGATTTGTCTTTTGGCAAAGGACTATTCTTGGTGACCATTTCTTTAAGACTTGTTTACAGTAATCAACATACCTGACTTCCTTTCCAGTCGAACGAGATGAAACTACCTTGTCATCCAGTAGGAACCAAAGCTAAGCCAGCAATCTTAGGAAATGCATCTAGGCAGAACAGGTTTTCTTTTCTATTATTCATTTCACTGCAGATCCTAACAGGTTCTGCAAATATGTGGATAGCTCTCCCATTTTCAGCAAAACGCTAAAAATCATACCTACCGTTTTGAAGCTACGACCTAGAACAAATTTATTAAGAGATTGTCATACTTAGTTAAGTGTTCTAAGGGCTACTAAGCAGAGGGGAGGCATAGCACCAACTATAACCTCAATTTTTCCTCATGATTCTTTATATCATACATAAAAAAGGGCAGAACTGTCAGTAATTATTTAAGTTACCACCCGCAGATCATGCCTTACAAATAAAGGTTTAAAGACATTGTTGTTGTTAGTGGACAATGTTCCTCCAGGCCTTCCTGTCCTCTACCATCCTCTGAAGTCCATTTAAGCTCACGCCGACTGCTTCAGTGACTCCATCCAGCCACCTCGTTCTCTGTCGTCCCCTTCTCCTTTGGCCCTCCATCGTTCCCAGCATTAGGCTCTTCGCCAGCGAGTCCTTCCTTCTCATTAGGTGGCCAAAGTATTTGAGTTTCCTCTTCAGGATCTGGCCTTCTAAAGAGCAGTCAGGGTTGATCTCCCCTAGGACTGACCGGTTGGATCGCCTTGCAGTCCAAGAGACTCGCAGGAGTCTTCTCCAGCACCGGAGTTCAAAGGCCTCAATTCTTCAGCGCTCAGTCTTTCTCATGGTCCAACTTTCACAGCCATACATTGCAACTGGGAAAACCATGGCCTTGACTATTAAAGACTTTATTTCTACCGAAAAGTGACTTAAACAAGAAGGCCGATTTCTCATTCAGAGAAGACGGCATTCCTGCCAACGCATAGCTTGCCAATGTACTACATTACTTACTTCCACTGTTACCACCGTATTTACACATATTGTATTATGCACCCACTTTTGAAGTGTAGCCCTTGGTGTGCCATGCAAAGCCTGAAGCTCAAAGAAATTTCTAGTGTCTACTGGCCAAGATCTTCAGGCAGCATCACTAATAGCTGGAGATAACGGGAGAGCATGACAGGATATATGGATTATTCCTGAGAGACAAAGCCACATCTCTCTTTGCTGTAAAGGATGATGAAAAATCCCTCCATCCTTTTCTTTTTAACAAGCCCTTGCATTGTCCTTTGTTCTCCTCACTTTCCCCATGATTCTCACAAGCCTCTAAGGAGCCCATCGTTCCATACCCGAGCTCGTCATGGTGGCTCTTGGGTTCCCTCACATCTGCAAACCGGAAAGGAGGGATAATTTTATTTAAATTGTGGTGGAGGAAACGGAGCCATAATAAGAGACTAGATGGCACGTCAGCTGTGCCGAACCAAACCAGTTTGCCAACACAAATAACAGCAATGAAATGGACATTCAACCATCTGTCAGCTGTTCAGCATATGGAGAATGAGTCATTGTCTGTTTCAGCTATTTTTAGAGTCTCCACCAACCATGGCTGGTGCTGGCACTCCAAGGTTTCCTTCTGGAGAATTCTATTATTTCTTGAATGATGATGTCTTGTCTCTTTGGACCCTACCTCACCCTTTCCCCCACATCACTAGCTAGCCATGAGTCGTCATGGGTCATGAGCGAACTCATAAAAACCTTATGTAGAAGTTTATAGCTAAAAGCCAATTTAGTTTGGCTAAGTTCCAAGTTAAGATTAGCTATAAGGAAAAAAAATGAAAATTCTGAATCTTCTCTAAGTAGTTTGTTGCCAACTGAAAGCCTCAATAAATTCATGATCGGTTCTTTTTAAAGAGTCTGCATTCTACATTCAGTAATATCTGCCAATGTTTTGGAACCCAAAAGAGGGAATTAAACAATTTAGATATCACACATACTTATCGGAGGAAAAACCCACTAAATAAAATGCCGGTTATTCTCCAATACATTTGCAAAACGTATCTATGATCTTGGACCTTTTAAAAAACTTTATCCCAACTACCTGAACAATAATTAAAGTTAAATAAAAAATAAAAACAAGGAAGGAAAGAAAAAAAAAGATATCTTTTTATTATTTTCCTAAATTCATGCTTTTAAAAGCTTTGCGTAAAGCGACTGTAATAGAAGCAAATGAGGATATTTGCTTGAAGGCCTCCAGTTCTGAAAGATCTAGGAATATTTTCCTTCTTCTAGAAAATAGCTGAGAATAGTTGGATTTGACGGCTGTTTATATTTTTAAGGCTCTTAGCTTTTCTCCAGGGATGGGGGCGCAAGTGCAATCTCCTCTATACTTCAAACAATTTTCTTTTGATGTAGCCAACAACAGGAACAGTTGCTCAAGAATACAGATAGTCCTCAATTTACAACAGTTCATTTAGTGACCGTTCAAAGTTACAAGCAATAGAACATAATGATATCAGAGTCTTAGATTTTAAAAGAGCTGATTTTAATACTCAGGGAGAGCTTGGGAAAGATTTCTTGGATGAAAATCCTAAAGGGGAAAACAACTCAAGAATCTTGGGAAACTCTGAAAAATATGATCATAAAAGCCCAGACCAGCACAATACCACTGAGAAAGAAATCCGAGAAGAAACCAGCATGGCTGCACAAAGATCTCTCTGACAAATTGAAAGACAACAGGGACAAGTACCAAAAAAATGGAAAGAAGGACACACAACTAAGGCAGAATATCAGCAGATTGCCTGAATTTGCAACGGTGAAGACAGGAAAGCAAAGGCTCAGAATGAACAAAGACTTGCAACAATGGCACAGAAAAATGTGACTTTTGACCATTTTTCACACTTATGGCCGTTGCAGCATCCCCATGGTCACATGATCAATATTTAGATGCTTGACATCTGGTTCATATTTATGACCATTGTAGTGTTCCAGGGTCAAAGCAAAGTCATTGAAGAATCCAGGTTCACTTAACGACCGTGTTCCTAACTTAACAAATGCAGTGATTCACTTATCCCAAAGTTGCTTTTTTCAGAAGGAGTTTCTTGCTTTTTTCTTTTGAAGACGTTTCGCTTCTCATCCAAGAAGCTTCTTCTGTCCTTCTGACAGGACAGTGGAGAATGGGAATGTCAGAGCTGAAGAAGCTTCTTGGATGAGAAGCGAAACGTCTTCAAAAGAAAAAAAAAACAAGAAAGTCCAGTTGCCTCCTGAAAAAATCACCTTTGGGACAGTCATGACTTGGATGGCTGAGAATTTCTGCAGATTTTTAGTGATTCGCTTAACAACTGTGGCAAGAAAAGTCACAAAATGGGGCAAACTCACTGAACAAATGTTTCCCATAGGAACGTAAATGTTGAGCTCAACTGTGGTCGTAACTTGAGGACTACCTGTACGCGATGGCGAGCTGTCCATCTAGCCAGGAAACATGGCAGCTCACCAAGGGCGGGTTATACTTACCTTTACTACCGGTTCGTAACGGGAGCACCGTGCGCGCAGAAGCTTCTGCGCATACGCGGATAGTTCATAGTGAACTCTGGGCAGGTGGGCGGAGCCTCCCGTCGGTTTTACTACCGGTTCACAAGAACCGGACCGAACTGGGGGCAACCCACCACTGCAGCTCACCCACCAGAAGTGCTTAATTCTTTGGGGAGGGAGGAAGCTGATGTACCAATGAGGACTATGAACATGAATGGACTGTCTGTTTTTTTGGGCTGTGGAATGCACGCTCTGCTATTAAATTACTTTTGGTCTTGGACACCCAGACACAAAATCATAGATATAGACACCAGCCTGACATTTTCTCCCTTTCCCCCCCCTGGAAAAGGGCCAAAAAGCACCGTGCTTTGGGTATGCTGCGAGCTTGTATGCATGTTTGTTTACTTCATTTTTTTTTTTTTGCATGCTGTGGTTGACTGAACAAATGTTTGTTCAGCTTGTAATTTTATTTTTGCAGGCATTTGCACAGTCCTACGAAGGACTTAAACAGGCTCCCAAGGGAAGGAAGTTGAGAACGTGACTGACATAAGGGCCCACCAATTAGCAACAGGCAAAGCCGGAGGAATGGACACCGGATGCAACTGGTTGGCTGGACAGAGCTGAAAAGGAGGAGAGGAATTTTCTCTGGCGAAGGCAAACAGGACTGAGTCCCCTGAATCTTATATACATAGTCCTCGCCTTACGACAGTTCATTTAGTGACCATTCAAATTTACAAGCAATAGAACCTAATGTTATCGGGGTCTTAGATTTTAAAAGAGCTGATTTTAATAAACTCAGAGACCGTTCAAAGTTACAACTGTCAAGATTCCAGAAAAACCTCTTCTGCATAAAAAAAACTCAGAAGCCATTGTTTTCCAGAGTTCTTTACTAGCATGAGGAAACTGGCACACGATGAGTGAAATTCCAAAACTGAATTTCCGGATTCTTTTCCCAGTTATACAAACCCCAAGAGTCCCACCCCCCTGACCCCTTTGATGGTCACATGGTCCCACGTTCTTCCAGTTCATTCGAATATCTTCTCGCCACTCTTCCTGCAGATGTGAACACCATCCGACCTTGACCGCTTGAAGAATGTTACCATACCCCTCAACCCCCCTTCTTCCCCTCAGGGGAAAAATGTGGCAGCGTCTGGAACCCTAAAGTCTAATATGGTTTCCAGGCCTGACAACAACGGTACTGAAAACAGTATCTTATGACCATTAGAGGAACGCGGTGGCTCAGGGGCTAGGATGTTGAGCTTGTCGATCGAAAGGTCGGCAGCTCAGCGGTTCGAATCCCTAGTGCTGCTGTGTAACAGGGTGAGCTCTCATTATTTGTCCCAGCTTCTGCCAACCTAGCAGTTTCGAAAGCACATAAAAATGCAAGTAGTAAAAATAGGGACCACCTTTGGTGGGAAGGTAACAGCATTCTGTGTGCCTTTGGCGTTGAGTCATGCCGGCCACATGACCACAGAGACGTCTTCGGACAGCGCTGGCTCTTCGGCTTTGAAACGGAGATGAGCACCGCCCCCTAGAGTTGGCAACAACTAGCATGTATGTGCGAGGGGAACCTTTACCTTTACCTTATGACCATTAAGAGCAATGGTGGCGCAGTGGTTATAATGCAGTATTGCAGGCTAATTCTGCCAGCAGCTAGCAGTTCAATTCTGACCGGCTCAAGGTCGTCGACTCAGCCGTTCCGTCCTTCCGAGGTGAGTAAAATGAGGACCCAGATTGTTGGGGGTCAATGTGCTGACACTGTAAACCGCTTAGAGAGGGCTGTAAAAGCACTGTGAAGCGGTATCTAAGTCTAACTGCTAGTGCAATTTTTCACACTTGCGTCTATTGCAGATCGCATGACCCCATGGTCACGCAATCAAAATTCAGACGCTTGGCAACGGACTCATTTTTTTAAAAAATGATTTTATTGATTTTCGGTTGTTTACATTTTGTTAGTGCTTAATAAACATCGTGTTGTCTGGGTTATTTACTTTGCTTAACAATAAAAGACTACGTTCTTAATCCCCACCTCTTTTTTTCCAACCACTGGTAAAACAAAGGCCGTGTCTGATAATATTCTGTGTCCTCTTTCTGTTTAAACTTCAGCGTAAATCTGTCCATTTCTGCACAATCTTTCTAATTATCTCTTCTTCTTGCAGTGGTTCTTCGTTTTTCCAATATTGTGCAATCGACTCACGTTTATGATGGTCGCAGTGTCCCGGGGTCGCGTGATTCCCTTTTGCGTCCTTCCGACAAGCAAAGTCAATGGGGAAGCCAGGTTCACTTAACAGCCATGCTGCTAAAGTAACCTCCGCAGTGATCCACTTAACAACTGTGGCCAGAAAGGTTGTTCCATGGGCCAAAACTCGCTTCACAAACGTCTCCCTTAGCAACAGAAATATGGGGTTCGCTTGTGGCAGTGGTGGGTTTCAAAACTACCGGTTCTGTGGGTGTAGCTTGGTGGGTGTGGCATGGCTTGGGTGGTTGTGGCTTGATGGGCGTGGCAGGGGAAGGATACTGTAAAATCTCCATTCCCTCCCCAATCCAGGGGAAGGATACTGAAAAAATCCCCATTTCCTCCCAATCAGCTGGGACTCGGGAGGCAGAGAATAGATAGGGGTGGGGCCAGTCAGAATTTTTACTACCAGTTCTCCGAACTACTCAAAATTTCCACTATCGGTTCTCCAGAACTGATCAGAACCTGCTGAAACCTGCTGGGAGGCAGAGAATTATGACTTGTGGTCGTAAGTCGTAAATCGTAAGTCGAGGATCGCCTGTGGGCTGGGCCCTGGAGTTTTCTGATTCCAAACTTAATAAATCTAAAGCAGAAACATCAAACTCAAGGCCCACAGGCTGGATCCGGCCCATGGGGTACTTAAATCTGACCCGTGGGGCCACCCTGGAAACTGTGAAGGACCAGGCCATAGTGCCTCTGCCAGCAAAAGCAGCACGAGCTCCGTTTTCGTTGGCATAGGGTTGCAGGAAGCTGTCGCAGCTGAAAACGGAGCTCAGGAGCCCATTTTTGTTGGCAGAGCACTCGGGCCACCATGGGCACCTCCAACACGAGTGATGGTGAGCTGCCCCCCCCTCCCAAGGTCAAACACAATCCTGATGCAGCCCTCAATGAAATCGAATTTGACACTCCTGATCTAAAACATCACAATGTGCTATGAATATCACTCAGTGGTGTGTTTCATTTTTTTTTTTACTACCGGTTCTGTGGGTGTGGCTTCGTGGGCATGGCATGGCTTTGTGGGCGTGGCAGGGGAAGGATACTGTGCAATCTCCATTCCCACCTCACTCCAGGGAAAGGTTACTGCAAAATCCCCATTTCCTCCTGATCAGCTGGGAGGCAGAGAATAGATGGGGGAGGGGCCAGTCAGAATTTTTACTATCGGTTCTCCGAACGACTCAAAATTTCCACTACTGGTCAGAGGTGGGTTTCAGCAGGTTCTGACCAGTTCTGGAGAACCAATAGCGGAAATTTTGAGTCGTTCGGAGAACCGGTAGTAAAAATTCTGACTGGCCCCACCCCTATCTATTCTCTGCCTCCTGAGTCCCAGCTGATCGGGAGGGAATGAGGATTTTTTGCAGTAACCTTCCCCTGGAGTGGGGTGGGAATGGAGATTTTATGGTATCCTTTCCCTGTCACACCCACAAACCCGTAGTAAAAAATTTTGAAACCCACCACTGCTACCGGTTCTCCAGAACCGGTCAGAACCTGCTGAAACCCACCTCTGATATCGGTTAAACGAAATACGTGCCCCCTTGGCTATCTGGGATTTGGGAGAGTGAGGCTTTTGCCTGTTCCTCGCCTTCTCTTCCCTTGTTTAAAGCCCAGGGTGAAGGCCTCAGGAATCGCTTGACTTAGAGGAAACACAGCCTTTCAACAAACGTCTTGTTTGTTTTCCTTGGGCTCAGCTGCTTCCACGATGTGGCATTCAGACCAGCTCTGGATCAGCCAGCAGAGGGAGAGGATTTTTTTTTTTTTTTTAAAGAAGGAACTTCAGTAAATAATCACCAAAAATACTGCAGCCATGTGCCCGGAGGGTGGGTGTTGGTGATGACTCCAGAGATCTTCAAAACAATCCCTGCGCTTGTGTGCCAAATCCATGAACTGGCTCCATCTATTTTACAAAAAGCACTTAAAGACAGATTTCCATTTTTCTTTTAAAAGAAAATAAAGCATCTCTCTCCCCACTCTGTTTCTCTCCTCTCTCTCTCCCCCTTTCTCTCTCCCCCTTTCTCTCTGTCTCTCTCTCCTCTCTCTTTCTCTCCTCTCTGTCTTCCACATCTCTCCTCTCTCCTCTCTCTCCTCTCCTCTCTCTCTCTCTCTCTCCCCCTTTCTCTCTCCCCCTTTCTCTCTGTCTCTCTCTCCTCTCTCCTCTTTCCTCCCTGTTTCACACCTCTCTCCTCTCTCCTCTCTCTCTCTCTCTCTCTCTCCTCTCTCCCTTTCTCTGTTTCTCCCTTTCTCTCTCTCCTCTCCTCTCTCCCTTCTCTCTCTCCCTTTCTCTCTCTCTCTCTCCCTTTCTCTCTCTCTCTCTCTGTCTCTTTCTCCTCCCTGTCTCACACCTCTCTCCTCTCTCCCTTTCTCTCTCTCCTTTCTCTCTCCCTTTCTTTCTCTCTCTTCCTTTCTTTCTCTCTCTCTCTCTCTCCTCTCTCTCTCCCTTTCTCTCTCTCTCTGTCTCTCTCCTCTCTCTCTCCCTTTCTCTCTCTCCTCTCTCCTCCCTGTCTAGCACCTCTTCCCCGTCTCTCTCGCTTTTCTTTCTCTCTCCTCTCTGTCCCCTTTCTCTCTCTCTCTCTCTCTCCTCTCCTCTCTCTCCTCTCTCTCCCTTTCTCTCTCTCTCTCTCTCCTCTCTCCTCTCTCTCCTCTCTCCTCTCTCTCCCCTTTCCTCTCTCCCTTCTCTCTCTCTCTCTCTCCTCTCTCCCTTTCTCTGTTTCTCCCTTTCTCTCTTTCTCCCTTTCTTTCTCTCTTTCTCTCTCTCTCTCTCCCTTTCTCTCTCTCCTCTTTCTCTGTCTCTTTCTCCTCCTGTCTCACACCTCTCCTCTCTCCCTTTCCTCTCTCCCTTTCTCTCTCTCTTCCTTTCTTTCTCTTCTCTCTCTCTCCTCTCTCTCTCTCCCTTTCTCTCTCCTCTCTCTGTCTCTCTCTCTCTCTCCCTTCTCTCTCTCCTCTCTCCTCCCTGTCTAGCACCTCTTTCCCCCGTCTCTCTCTCGCTTTTCTTTCTCTCCTCTCTCCCTTTCTCTCTCTCTCTCTCCACTCTCCACTCTCTCCTTTCTCTCTCCCCCTTTCTCTCTGTCTCTCTCTCCTCTCTCCTCTTTCCTCCCTGTTTCACACCTCTCCCCCTTTCCCTCTCTCTCCTCTCTCCCGCTCTCTCCACTCTCTCCTCTCTCTTCCCTTTCTCTCTCTCTCCCCTTTCTCTCTCTCTCTCTCTCCTCTCTCCTCTCTCTCCTCCCTGTCTCACACCTCTCTCCTCTCTCTCTCTCTCTCTCTCTCTCTCTCCTCTCTCCCTTTCTCTGTTTCTCCCTTTCTCTCTCTCTCTCTCCTCTCTCCCTTTCTCTTTCTCCTCTCTCTCTCTCTCTTTCTCCTTTCTCTTTCTCCTCTCTCTCTCTCTTTCTCCTCTCTCTCCCTCTCTCTCCCTCTCTCTCCCTTTCCTCTCTCCCTTTCTCTCTCTCTTCCTTTCTTTCTCTTTCTCTCCTCTCTCTCTCTCTCTCTCTCTCTCTCCCTTTCTCTCTCCTCTCTCTGTCTCTCTCTCTCTCTCTCCCTTTCTCTCTCTCCTCTCTCCTCCCTGTCTAGCACCTCTTTCCCCCGTCTCTCTCTCGCTTTTCTTTCTCTCTCTCTCTGTCCCCTTTCTCTCTCTCTCTCTCTCTCTCCTCTCCTCTCTCCTCTCTCTCTCCCTTTCTTCCTCTCTCCCATTCTGTCTCTTTCCTCTCTCCCTTTCTCTCTCTCTCCTCTCCTCTCTCTCTGTCTCTCTCTCCTCTCTCCTCCCTGTATCACATCTCTTTCCCCCTTTCTCTCTTTCTTTCTCTCATCTCCCTCCCTCCCTCCTCTCTCTCCCTACTCTCTGTCTTCCACATCTCTCCTCTCTCTCCCCCTTTCTCTCTCTCCCTTTCTCCCTCTCTCCCTCTCTCACACACACAAACACCAGATTGTTGTGAAGACAAATACAATATATATTAAAAAGCCCCATCTCTTATCGGCAGTTGTAATCTTTGGGAAATTTCCATCCGACTCAGAGGAAATATATTCACTTTTGGATGCTGCAAAAACAAAAACAGGCACGCATACCCCAGAGGAAAAAAATTATTCACTCCCAAAATGAAAGTTGCATATTATTCAAAGTCCTGCCTGCTAGCTATGCCCATCTTCAGCAGACTCCATTCCCAGCTGTCTGTTTTCTTTTCCCAGTTTATTCAACCTTCTTTGGCGATTGAAAATATTCCATCCGTACTGAGCAGACCTGTGTGGGGAGAGGCCACTTCCTTTCGTATGCACATGCAAACATATATGTTTATACACCCATACATGAACACCTGCAAATATTAGGGTTTTTCTGGCCATAATAAGATGCCCCCCACTCTGTTTTTCTTAGAAACTTCATTGGATTCCTTATTGTTAATATTTGCCGGATTCCCTCAGGCTGCTAAAAGCAGGTGACCAGGTGTGAAAGCCAGCTTGGTGACTTTGGGCCCGTGACAAAGTTGTTGTGGCAAAAATATGAGGTAGCAGCATGATGTGAATTGTACAAAATACAGAGCTACTTCTCCTTCTTCCAACCCAACTGTTATTTTATGCCTTTAAACAATATTCATTGTCTGGAAACGGTCTTACAAGACTCCTGATTTTTTTTGGGCTATCTTAGGACGAACATGGTTTTTTTCTCTTACACTGGATTGGCTGTAAATCAGGGGTTGCCAAAATTGGCAACTTTAAGACTTGTGGACATGGCTGGCTGGGGAATTCTGGGAGTTGAAGTTCCCTGGTCTTAGAGTTGCCACGGTTGGACTGCCCTGCTATAAATGTTTAGGAAAAGGGAGGTGAAATGTAATCACTTTATCATCTCAACTAGAAATAATAGGAATAGAATAGAATAGAATAGAATAGAATAGAATAGAATAGAATACTTGGAAGGAAGGTATACATATGGATTAACAGAGTTGGAAGGGACCTTGTAGGTAGGTCATCTAGTCCAACCCCCAACCGCCCCCCTCCCACCAAAGAAGGAGACCCTACACCCTACATTTCTGACAGATGGCACTCCAGTCTCTTCTTGAAAGCTTCCAGTGATGAAGCTCCCACAATTTCTGAAGGCAACTTCTGTTCCATTGGTTGATTGTTCTCACTGTCAGAAAATTTCTCCTTATTTCTAGGTTGAATCTCTCCTTGATCAGTTTCCATCCATTATTCCTTGTCTGGCGTTCGGGTACCTTGGAAAATTGCTTGACCCCTTCCTCTCTGTGGCAGCCCCTCAAATATTGGAAGACCGCTATCATGTCTCCCTTGGTCCTTCTCTTCACTAGACTAGCCACACCCAATTCCTGCAACCGTTCATCCTATATTTTAGCCTCCGGTCCCCTAATCATCCTGGTTGCTCTTCTCTGCACTTTTTCTAGAGTCTCAACATCTTTTTTATAGTGTGGTGACCAAAACTGGCTGCAGGACTCTAGGTGTGGCCTTCCTAAGGCTTTATAGAGTGGTATTAGTACCTCCCTTGATCTTGATTGTATCCCACTTTGGAGAATAGCTTGACTGCCTCTTCTTTGTGGCAACCCCTGAGATATCGAAATACTACTATCATGTCTCTCCTAGTACTTCTTTTCATTAAATTAAACATACCAAATTCTAGCAACTGTTCTGTATATGTTTTAAGCTCCAGTCCCCTGATCCCTCCCTTTATAACTGCTATGCAAGGTATGATGGGAAAGTTTTCCAGAAAAGTGGGTAACTCTTGCTGGAAAGTAGAATACAGGTAGTTCTCAGCTTATGACCATGACTTAACTCAAAATTTATGGTGTTAAGTGAGACATTTGTTACGCGAGTTTTGCCCCACTTTAGGACCTTCCTTGCCACAGTTAAGTGACTCATTGCAGCTATTAAGTTAGTAACCCAGTTGTTAAGTGAATTTGGCTTCCCCATTGACTTTGCTTGTCAGAAATATGAACGAGTTGCCCAGCAGCTGAGTTTTGATCACAAGACCATGGGGATGCTGCAATGGTCATAAGTGTGAAAAACGGTCATAAGCGGGGGTGAAATCCAACAGGTTCTGACAGGTTCTGGGGAACCGGTGGCAGAAATTTTGAGCAGTTCGGAGAACCAGAAAATATCAACCTCTGGCTGGCAATGTCCTTCCCCTGGAGTGGGGAGGGGATGGAGATTTTGCAGTATCCTTCCCCTGCCATGCCCACTAAGCCACACACACAGAACCGGTAGTAAAAAAATTGGGATTTCACCATTGGTCATAAATTACTTTTTTCAGTGATGTTGTAACTTTGAACGGTCACTAAACAAACTGTTGTAAGTCAGGGACTACCCATAGAATAGTCTGAATATTTGGAAAAAAGAGCACTAAGACTACTCCACACACACACAAAAAAAGGGGGTGATTAAATTTTATCTGGGTGGGTTTCTTTGAATGTTTAAGCTAATTTCTCAAGGATAGATCCATTTCAAGGACTTTGGCTGCACCCAAAGTCCTTGAAATGGATCTATCCTTGAGAAATTAACTTAAACATTCAAATAAACCCAGCCACATTCAAGAAACCGCTGCCTTGTTTCCGTGCATTTCTTGAGTTTTGAATCTAGAAGCCTCAAAGTTTCATATATCCACCCTTGTCAGCGCTCCAAACTATGCTTTTAAATTGTCATATCTAATGGAAAGATAGAAAAAAGTTAAATCCAGGGGGGCAACCCTATGAACTCTGTTTTAGTTACTAGACATAAATTTGGACTTGGTTATTTTCTTATTCTAGCCCAAGTCATTTTCGAGCAAGAATCAGAATCAGAAAAGAGCTGAAAGGGAACTTGGAGGTCTTCTAGTCCAGCCCTTTGCTCAAGCAGGAGACCTTACATCAGTGATGGCTAACCTTTTTGTCATTGCGTGCCAAAAGCGGGGGGACGTGGGGGGGTCGTGCGCATGTCCACACCCATAATTCTATTCGCTCCGCCCCCGCCACCAACCCTGTGCATGCGCACGTGACACCCCCCTTACGCTTTTGGCACGGTGGGCCTGGTAGGCCCGTTTCTTGCTCTCACCAGGCTTCAGAGCCTTTCTAGGAGCCTGGAAGGGGCCAAAATGGCCTTCCACACACCCCGGAGGTCCTCTGGAGGCCGGAAATGGCCTGTTTGCCAACTGCCTGTGGGACTTGAAGTTGGCAAACGGGCTGTTTTCGGCCTCTGGAGGGCCTCCATGGGGGTGGGGGAAGGCCGTTTTCACCCTCCCCAGGCTCCTAGAAAGGCTCTAGAGCATGAGGAGAGCAAAAAACGAGCCTTCCCCACCCCCATCAGGCTCTCTAGAGGTTGGAAACAGAGGTGGGTCCAGAAGGCCCAAAAATCAGCTGGCCAGCATGCACATGCGCGCCAGAGCTGAGCTTACATGCCCTCCAATATGGCTGTGCCATAGGTTCGCCATCACGGACCTACACCATTTCAGACAAATGATTGTCCAATCTTTTTTCTTAAAAATCTCCAATAATGAAGCACCCACAACTTCTGAAGAAAAACTGGTAAATTGTCCACACTGTTAGGAAGTTTCTCCTTAATTCCAAGTTGCTTCTCTCCTTGATTAGTTTCCATCCATTGTTTCTTGTCCTACCCTCAGGGGCTTTGGAAAATAAATTGACCCCTTTCTCTCTGTGGCAGCCTCTCAAATACTGGAATATTGCTATCATGTCACCCCTAATTCTTCTTTTCTCTAGACTAGCCAAACCCAAAACCTGCAACCATTCTTCATATATTTTAGTCTCCAGACCTCCAAGAAATACTGAATATCTTCTGCTAAAGTTTCAACCGTCAGACAAAGACTGCTAGCATCAAAAACGTCATCAAAAAAGCACAACAAGGAATGTTCTTTCTGCGCCGACTCAGAAAGCTTAAACTGCCCAAGGAGCTGCTGATCCAGTTCTACAGAGGAATTATTGAGTCTGACATCTGCATCTCCATAACTGTCTGGTTTGGTTCTGCAACCTAACAAGACAGACACGGACTTCAGAGAATCATTAGAACTGCAGAAAAAACAATGGCTACTAACCTGCCTTCCACTGAGGACCTGTATAATGCACAAGTCAAAAAGAGGGCTGTGAAAATATTTACAGACCCCTGAAATCCTGAACATAAACTGCTCCAACTTCTACCCTCAAAATGACATTATAGAGCACTGCACAACAGAACAACTAGACACAAGAACAGTTTTTTCCCAAACGCCATCACTCTGCTAAACAAATAATTCTCTCAATACTGCCAAACTATTTACTAAATCTGCACTACTAATAATCTTCTCATCGTTCCCATTACCCATCTCCTTCCACTTATGACTACATGACTGTATCTTTGTTGCTTGTATCCTTACAATTTATACTGATATTGATATTGTTTCCCAATTGCTTATTTGTACTCTGTGACTATCATTAAGTGTTGTACTTTATGATTCTTGACGAATGTATCTTTTCTTTTATGTACACTGAGAGCATATGCACCGGAGACAAATTCCTTGTGTGTCCAATCACATTTGGCCAATTAAAAAAATTCTATTCTATTCTATTCTATTCTATTCTATTCTATTCTATTCTATTCTATTCTATTCTATTCTATTCTATTCTATTCTATTCTGAGTCTAGCTGCATTAAATACCACTGCCTGGGCTCAACTGGCAAGCGAGTAATAGAGATGTAAGAAGGTTCACTGCATAGCAAGGGGAAAGTACTTTTAAAAATGTTTGGGAGTATATTCCTTTGCATCTCTGTTCAGAAACCAGCTACCCTAAATTTAATAGAAGTGTCTCCCAAAGATGGTATCAACCCACAGGTGCTTATCAGCTCCCTTAGCAACCAGCCAACCTTGTATCTATCCAAATTCAGTGGATTGATATGAACTTTTTTTTTATTAGAGGCTTCTATGCCTTCATCTTTGGCTAGGATAGTGAAAAAGGGTATATTAGTTCTACATTCCCCAATGCATTCCCTCTTTTATTTGAAGTGGACTTATTGCCAACGTGCACACAATGCAGGATAAATTTGTTTTGACTCAACTTTCTAAGCCAGTTGATGGCCGTGCAGAATTTAACATTATTCCTCATCCACCCTGTGGTTTCATGTCACCTGAGAGCCAGTGTCATCATTTCTCAAACATGACTCTGGCCTTCCTCTATTACCACAGGGGTGCCTATATTCTGAGTTAACTAAGAGTTAACTTTTTAGAGTTGTAAACCTAATCTTGCATAGCTTCTTCTCCTGTAAGATTACACTACTAACTAGAGCATAAAAAACATTTGCTAGACCAATTCTCGAATACAGCTCATCTGTCTGGAACACACACCTCATTTCAGACATTAATACAATTAAGCACGTCCAGAAATATTTCACAAGAGTCCTCGACTCCCCTGCTTGCAACAAAATACCTTATGCCACCAGACTTGAAATTCTGGGTTTAGAAAATTTAGAACTGCACCGCCTTCGGTATGACCTGAGCATAGCTCATAAAATCATCTGCTACAATGTCCTTCCTGTCAATGACTACTTCAGCTTCAACCACAACAATGCACGAGCATACAATAGATTCAAACTTAAAGTGAACCACTCCAATCTCGATTGCAGAAAATATGACTTCAGTAACAGTGTTGTTAATGCCTGGAATGCACTACCAGACTGGTCTCATCCTAAAATCCCCAAAACTTTAACCTAAGACTGTCTACTGTTGACCTCACCCCATTTCTAAGAGGTCTGTAAGGGGCGTGCATAAGAGCACCAGCATGCCTACCGTCCCTGTCCTAATGTTCCCTTGAATTGTATTCACTTTATGTATTCAATTCATGCTTATATATTATTTAATATGTATTTGAAAATAAATAAATAATAAATAAATAAAATAAAACTAAAGTCTCTGTTCAGAAGGAAAGGAGACTGGGATTAGTGAGTTCACTCTCACTGTAAGGTGGTGTAGAAAGTTAGCACCTACCCCTCTCCTAGAAGAATGAAATATTCTGACTTAAAACCAGAAATATTTCTGTTGGGGATTTTACCTGAAACGCATAGTAAAGAGAATATATATCTAATTATTCATGTATTAACCTCAGCTAGAATTGTATTTGCACAACATTGGAAAAGTGAAGAGATTCCCTATTGATAAGAAGGTGATGAGGGAAATATTAGAAGGTGCAGAAATGAATAGATTAACACTGGCAATTAAGGAGAAAGAACAAACTGAATATTATATGATATGGGAAATATTTTATCAATGGTTAGAGAATAAAAATGGAAGTTGGAAATAAAAGAAGGAGATTAAAGAAGACTAGAAAATATGGTAAGAGAAAAGTAAACAATATGATAATTATTAGTATTATGATAATGAGGATTATTATGTTTAATGTAATTATTACATCTTTATTAGAAGATGTGTTAAGAGGAAAAAACCAACAGGTTCATAAGGTTCAACTGTTTAATAAACTATAATTCTAAGATTAGAGAATTAATATCAATGTAAATGATGTTGTAAATTTTGATGGTTATTGCAGAGATATTTGTACCCAGATGACACACTGTTTAAGGAAAGATGGAATGTTTATACTTAAAAAAAAACTTTAAAAAAAGAATGAAATATATATACATTTTTAAAAAAAGATTTTTTATTTTTTTAAAAACAAAACACATAAACATAAAAACATTTTCAATCCAATTACTATGTGTCGGTGGGGTGATTACATATCTCTTGTGCAAATTCAACATAAAAATATCCTTAATTCATCTGATGTTACATTACCTCCATCTTATATCTGACCTTTTAATTAACCAATGGCTATAACCTTTCATTCTCTCATTCCATATACATGTCCACAAATATATATTTTATCTGATAACATCATTCATTCCATCGTTCTAAAACCATTCAGTTTAATATTTCAGTTAATAATAATCTTTCTCTAATCTTTACTAACATAACTTTCCTTCTAGCCATTGATAAAATAAATCCCATATCTTATAATATTGCTTTTCTTCCTGCTCTCTAATTTCAAATGTCAATTTACTCATTTCTGCACGTTCCATTATTTTCCTAATAATTTCGTTTTGCAAAGCTATTTTCTCATTTTTCCAATTTTTAGCAAACACAATCCTAGCTGCTGTTATAATATTCACCATCAGATATCTCAATTCTCTACTATATATTTCTGGTATCATCCCCAGTAAGAAAACTTTTGGCTTAAAATCTATGTTTTTTAATCATTTTTTCCAACCATGAGTGTATTTTAGTCCAGTATCTTTTAGCTTCCACGCATGTCCACCACATACGGTAATATGACCCAGGTGTCCGATGACATTTCCAACATTTTTCGGATTTGTCCTTCAACATTCTGGCAATTCTTGTCAGGAGTAAATGCCACCTATAAAACATCTTATACAAATTCTCTTTATATGCCGTAGATCAGTGGTAGTCAACCTGGTCCCTACCGCCCACTAGCGGGCGTTCCAGCTTTCATGGTGGGTGGTAGGAGTTTTGTCCGATACTGAAACACTTTCCTTTTTTAAAATTTAATTGACTTTTTAAAAAAATTTCATAGCATTATTTAAAAACATTTTCATTAGGTTTTCATAAAATTCCACATGACAATTTAGATTTCTGAGAATATCCTATTTGTATCGCCCACGTATAAGTTTAGTTCACGTTACGTAAGTGAAACTAAATGGCGCTATAGTGCGACCGCAAACAAAAGAGCCTCGTCCCAGAATAGCTCGCACATCTCCCCCCACGCCACCCAGCTGTAACAGACAAGCAGAGCTGGTTGCCGGTGCGCCCCCTCCAAACCCAATCCACGATGCGCAAGAGGCATGCACAGATGACAATACATGGCGCATTACTGTGGAACCGGAGGGCGGTTAGAAAATTTTACTACTAACACAGAGATACAAAAGTGGGCGGTAGGTATAAAAAGGTTGACTACCCCTGCCGTAGACATTGTCATTTTATAATTATGTGTCCATAATTTTTGCCATACCTCTAGATCAATCCCATGACCAAGAATGAAATATTTTGAGAAATATTAAAAAGGCAGAATTTTATATTTCTCTGGATGAGAAACAGAGAAACAGGCTCTTGGAAAGCAGCCCCCACCTTCCTTAATAGCCCACAGCAGATGTCAGCACTTAAGAGATAAAGAGAGTGGTGGGATTCAAATAATTTAACAACCAGTTCTCTGCTCTAATGACCAGCTGGGTAGGCGTGGCTCAGTGGTCATGTGACCGTGTGGGCATGGCCAAATCAACATCACTCATGTTGATGGGCGCTTCACCTTAGCTGTTACAATGTAATAAGGGTTAACCATTCTATCCCTCTGCATAAACAGAGGGATAGAATCAAGATCACGTGAAGTGTTAGTGCCACTTTATAATGCCTTGGTAAGGCCACACTTGGAATATTGCATCCAGTTTTGGTTGCCACGATATAAAAAAGATGTTGAGACTCTAGAAAGAGTGCAGAAAAGAGCAACAAAGATGATTAGGGGACTGGAGGCTAAAACATATGAAGAACGGTTGCAGGAACTGGGTATGTCTAGTTTTAAAAAAAGAAGGACTAGGGGAGACATGATAGCAGTCTTCCGATATCTCAGGGGTTGCCACAAAGAAGAGGGAGTCAGGCTGTTCTCCAAAGCACCTGAGGGTAGAACAAGAAGCAATGGGTGGAAACTGATCAAAGAAAGAAGCAACTTAGAACTAAGGAGAAATTTCCTGACAGTTAGAACAATTAATAAGTGGAACGACTTGCCTGCAGAAGTTGTGAATGCTCCAACACTGGAAATTTTTAAGAAAATGTTGGATAACCATCTGACTGAGATGGTGTAGGGTTTCCTGCCTGGGCAGGGGGTTGGACTAGAAGACCTTCCAACTAGAAGGTCCCTTCCAACTCTGTTGTTATATTATAACCAGAAAGGCAGTTTCTGTAAGCAGGGCAATAAAGATTAGGCTAGAAACAACAGCAAAATGTTTCCTTCCTGCCTTCCTTACAGGATTAGCCCTGTAAAGTAGAAAAAAACAAAATAAGATTTCTTCCAACAACGGCTCTCTGAACCGCTTAGAAAGTTAACAGCCGGTTCTCCCGAATAGGTGCGAACTGGCTGAATCCCACCACTGGATAAAGAGATAGATAGCTCTATTCATACGCAAAAATTCCCTGCAGCAAGGTCTGAACGCAGGTAGGATTAGCCCTCAGCCATAATAGGAATTGTCGAATAAGCCCCTTCATTGCATCAGCCAAACTTCAACCAAGCTTAGCTCAGACAAATTCCTAGGATTTGCGCATGGCATCCTGGGAGTAAATGTTGCAGTAGGCCATACAGGTAGCGCATTCCAGGCATTAACAACTCTGTTACTGAAGTCATATTTTCTGCAGTCAAGATTAAGCTTAAATCTATTGTGTGCTCGTGTATTGTTGTGATTGAAGCTGAAGTAGTCTTCGACAGGAAGGACATTGTAGCAGATGATTTTCTGAGTTATACTCAGGTCATACAGAAGGTGGCGGAGTTCTAAATTTTCTAAACCCAGGATTTCTAGTCTGGTGGCATAAGGTATTTTGTTGTATTCAGAGGAGTGGAGAACTCTTCTTGTGAAATATTTCTGGACACGTTCAATTGTATTAATGTCCGAAATGAGGTGTGTGTTCCAGACAGGCGAGCTGTATTCGAGAATTGGTCTAGCAAATGTTTTATATGGTCTGGTTAGTAGTGTAATCTTTCTGGAGAAGAAGCTACACATGATTAAGTTTACAACTCTTAAAGCCTTTTTGGTGATGTAGTTGCAGTGGGCTTTGGCACTTAGATCGTTTGATATGAAAACTCCAAGGTCTTTGACGGGGTGAGGGTCATCTACAAGGTAATGTCCATCAAACTTGTATTTAGTGTTCTGATCCTTTTCTCCAATGTGTAAGACAAAGCATTTGCTGGTTGAGAACATATATCATGGAACATATATCAACCACTGATTTGCAATTTTGTAGCTTAGAGCAGGGGTCCCCAACCTTTTGGACCTCAGGGACCACTAATATGATCTGCCTAATGACCGGCTGGGTGGGTGTGGCAACGTGGTCATGTGACTGGGTGGGCGTGGCCAACTTGATGTCACTCACGTCGAAGGGTGCCTTGCCAGCCTCTACTCGCCACTTCTCACCTGCCCGCCTGGGCTCCTTAGGGCCCCATTAGGAAGCAGTTGTTAGAGCTAAGCAGCCACCATGAGAAAGAGTTGGCAAAACAGCTGGCTTTGTTCAAATTGGATCTGACTGAGAAGGAGGCTCAGCAGAAGCACCTCACTGAGGACTAGGAGCATAGGCTTTCCAAGCAGAGGGAAGACCTGTGGGAGTGCAAGGCCAGGTACCGGCGCCTGGAGGCTCAGCGGGGTGAGTTGGGCAGCCAGTTCCAGACCATGATGCAGTCCCACTGGAACAAGGCCCTCCGGTTCTTTGCCACCAATGGCACTTCTCTCCAGCCTTTACCTAAATCCCTGGAGGCTGAAGCAGACCCCCAAGTCAGAATTTCTGCCCCCCTCCGACCTGCACAAAAAGACCCCAAAGTGGGAGACTCTGTGCAGCAACACAAACATTCATTGCACGTATTCGTCCCAGGGGACCATAGTTTGAGGACCCCTAATTTAGTGCAATATAAAAAACACAAATAATTTTTCTGCGGACTACCAAAATTTTCTTGCAGACCACCAGTGGTCCACAGACCACCAGTTGGTGACCACTGGCATAGAGAACCGTATGAACACAAATCATTATTGCTCACCAACTATGGTTTATGACTTGAAGTATTATAGAGATGTAGTCAATTTGGGCTGATTCAGTCATGGTTAAACCAACCAAATGTTCAAATATTTCATATACTGTAACATCCTCTCCATAATCCTTTCAGCCAGGGAGGCAGAACCTGCGTCATCAAATTTAAAGATTTATCGGATCTACACAGAACGCTACATTCATGATAGTATGACTTATGGATGAAATTGAAAGCTTGCAGTCAGATGTCTTTGACTTAACAGCAAAACTGTTAAGGGCCGCTCAGCTTCAAAATGAAAATGCTTGACGTTTTCATGCCTTTTCAAAACTCAGGATTGTATCACCCCTAGTCTCTGTGGTTTTCTTCCTCTAACCTGCAGAGCCCTTACAACGTGCCAAATCGTTCAAACGCCTCCTTTTTCCATCCTGCAGGTTCAATGACTCACTCACCTACCAGCTGTGATTGCTACAGCTGGAGTAGACTTTATTCTGCTTTCCGTACTTTTTAAGTCATAGTGCCTCTATGGTTTCCTCGCCGTGATGAAACCTATAACAGTCTTGGTCTGAGACAGCCTCTCCCCTTTCTTTATCAATTAATAATGGATCGATTTCTTAAATGATCGAACAAAAAAGAACGAGACAGAGAGAGAGAGAGAGAGAGAGCATAGCTATCAACACATTTATATAGCCTTTTAATTTCTCTCCAGTCAATGTGCGCTTTAAGAATTTCAATAGATAAAAGAAGTTTAAAGTTGATTATGCACCTGCCCTTTAACCATTTAAATAGCCAAAGACCTGGCTTCCGGGTGGCGCCACCCTCCTCGTTGGGTGCTAATTTATGGCACTCCGCATTGAATATGGTAGAAGCCGGATTTAACAACTGATCCCGGCTTCATTTCTCTCTCTGGTTGAAAGAGAGAGACAGAGCAAGGGGGAGGATTTGGGTAGATTCTCCTAGGGGCTTTGTTTTTGTAATACAAAGCCCTGAACGGTCGAATCCCCTTATTTACCCCTCCCCCACCTCCAGTATTCTCTGCGCTCCTGAAAAAGCAGGAAAAGAGGAGGGTGTCCACTTCTGCTAACAATTGATTTCTTTTTGTGGATACGAAAAGCAGGCGGAAGAGTGTGAGGAACAATTATTGGTTTGCAAGTATTTTTGATTTTCTGACTTCCTCCCCCCCTTCAGTTTCGTTTTAGAGAAACTGAAAGCAGAGCGATACATCAAAGGGAGCTTTGCTGTTGAATCGAAACTGAATGGAGATTTTATCTTATTGTGTTTGACTGTGGACTGTTGGATTATATTACGCTGTTTAAGTACGTTACAAGGGGATTCTCAGCAGGAATTTTGTTATGGAGGTTCTTTCAGAAGAATGGGTTCGGGACGTTATACAGGACTACACAGAAAGAATGTATTTAATTATTCAAAAATACAAATTGATAAAAAATGGGGACGTTTTGGATGAGAGTTTGGAGCAAATTAACCAGTGCAATTATTCGGAAAATGGAATGGAGGATATACAAATAAAAGTGGATAAATATGAAGATTTGATCGTGAAGAAACAAGGTGATCTAAAGAAGTTTTCTTTAAACAGTTTGGATGAGTTGCCTGAATTTGTGCTACAGGAGATTGTTCCTCAAATGGAAAAGACTCACAAGCTTAATGTTTCCCAAGAGTTCTCTTTTTGGACTGATGGAATATACGGCAGTAATTTTTGGATTTCTGGACATAAGGAATTACTAGGAAATATTGTGATTGACTTTTTAAAAGGAGCAACGAAGGAAAGACAGAGATTAATGCACCAAAAAAAATGGCAAGAGACAAAAGTATTATTTTTGAAACAAGGTTTTTTTAAAATATTAATAGACAAAATATTAGTGTCCCGAAGGCAATTTGTGATTATAAAGACTAAATATTTGGATATACTGGACTTTGATGAGGAAGGACTAAAGTTGAATAGATATTGTAATTAATTAAATAATATTGTAATTTTCTCTATTGAAATTTTATAAATTTTATAATCTGTTGTATTGAATTTTAAATAGAATATTCTTGAAAGATCTTATGTAAGAAGGACTTGGGGGGAAATTATATGGTTATATGGTTATAGAAGCTATAAGGGAGATATTCTCTGAACTGGATTGGATTTTTATGCTTTAGCTGGTTTTAAATATTTTAGGAATAATTTGTTTTACTGATTTATATATTTTATTACTGTTTATTGTTAATTTTTTGAAGGATTTGGTTATGTAAGGAGGAAGTCAGAGTTAGAGAGGGAGAATTGGTATAATAGTTTTGGGAAAAAAAATTTTTTAGCATATGTTTGTTTTATTTTTAACTATACCTTGTGTTTCTTCCGGGAAGCCAGGGGGGAGGGGGGAGGGGGTTTGTGAAGGGAGAGGGGTTGGTGGGAAAGGGGGAAAAAATTTTTTTGTAAAACTTTTTGAATAAAAAAAAAAAAAAAAAAATAGCCAAAGACCTAATATATATATTTTTTATTTTACCAAATCCTCAACTGAGCCGTTGATAGAAGTCTGTGCAAAATAATTGAGCAACTCGGTTTTAAAAAGCTAGGAATCTTCACTTAAAAGGGATGTATTTGACAAAGGATTATTGCGTTATGTTGGCTGTCAGCAGTTGCTGTTGTTGTTTTGTAGTTGGCACCGTGAACTGCCAAGTCACTAGCCATATTACAAGCTAGCCAGCTGTGCAAATTATGCCAAGGGCAACAGTTTTACTGCGCTGCGAGTTCTGTGCAACCAGAAAATTGAGTGAATTGCATAATGTGTGATTTAAATAATTTAATAAATAACCAGGGAGGTGTTTGAGAATCAACAATTTTTGTTGTACACGTATACTGGAATGTGCAGGACTTAAATAATGTGTACTTGCACAAGTATACTAGAATATGTGGGAGTATGAACAGATTTTCAGAAAAATTGCAGACTACAGGAACTGTTAGCTCAGGTGACCCTGAGGACACAGATAAACCTCTAAAAGGATGCAAATGACCAGCTGTCTGCAAGGAATATAAGTCCTTCCATTCCCCACCGTCCTATAAGAGCTGAAGAAGCTTCTTGGATGAGAAGCGAAACATCTTCAAAGAAAAAACAAGAAAGTCCAGTTGCCTCCTGAAAAAGCACCTTTGGGACAACCATGACTTGGATAACCGAGAATCGCTACAGACTCGTACAGGATTTAAATAACCATGTTGCATGAATCTTTGCAATTTGGAATTTTTCGTGCTTATCAAGCAATATATCATTCAATACATTTTAAATCCACATTACCCAGTTCTGGGGAAATCTCTTCTATATATTTTACTTTGTGGACTTTTTTTTTTTAAATGTAAGAATAGAAAACTTCTCTAAATGACTAGATGCACAAAACCCACATTTGCTTTAAATATGGTTTACTGACTAAAAGGCTGGTTTCATACCACACCAGCTCTGTTCTCATGACATGCTAAATTGAAATCAAGCAAACCACATTGTGTTTCAGTCAGTTACTTGAGCATAACCAGCAAATATTTCCATCTTAAGAAGGTGTTGGAAGAATTCTCCTTCTGGGTTCAGTTCCAAGTGGGGAGAAAGACACTGGAAACAATGGTGGGTTTCAAAATATGAAACTACTGGTTCTGTGGGTGGGGCTTGGTGGGTGTGGCATTGCTTGGTGGGCATGGCAGGGGAAGGATACTGTAAAATCTCCATCTTCCTCACTCCAGGGGAAGGTTACTGCAAAATCCCCATTTCCTCCTGATCAGCTGGGACTCGGGAGGCAGAGAATAGATGGGGGCGGGGGCAGGGCCAGTTAGAGGTGGTATTTGCCAGTTCTCCAAACTACTCAAAATTTCCGCTACCTATTCTCCAGAACTGGTCAGAACCTGCTGAAACCCAGGGGTGGGTTCTACTTATCTTTACTACCGGTTCGCATTGTGCCCGTATGAAATTTCAGCTAGTGCAGAATACAGGTGATCCTTGACCTATGACCACAATTGAGCCAAAATTTCTATGGCTAAATGAGGCATTTGCATGTGCCTGCACATGCGCAGATCGCTTGTGATGACATTCAGGTCAGTGGGCGGAGCCTCCCGCTGGTTTTAGTACCAGTTTTATAGAACTGGTCCGAACCGGGGGCAACCCACCACTTGTTGTGGTCCGTCAGCAGCCTACGGAGCTGGCAACAGAGTCAGACAGTGATGAGGCTGAGGTTGAGGCCAGGGCCATCAGGAAGTGAGGTGCAGACTCCAGAGCCTCCAAAGCCTGATAGTGGTGAGGCAGAGGAACAGGAGGAGCCTGTTCCTTATGCACGCATGAGAAGAGCTGCCAGAAGGCAAGAGCAGCTCAAGCAGAGAGGACAACTAGGGAGTAAGGCCAAGAGATGATTGGCCCCTCCCATAAGGCTTAAAACTGACCAGCACTGGCATTTCAGCTTTGCCGGAAAACAACGTTGTAGCTGTGTCTTCTGCTTTGTGTTCTGCTTCACATATTTCTTTGTTTTTATGGCTTCTGGCATTTATTGTGAAGGGCCTTTGACAGTTTGCCTAATTGGACTAAAGTTTGTGAAATAACTGAGGAATTTGTGTTTGGGAGGCATTTGTTTTACTTTGAGCTGAACAACGCTGGGAATGAAGTTCTCTGGCTGTTCTCCAAAGCACCTGAGGGTAGAACAAGAAGCAATGGGTGGAAACTGATCAAAGAAAGAAGCAACTTAGAACTAAGGAGACATTTCCTGACAGTTAGAACAATTAATAAGTGGAACGACTTGCCTGCAGAAGTTGTGAATGCTCCAACACTGGAAATTTTTAAGAAAATGTTGGATAACCATTTGTCTGAAGTGGTGTAGGGTTTCCTGCCTGGGCAGGGGGTTGGACTAGAAGGCCTCCAAGGTCCCTTGCAACTCTGTTGTTATGTTATGTTATGTTATGTTATGTTATGTTATGTTATGTTATGTTATGTTATGTTATGTTATGTTATGTTATGTTATGTTATGTTATGTTATGTTATGTTATGTTATGTTATGTTATGTTATGTTATGTTATGTTATGAAGTAATTCCCAGCTGTTCGAATAAAGTTTGTTTTTCCACGGACTAAGTTTATTACTACCTATTTGGGCCTGGGTCACAACACCGCTGCTGAAACCCACCTCTGACTGGAAACATGGTGGCTGCTTGGAAAGATGGGTTTTAATGGTGGACAGGATCCCATGCCTTGAAGATCTTGTGTGAAGAAAAAAAGGGAAGAGATGATGAGAGTACCTGGGTTTTATACCTTTTGAATTTGAGCTTGTGTTTTGATTGGTTGTCAGACTCCCATGGGGCCATGCAAGGGTAACTTTTTAGGTTGTGTTTTTGAGTCCCAAGCTTGGTTGAGCCTTGCTGGCTGATGATGTAATGAAAGGGCATTGGGCAATTCTTACTATGGCTCTGCCTGAAGGAGGTAGATCTTTGTTATGTAGAATGGACTGGCCCAGACCTTAATGGCCCATTGACAAAGGTGTGTGTGTATGGGGGGGCTGAGTTTTTGCCTCCCTTTTAGGGGAAATATTCTGCCCTTTTAATATTTCCTAAAATATCTCATTTTCCAAGAGAGGGGTGGGTGCTAACTTCCTACGATGGAGCATGCAAGACCCCATTGGTCAAGGAGTTTTAGCTGGTGGGGTCTAAGAGAAGACCCATTTCTGCTGTGGCTCCTGCTGTTTGGAACATCCTGTTGCCAGAGTTGAGTTCTTCCCACAGCATTTTAACGCCCAGCGTTACTTTGTGGTCAGATTAGAAATAAATATTTTTTTTTAAAAAACAAGCCTTCCAGAAGGGTATTAAAACCTGACTCTCTGTCTTGTTGGCTTGGGGTCCTGACTTCTGTGCTGGAAGTGTGCTCATGGACTAATAGGGAAAAGGTCGCATTATTGGACCCTTCTTGATTTTCTAACTTTTTACCTAAACCTGTTCATTTTAATGTTTTTATATTTGTGATTTTCTTGTAAGCTTCCCAGAGTCATTTTGGAAATAGGTAGAGAAGATGTGATGGTGAAATTTAACAAACAAATGAACAATTTATGAGTTCAGAACAGGGGTGATGCTCCTGGTTCGGATCGGATCACTCGATCCGGTAGCGATGGCGACAGGTGGTTCGGAAAACTGGTAGCAAAAATCCCTGCCCCCCCCGCATGCCCAGCTGAGCCGTGCAATCATCAGAGGGTTTTTTTTAACTTTTAAAAGCATTTTTTCTTCGGCTGAAAAAATGCTTTTAAAAGTAAAAAAAAAGCCTCTGATGATCGCACAGCTCAGCTGGAATCGTCAGAGCCTTTTAAAAGCATTTTTTCTCTCTCAGCTGAAGAGGTTGTAGAAAAAAATACTTTCAAAAGTAAAAAAAAAAAAGTTGGCCACGCCCACCCAGTCACAATACCCCCTCCCACCAAGCCACGCCCACAGAACCGGTAGAAATTTTTTTTACATACACTGCCATGAGGGCTGCATGTGGTCCCCCCAAGCTCCGTTTTCACTGGCAGTGCACTGCGGGTGGGGCCTTCACTGTTTCCAGGGCAACCCATGGGCCAGATCTAAGCACTCCATGGGCACCTTGACTTAGAGAATCTTCGAAAAATATGTACATGTTAGGTTTAATTGTTCTTTTTAGCAAATGTGGGATTTCTGCAGAGGTCTTAATACTTTTGGAGCCAACTCTCCTGGGAAATGATTACTTCCAGATTGGAAGAAAAACGTTGGGGGATAGGCTTAAGAATGAGCCGATAGAGTGCCCCCTGGCATCCGATGTGTTTAAGAGAGGGCTAGAAAACCTGTAGCGCTCCAGATGTTGGAGATGGCGTCGAGATTTCCCATCTACTCAGCTTTTATGCATTGGAATGCCATCTAAAGCAGGGGTCTCCAACCTTGATCCCTTTAAGACAGTGGTTCTCAACCTTTATAGTGCTGCGACCCCTTTAATACAATTCCCCACGATGTGGCGATCCCAACCGTAAAATTATTTGTTTTTAAGGCAGCGATCTCAGCGCGCCTCAGCAGCCACAGAAGGGGGAAAAAGCGGCAAACTGTTTTTTTGAATTTATCGCGCCTAAAACCGTATTGGCTAGCGATCTGAACTGCTTCTGATTGCCTTGAGGACGGAGGCATTAAAGCGGAGATTCCTCCCCTATTAAGTTTATCGCGCCTGAAGCCAGATTAGGCTAGCGATTGGGAGTGATTGCAGCTGGCTTGAGAGGGAGACATCAGAGCAAAGATTTCTCTCTTTTTTAATTCATCGTGCCTGAAGCCGAATTCACGATTCTTCAACTCGCAAGTATACTTCCCATATTTCTGATGGTTTTAGGCGACCCCTGGCAAATCGTCATTCGACCCCCAATGCGGTTGCGACCCACAGGTTGAGAACCGCTGAGGAACTCTGGGAGTTGGTCCACAAGTCTTAAAGGGACCAAGGTTGGAGACCCCGATCTAAAGTCACTGATCTTCTCTTCCCATATAGAATAGAATAGAATAGAATAGAATAGAATAGAATAGAATAGAATAGTTGGAAGGGACCTTGGAGGTCTTCTAGCCCAACCCCCTGCTTAGGCAGGAAACCCTATTTCAGAAAAATAGTTATCCAACCTCTTCTTAAAAATTTCCAGTGTTGGAGCATTTACAACTTCTGAAGGCAAGTTGCTCCACTGATTAATTGTCCTCACTTTCAGGAAATTTCTCCTTAGTTCTAAGTTGCTTCTCTCCAGGGGTGAAATTAAAAAAATTCCCCTACAGGTTCTGTGGGCGTGGCTTGTTGCGGGATGTCATGTGTGACTGGGAGGGCGTGACCAACTCGACATCACTCACATCGAGGGGCTCCTCACCGGCCCCTCCCCTCCCAGCCACTCCTTTTCTCAAATGGCAGGAAAATGGGGAGGGGATATTCTGTGGTGGGATTCAGCCAGTTCGCACCACTTCGGGAGAACCGGTTGTTAACTTTCTGAGCAGTTTGGTGAACTAGTTGTTTGAAGAAATCATTAGGGCAGAGAACCGGTTGTTAAATTATTTGAACCCCCACAACTGGGAATATTCCTGCCTACCATCCTTCCCTCAATCTGTGCTGAGATTGAGGAATGGATGACAGGCAGGAAAATCCCCTTCCCCATTTTTCTGCCTTTCACAAAAATGGCTCCATTCCAGCTGCTCCCCCACCATCCCCCTCCCTGCTGGGACTATCTTAAAGGGACAGGCTGCAGCAGCTCCATTGTGAATGGAGGGAGAAAAGTTAGCATTCTCCCTGCTGCATTTAACATTGAATTCTGTGAGTTCCTGCCACAATTTTTTCTGCTGGGAATTATTACGGACTCTACAGTAATTGAGACTAAACTGATTTTAAATCTAATAACAGCAGCAAGATTACTGATAGGACAGTATTGGGAAAAAAAAAGAAGTACCTACAATAGAAGAATGGATATTGAAAGTTACCAATTTGGCTGAGATGGCAAAAATCTCAGCCTTTTTGAAAGACAATATGCAAGAAAGATATTTAAGTGAATGGAAAAAATGGATTGACTATATAACAAACAATATTCAAAGCAGATATCAGACTAAGCAGATATCAGACTAAGAGTTATCAGACTGCCTTTGAATGATTAGGATGTATTATTTCTGATTGCTTTGGGGGAGGTTAGGATTTGATGAGAGTTGTAGGAGTATAATTGAGTTAGGAGGGAATTTTTTTTTTAGCATATGTTTGTTTTATTTTTAACTATACCTTGTGTTTGTTCCGGGAAGTGGGGGAGGGAGGTAAGAGGGGGGTTTGTGAAGGGAGGGGAGGGGCTGGGGAGGGGAAAGTGGGGGAAACTTTGTAAAACTTTTTCAATAAAAAAATACATTGAATTCTGTGGCAGAAAGAATGCTAACTTTTCTCCCTCCATTCACAATGGAACTGATGCAGCCTGTCCCTCTAAGGTAGTCCCCAGGAGGGAGGGGGCTGGGAGGGAACCATAAAGGGAACAGCAGCTCTGTTCTGAATGGAGGAAGAAAAGTTAGCATTCTCTCTGCTGCATTTAACATTGAATTCTGTGGCAGAGAGAATGCTAACTATTCTCCCTCCATTCACAACGGAGCTGCTGCTCCCTTTATGGTTCCCTCCCAGCCGCTTCACTCCTGGGGACTACCTTAAAGGGACAGGCTGCAGCAGTTCCATTGTGAATGGAGGGAGAAAAGTTAGCATTCTCTTAATTTAACTTTGAATTCTGTGGAATATTGAGTGTCCGGAAGAGGGTAGTTACTACTGGTTCGGCAAACTGATGCCCATAACCCCTAGCGGTTCACCCGAACCGGTCCGAACCGGTAGGATTTCAACCCTGCTTCTCTCCTTGATTAGTTTCCACCCATAGCTTCTTGTCCTACTCTTTCTGCATCTGGAAGGAACAGTTTGCAAGTGGTGATACATCAGGGGGTCAAATTAGATTTAATTAACCGCAGTGCAGTTGGTTTATTATTTTTTTTTTTCAGATTTAATGCGCGATTATCCCTGCTTGGGATAGAGCCAGAGCATATATTTCTTAAAATTGATTTTCAACGTACATATCCTGAAAATATAAACAATCAGGAATATTTCCTTTCATTTAAAAAAAAAATTGTCAAGCTCTAATTCTTCCTAACTGGAATCTTTCCATATTCGGCCTACATCCCCTACATTTATAGACTTCGGACATGCATTTGACATGTATAGGTACAGAAAAACTGAGGAAGTTTGGAATATATTTTAAACACTTGTCTTTCTGTTTACTTCTCATCTGCTGCTGCGAACTATGAGTAGATGAAATACATGATTCAGCACACTGACTTCCTATCCAATTCCTAAACTTGTGGCTTTGTAGAAATGTTCTTTTTCAGGATGACTTCAATTGATGTTGTTTGGATTACCTCATGCAACGAAAAGGACTAATATCAGAGCATTTTGGAGCCTTCCGGTTCTAGGTCTCATCATGGTCATGTGATCAAAATCTAGCCACTTGACCCGGGGTCACGTGATCCCCTTCTGACAAGCCAAGTCAATGGGGAAGCCAGATTCACTTAACGCCCGTCTTCCTAACTTAACAACAGCAGGGATTCACTTAACAACTGTGGCAAGAAAAGTCGTAAAACGGGACAAAATCCGGTTAACAGTTGTCTCCCTTAGCAACAGAAGTTTGAGGCACAATTGTGGTCGCAAGTTGAGGAATACCTGTACACAGTGGTGGTTTAACAACTCATTCTGTGTGTGGGGGGGGTGTTTTGCGCACACGGGCGGGCTTTGAACGCACACGCGGGCTTTGTGCGGGCTTTACGCGCACGTGCAGGCTTCACGCGGGCTTCACGTGGGCTTCGCGCACGTGCGCCTAATGTACTTGCACACAGCGTTCAAAATACAGCAGTTTGAAGCTCAGCTGCTTATCTTCTAAGGCAGCCCGGTAAGTAGAACAGAGAAGGTGCAGAGATCAGCTGTGCTGCATGAATCAGCTGAGGAGAAATAATAATAATAATAATAATATTTTAATTTGTATACCGCCCTTCTCCTGAAGGACTCAGGCGGTTTACAGCCAAGATAAAATACAATAGAAACTCATACAATACTAAAAACAGACATTAAAAAACTTATTAAATTTGGCCCAATTTTAAAATACAATCAAACCCTATAAAACTAATAAAAATTAAAACCCATAAAATCAACTAAAACATTAAAATTCAAGCCAGTCCTGCAAGATGGAATAGATAAGTCTTAAGTTCGCGGCGAAAGGTCCGAAGGTCTGGTAGTTGTCAAAGTCCAGGGGGAAGTTCGTTCTACAGGGTAGGAGCCCCCACAGAGAAGGCCCTTCCCCTGGGAGCCGCCAGTCGACATTGCTTGGCTGACGGCACCCTAAAGAGTCCCTCTCTGTGAGAACGCACAGGTCGATGGGAGGTACAAGACGGTAGTAGACAGTCCCGTAAGTATCCCGGTCCTAAGCCATGGAGCGCTTTAAAGGTGGTAACCAATACTTTGAAGCGCACCCGGAAGACAACAGGCAGCCAGTGCAGTCTGCGCAGGATGGGTGTTACATGGGAGCTCCGAACTGCTCCCTCTATCACCCGCGCAGCCGCATTCTGGACTAACTGGAGCCTCCGGGTGCTCTTCAAGGGGAGCCCCATGTAGAGAGCATTGCAGTAATCCAAGCGAGAGGTAACAAGAGCATGAGTGACCGTGCATAGGGCATCCCGGTCAAGGAAGGGGCGCAACTGGCGAATCAGTCGAACCTGATAAAAAGCTCTCTTGGAGACGGTCGTCAAGTGATCTTCAAAAGACAACCGCCCATCCAGGAGGACACCCAAGTTGCACACCCTTTCCATCGGGGCCAATGACTCGCCCCCAACAGTCAGCCGCGGCTGCAGCTGACTGTACTGGGATGCCGGCATCCACAGCCACTCCGTCTTGGAGGGATTAAGCTTGAGCCTGTTTCTCCCCATCCAGACCCGTACGGCTTCTAGACACCGGGACAGTACTTCGATAGCTTCGCTGGGGTGGCCTGAAAAAGAAGGAAATATAGGCAGGATAGAGCACCCAGCCACTGGCCGTAAACTACCGGTTCGCCCGAACCGGTCCAAACCGGCTGCATCCCAACCGTCCCTGTACTGCAATGCAGTCTACGTGGAGCTATCTCCAAAAGACATTCGGAAATTTCAGCTAGTGCAGAATACAGGTGATCCTTGACCTATGACCACAACTGAGGCAAAATTTCTGTTGCTAAATGAGACATTTGTCCAGTGAATTTTGCCCCATTTGACAGCCTTTCTTGCCACCGCTGTTAAGTGAATCACAACAGTTGTTAAGTAAGACTCATGTTGTTAAATGAATCTGGCTTTGACTTGGTTTGTCAGGAGGGAATCATGTGACCCCAGGACACTGCAACTGTTCTGTTTCCCTCCCCCCAATACTCCCAGCAAAGAGTCAGTCAGAGGCCTGCTTTTCTGATTTATTTACATATATATAAATGTCCTGGCCATGTCTACCCACGGGCCTGCCAAGTTTCTGGAGATAACAAGGAAATTACAGATAATTTCAGAATTTCCAGAATTACTCAAGAATATATTCTTCCCTCCATTGATACAGTTTGCCCGCGCAAATTCATTGCTTTGTCCAAGACAAAAAACCAGGAAGTCCCGCCTCCTATTTATAGTCTCTGCAGATGTCACTGCATGACAATTATGAGTTGGCTTTGTCCCAGCGCTTCCTCTGCTGCGCGCGCAGGTCACGCCTGCGCAGTCTTGCATCACTCCAAAACTGTTCTTGGGGCGTTGCCAAATCAGAAGAAGGCTCGGGAGAATCAGGCTTTGCCGGCCCCTCCTCCTCCCTTTGAGTGGGTGCCAGGGAGAGAGAGGGCTCAAGAGAAGCAGGGCTTGCCAGGTCTTCTCCCTCACTTTCTGAATCATCCGAGTCCAGGAGTCCGAGTCCAGGAACCTGGGTCACAACAGCAACCGTTGTAACTGTGAGCCAGTTGCCAAGCATCTGGATTTTGATCATGGGACCATAGGAATGCTGCAACGCTTGTAAGTGTGAAAAATGGTGATAAGTCATTTTTTTCGGTGCTGTTGTAACTTTGAACAGTCACTAAATGAACCGTTGTAAGTCGAGGACTGCCTATATAGTGGCATGAGCAGTTATGTGGGGCAAAGTGCATGTCATACATCTGTTGTGTGAACTGCGTTGGTTACCAGTTTGTTTCCAGGTCCAATTCAACATAAGAAATATTTTATTATTTCTTATTTATTTTATTATTATTATTATTAATAATAATAAGAAGAAATATTTTACAAGAAGAGTTCTCCACTCCTCTGAATACAACAAAATACCTTATGCCACCAGACTTGAAATCCTGGGTTTAGAAAATTTAGAACTCCGCTGCCTTCGACATGACCTGAGTTTAACTCATAGAATCATCTGTTACAATGTCCTTCCTGTCGAAGACTACTTCAGCTTCAATCATAACAATACACGAGCACACAATAGATTTAAACTTAAAGGGAACCGCTCCAATCTTGATTGCAGAAAATATGACTTCAGTAACAGAGTTATTAATACTTGGAATACACTACCAGACTCTGTGATCTCTTCCCAAAATCCCCAAAACTTTAACCAAAGACTATCTATTATTGACCTCACCTCATTCCTAAGAGGTCTGTAAGGGGCGTGCATAAGAGCACAAATGTGCCTACCGTTCCTGTCCTAATGTTCCCTTTGATTGTATCCAATTTCATATAGTTATTGCATACTTATGCTTATATATATGCTTATATATCGTATAGTTATTTCACGCTTATGCTTATATATACTGTTGTAACAAATAAATAAAATAAAATAAATAAAATGTTGATGTTGACTTTATTAAAGCCTTACACCATGGGTCCTCAAACTACAGCACTCGGGCCGCCTGCATCCTGCCGAAGCCATTAATCCAACCCATGGATGACCACGAGGCTTCCCCGCCCACATTGCCCTACCCACCCTTCGGCTGAGCGCAGGACTTACCTTCGCTAGCCCCGTGGGCTGGAGCTGAAAGGTAAGGCCAACAATTTTGGCCTGCAGAGACGTTCTGGAGGCAGGTGAGGTGGAAAACCTGGGGTGCACAGATGCCCCAGGAGGCAAAAAAACGGGCAAAAATTCCCTTTTTCACCTCCCCCACCTCCAGAAGTTAGATAAAGAGAGAGAGATAAACAGAGAGAGAGAGGAAGAGAGAGACAGAGGGAGAGAGAGAGAAAGAGAGAGAGAAAGAAAGAGAGAGAAAGAGAGAGAGAGAGAGGAAAGAGAAAGAAAGAGAGAGAGAGAAAGAAAGAGAGAGAGATAGAAAGAAAGAGAGATATAGGAAGAGAGAGAGAGAAAGAGAGAGAAAGAAAGAGAGAGAAAGAGAGAAAGAAAGAAAGAAAGAGAGAGACAGATAGAGAAAGAGAAAGAGAGAAAGAGAGAGAGAGAGACAGAGAGAGAGAGAAAGAGAAAGAGAAAGAGAGAGACAAACAGAAAGAGAGAAAGAGAGAAAGAGAGAGACAGAGAGAGAGAGAAAGAGAAAGAGAGAGAGAGAAACAGAAAGAGAGAAAGAGAGAAAGAGAAAGAGAGAGAAAGAGAAAGAGAGAGAAAGAAAGAGAGAGAGAGAGAAAGAGAAAGAGAAAGAGAGAGAGAGAGAGATTTCTCAAGCTCCTTAAGGCTGAGAAGAATTGCTGCAAAACTGAGTTTCCTGAAGTGGACCACTAGACTCCTAAACAACTGAAAAAACGATCTAGTAAAAAGAAAAGTCAACCAAAAGAGCAACATGCAAACAAAAGCAAATAAAACACCCCCAGGAGCAAAACAAATTAAAGTTTAATTTGTCTGCATTGTTTAATGGACTGTTAAACTGCCACACCCACCTAGTCACATGACCTAGCCATGCCCACCCAGCTGGTCTGCCCCCCCCCACAACAGCCTGAGGGACCGTGAATTGGCCCACTGTTTAAAAAGTTTGAGGACCACTGCCTTACACAGTAGAGGGCTGTTATATTTGAGATTTCTTCCCAATTTTGTCTCTCTCTGTTCCACCAGATCCAGTAGATATTTTTTTTTGAGAGTGGGGGTTATTTCTTTTCCTGTTTTGGTTCTCCTTTTATATTTTTTAATGGTTTTGAAGGCAATTTTATATAACGGTTTCAGGAAATTTTGTTGCATTGAGAGTCAACCCACATGAAGTGGTTGGCCCTGTACATTTGATTAATAAATTGATTAATTTAGCAATTTAATTTATTATATAATAATAAATTTTATTAATTCATTGATTAATAAATAAATGAATATATGGATATTATTATTATTATTATTATTATTATTATTATTATTATTATTATTATTATTATTATTATTATTATTATTATTATTATTCACATTTATATACCGCCCTATCTCCCGAGGGACTCAGGGCGGTTCACAGGCAAGTAAAAGACATATAAATACACACTAAAGCCACATTTAAAAAACTTATTCTACAAAGCCGAATTAAAAAGCAATATAAATAATAAAAACCCATTTAAAACCAATATAAATGTAAAAACTAATCCAGTCCTGCACAAATGAATAAGTGTGTTTTAAGCTCGCGACGAAATCCAAAGGATGGATTTAGACATCTATTTGTACCTGCAGGCATGAACAGATTGGAAGGGAGTACAGCTGAAAGTTATGTCCCAGTTCAATCTGCAGGAACAGATCTTGATCCAGCATGGATCTGTCTGCAGATGGCTGCTTTGGTCTGCCAGTTCTTTTTTTTTTTTTGTGGCATTTTATTGTTCAGTTGCTGTTGTTACTTTCTGCCCATGCATAGACTGAATCGCCGTTCTCTTCACTAAACTAAGCTACCACTAAGCTATTTTCCAAAGCACCCAAAGGCCAGACAAGGAATAACAAAGAAACTGATCCAGGAGAAATTCAACCTAGAAATAAGGAGGACTTTTCTGACAGTGAGAACAATCAACCCATGCTACAGAAGTTGCCTTCGGAAGTTGTGGGAGCTTCATCACTGGAGGCTTTCAAGAAGAGATTGGACTGCCATCTGTCAGAAATGGTGTAAGGTCTCCTGCTTGGGTGTGGGGTTGGACTAGACGACCTACAAGATCCCTTCCAACTCTGTTAATCTGTCTTGCACATTGGGAAAAAAAATATCAAAACATAAAATACAAATTAGATGGACATGACCTCATAGATGACCCTCAATCTGTCAAGGACCTTGGAGTATTCATTTCTAAAGATCTAAGTGCATAACCCACTGTAACAACATTGCCAAAAAGGCACTAGGAGTTGTTAACCTAATCTTGTGTAGCTTCTTCTCTGGTAATATTGTACTACTAACTAGAGCATACAAAACATTTGCTAGACCAATTCTTGAATACAGCTCATTTGTCTGGAACCCGCACTGCATATCAGACATAAATACAATAGAAAGAGTCCAGAGATAGAGTCCTCCACTCCTCTACCTGCAATAAAATACCTTATGCCACCAGACTCCAAATTTTGGGCTTAGACAATTTAGAACTATGCCGACTTCAGTCTGACCTAAGCATAGTGCATAACATTATCTACCACAAGGTCCTACCTGTCAGTGACTACTTCAGCTTCAACCAGGGCCTCTGGTGGCTCAACAGACTAAGTAAGTCTGTTATTAACACAGCTGCTTGCAATTACGGCAAGTTCAAGTCTCACCAGGCCCAAGGTTGACTCAGTCTTCCATCCTTTATAAGGTAGGTAAAATGAGGACCCAGATTGTTGGGGGCAATAAAAGTTGACTTTGTATATAATATACAAGGGATGAAGACTATTGCTTAACATTGTAAGCCGCCCTGAGTCTTCGGAGAAGGGCGGGATATATATTCAAAAAACAAAACAAAAAACCACAACAATACACAAGCAAATAATAGATACAAACTTAAGGTAAACCGCTCCAAACTCAATTGCCTTCAAATATGACTTCAGTAACAGAGTGGTCAATGCCTGGAATGCACTACTTGACTCTGTAGTTTCTTCCCCAAATCCCCAAAACTTTAACCTTAGACTGTCTACTGTTGACCTCACCCCATTCCTAAGAGATCTGTAAGGGGCCTGAATAAGTGCACCTGCGTGCCTACCGTCCCTGTCCTAATATTCCTTTTTACTTATTCTTTTCATGTATCCAAATTATGCTTATACTTTTCCCTGTTACCTTATATATAATTGACAAAATAAATAAATAAAAATAAAAGAAAGAAAGAAAGAAAGAAAGAAAGAAAGAAAGAAAGAAAGAAAGAAAGAAAGAAAGAAAGAAAGAAAGAAAGAAAGAGACCTCATTCTACCTGTAAAGGTTTTCAAGATTGTCCACGATGTGATCACATTTCCTGGCGTTGTATAGTTTTGGGAGCTCGAGTCAGACTATGTGATGTGATTGCTACGATCGCCAAAGCAGGAAGCTCAGAAGGAACTCCCTGAGCAATTACATGTGTAGTTTTCGCTTCCGGCATGAAAACCCCACAAAGAAGGTATGCCAGTTTGGATAACAAAAGTTTCATTGTCACCATAGGATAACTTTCTGCGTGAACGTTCCTAGCCAGTAGTGGTTCTGCCTCAATCACCAACTCCTTCTATTCTTCAGGAATGAACAAGCGTTTCCACAATAAACATCTCCTATCTGAAGTGGATTACTTGATTAACTGAGACCTTCCTTGTCCAATACAGATAGTCCCCGACTTACAACAGTTCATTTAGTGACCGTTCGACGCAGTGGTGGCTTTCAAATTTTTTTACTACCGGTTCTGTGGGTGTAGCTTGGTAGGCGTGGCAGGGGAAGAATACTGTAAAATCTCCATTCCCACCACAATCCAGGGGAAGGATACTGCAAAATCCCCATTTCCTCCCAAACAGCTGAGACTTGGGAGGCAGAGAATAGATGGGGGCGGAGCCAATCAGAATGTTTACTACCGGTTCTTCGAACTACTCAAAATTTCTGCTACCGGTTCTCCAGAACTGGTCAGAACCTGCTGAAACCCACCTCTGGTTCGAAGTTACAACGTCACTGAAAGAGGGGACCTAGGATCGTTTTTCACACTTATGACCATTGCAGCATCTCTACGGTCATGTGATCAAAATTCGGTCATAGGGCAACCGGTTCATATTTACGACTGTTAAAAGTGTCCTGGGGTCACGTGATCAGCTTTTGCGACCATCTGACCAGCAAAGTCAATGGGGAATCCAGATTCATTTAACAACCGTGTTATTAACTTAACAATGTCAGTGATTCTCTTACAAACCGTAGGAAGTTAGCACCCATCCCTTTCCTAATGTTTCTAGGAAACATTAAAAAGACAGACTATTATATTTCCCTGGATGATAAATGGAGAAACATGTTTTTTAGGCAGGAAGCAGACTCACTCTTAATAGCCCCCACCATCCTCAATTGCCCACAGCAGATGTCAGCACTTAAGAGATAAAGAGATAGCCAGGTCTATTCATAAGCAAATGCCCTCACCCAAGATCCAACAAAGGTAAGATTAGCCCTCTACCAGGGGTGAAATGCTACCGGATCGGACCGGATCGGGCGAGTAGGTAGCAGAGATTGGTTCTGGTTCGCCGATCCGGTAGCAATCGCTGGCTGGCCACGCCCCCGAACCAGTCCACGGCCCGCAGTCCAGCCTTCGCAACACCGGGAAGGCAGCTTGCCACCTGCTCGCTCTTAGGTCAGGGTCCGGGGCCCATTCCCCAACACCCCGGAGTTACCGCCTGCCCCAACTGGGTCAGGGAATGCACCATTCCCCGACTCTGGCCTTTCTCCGGAGCTGCTGCCTGCTCTTCCTTCGCCCACTTGCTGCCCACTCGCCGCCTGTTTGGCCTTCGCCTTTGGTCAGGGCCCAGGGATATCTCATTCCCCTGAGACCCAGGAGTCACCCCCTGCTCGCCGCCTGCCTCAACCGGGTCGGGGAATGCACCATTCCCCGACACCAGCCTTGTCCCAGAGCCACCGCCCGCTCTTCCTTTGCCACGCAGCGTATACTTACTTTCTTCCAGCGGCTGGCTGCCAGGAAAGGCAAGTGTCCAAAAGTTAGAGTCCCTCTCCTTGAATATGCTGCCGCCATTGCTGCTTGTTCCATGCACCGGCTGCGCAAGCGCACACAGTTTATTTCATTTATTTATTAGCGGCAGGTTGGGTGTGCGCTTGCACAGCCTGCGCATAGAACAAGGTGGCATATTCAAGGAGAGCAACTCCGATAACTTTTGGATGTTTGCCTTTCCTGGCAGCCAGCCCCTGGAGGAAAGTAAGTATATGCCGCGTGGTGAAGGAAGAGCGGGTGGCCGCTCCAGGACAACGCTGGTGTTGGGGAATGGTGCATTCCCCGACCCGGTTGAGGAGGCGGCAAGCAGGGGGTGACTCCAGGGCCTCAGGGAATGGTTTTTTGTTTTGTTTTGTTTTTACATTTATATCCCGCCCTTCTCCGAAGACTCAGGGCGGCTTACAGTGTGTAAGGCAATAGTCTCATTCTATTTGTATATTTACAAAGTCAACTTATTGCCCCCCCAACAATCTGGGTCCTCATTTTACCTACTTATAAAGGATGGAAGGCTGAGTCAACCTTGGACCTGTGGGACTAGAACCTGCAGTAATTGCAGGCAGCTGTGTTTTAATAACTGGCTTCTTACAGCCTGAGCCACACCACGGGTGTCCCTGGGCCCCAGCCCCTGACCAAAGGTGAAGGGCGAGCAGGCAGCGAGCGGGCGGTGAGTGGGCAGCAGCTCCGAAGAAAGGCCGGAGTTGGGGAATGGTGCATTCCCCGACCCTGTTGAGGCAGGTGGCGGCTCCGGGGCCTAGGGGAATGGCGCATCCCTGGGCCCCGGGCCCCAACCCAAGGTGAAGAGAGAACAGGTGGCGAGTGGGTGGCAAGCAGGCAGAGAGGCTGCAGTTGCAGGCATCTCGCAAAAAGGGAAAAGACAGAACAGATAATTAATTTTTTTCCCTACTGGTTCTGTGGGCGTGGCTTGGTGGGGGGGTCGTGACTGAGTGGGCATGGCTGTGAGTGACATTGAGTTGGCCACGCCCACTCAGTCATAAGACACACCCACCCACCAAGCCACACCCACAGAATAGGTAGCAAAAAAATTTAGATTTCACCCCTGCCCTCTACCCATCTAACAGCAGAACTCACCCCATGGCACCTGGGGAGATGACATCACAAGATTCAACCAAACTTGGGACTCAAAGGACAACCTACAAAGTTACCCCTGCATGTCCACATGGGAGTCTGTCAACCAATCAGAATACAAGCTCAAATTCAAAGCCCAACAGAAGGTATAAATCTCTCTCTCCCTCTCTCACCCATGTGCTTTTTTGCCCAGGACTTCAAAACCATGTGATCCTGTCCACCATTAAACCATCTTTCCAAGCACTTTCCATGTTTCCAGTGTCTTTCTTCCCCGCTTGGAACTGAACCCAGACGGACATATCTTCGAACACAACAGTGGCAAGAAAAGTCATAAAATGGGGCAAAAAGTCCCTTAACAAATGTTTCACTTAGCAACAGAAATGTGGAGCTCAATTGTGGTCTTAAATCGAGGATTACTGCATTGCAGTTTATCGTATGGATAAAGAGGCTCCACCGACAGGTGAAATTTGGATGGAAACTGTGGCCACATTCTGTCCTCATGGAAGTAAAGGATCAGTCGAAGCCTCTTATCCACGTGGCAGTGGAAACCCTTTGAGATCCTCAAAAGTCTCTTTTAAAACCTCCTTTTAGAACATTTCTGAGTCTGCAGGTGCATTTTACTCAGACGATGTTAGAATCATTGTCAATATTTATTTATCAAAATAATATTTATCAACATTTTTATCAAAAGACCAAATGGCACAAGGAGCTGTTGATCCAGTTCTATGGAGGAATTATTGAGTCTGTCATCTGTACCTCTATAACTGTCTGGTTTGGTTCTGCAACCCAACAAGAAAAACACAGACTTCAGAGGATAATTAGAACTGCAGAAAAAAAAAATGGCTACCAACCTGCCTTCCACTGAGGACCTGTATACTGCACGAGTCAAAAAGAGGACTGTGAAAATATTTACAGATCCCTCACATCCTGGACATAAACTGTTTCAATTCCTACCCTCCAAATGACGCTATAAAGTACTGCACACCAGAACAACTAGACACAAGGACAGTTTTTTCCTGAACGCCATTATTCTGCTAAACAAATAATTCCCTCAACACTATCAGACTATTTACTGAATCTGCACTACTATTAATCTTCTCATTGTTCCCACCACCCATCTCCTTCCACTTAGGACTGTATGACTGTAACTTTGTTGCTTGTATCCTTACGATTTATATTGATATTGTTTCCTGATTGCTTATTTGTACCCTATGACTATCATTAGGAGTTGTACCTTATGATTCTTGATGAAGGTATCTTTTCTTTTATGTACACTGAGAGCATATGCACCAAAGACAAATTCCTTGTGTCTCCAAACACACTTGGTCAATAAAAAATGCTATTCTATTCTGTTCTATTCTATTCTATTCTATTCTATTCTATTCTATTCTATTCTATTCTATTCTATTCCATTCCATTCCATTCTATTTAAAAGTGTTTGTAGCAACAAAGGGACACAAATATTTTGTTTTACTTTCCATGCAGGCACATATTCTGGCACGAAAGCCTGAACTCAGGGCTAAGGATTACAATTACTGAACTGACAAGCATGAAATTCTAATGATGGTCATTGGCTGTTTTAGTGGTCCCCAACCTTTTTGCCTTGGCGGCCTGGCCCTGTGCAGGGACTATGGGCGCGTGTGTGGCAGGCTCATGTGCACGCACAGCTCCATTGGTGTGAGTAGCATGCATGCGTGCCCTCCACCTGGCGAATGGAGCTTCTCACATGAGCGGAGGGCGCTTAAGCTCGCACACGAAGCTCCACTCACACAAGCGGCGGTGGACACTTGCATTCACACACGAAGCTTCGTTTGTGTGAACGCAGCTTCGCATGTGAGCGCACTCCATTCACATGAGTGGAGCTGTGCGCGCGAGCACAAGTGTCCTCCACTCATGTGAGTGGAGCTTTGCACGTGAGTGCAAGGGCTCACCGCTCGTGCACGCTTGCCCATCTCTCATGCCGCCCGGTTTGAAACAGGCCATGGCCCAGTTATTTCTACCGCATTTAGGTTCTGCTCCTTGCTTTCAGGAATGTGTTGCTGGTATTTTTTAGAAGATGAATCTCTCTCAAGCCACTTTTCTACCAGCTGCTTTTGATTTGTGTCACAAGTTCCAACTGAAAACCTCTATCTCTTTAAAGGACCTTTTCCTTGGGTGTTTATATCAGTTGTGGCAAAGACGGCAGAGCGTAAATCAACCAAAGATTAAAGCAGAAAACAAACACTGTGATGCGATGCATTTGGTATCTGCAATGCATACAATTCTACTCAGACTTCCTGTAAGATTGTTAACTATCGCAAACTATGATTATTAACTATAACAATCAGTATCAGCAAAGGCTGTGCTCACACTTCCGGCTGTTCATCTGCTCTTAAAGTATCAGTGAGCAAGTATACTCCAACAGTTCAAGATCACAGAACATGAACAGTAACGAACCAAAAGCAAGGGACCAAAAACAAAATGAGGACTTGAAGAAGCTTTTGAAAAAAACACAACATTTCTAGTGTTGGCATTGAGGGGGAATGCAAAAAAATGAGGGAAGAAAATTGATTCGTGTACACCCACAAAAATCCTCCCTGTAAACTTAGCTGAGCTCTAAGAGCCATAGGATCACTCCTAAAATTCGGCAATTGTGTTTTAAATGTCTTCATTCAAATATATCTGCTGCTTGTTCCTTTAATAACTATACAGCTTTAATTGTTACAGCAGCCAAAATTAAACCTAAATTATTGTTGCCAATTTTATGGAAATATGTGTCCTCTTCTTTTTCCTTCTATATTCATTCATTCATTCATTCATTCATTCATTCATTCATTCATTTCCAGCTTTTGTTATTTTTATAAATAACTCAAGATGGCAAACATAGCCAACCCACCTTCCTCCTCTTATTTACCTCACAACAACAACCTTGTGAATTGAGTTGGGCTGAGAAAGAGTCCTGTATATTTAAGTATATTTAAGTATATTTAGAATAGAATAGAATAGAATTTTATTGGCCAAGTGTGATTGGACACACAAGGAATTTGTCTTGGTGCATATGCTCTCAGTGTACATAAAAGAAAAGATACGTTCATCAAGGTACAACATTTACAACACAATTGATGGTCAATTGTGGTAGCTCAGGCTGGTAAGAAGCCTGTTATTAGAACACAGCAGCCTGCAATTACTGCAGGTTCAAGCCCGGCCCAAGGTTGACTCAGCCTTCCATCCTTTATAAGGTAGGTAAAATGAGGACCCAGATTGTTGGGGGGGCAATAAGTTGACTTTGTAAATATGCAAATAGAATGAGACTATTGCCTTATACACTGTAAGCCGCCCTGAGTCTTCGGAGAAGGGCGGGATATAAATGTAAATAAAAAAATATATATAAATATAAATCATAAGGATTGCCAGCAACAAGTTATAGTCATACAGTCATAAGTGGAAAGAGATTGGTGATGGGAACAATGAGACGATTAATAGTAGTGCAGATTCAGTAAATAGTCTGACAGTGTTGATGGAATTATTTGTTTAGCAGAGTGATGGCCTTCGGGAAAAAACTGTTCTTGTGTCTAGTTGTTCTGGTGTGCAGTGCTCTATAGCGTCGTTTTGAGGGTAGGAGTTGAAACAGTTTATGTCCAGGATGCGAGGGATCTGCAAATATTTTCACGGCCCTCTTCTTGATTCGTGCAGTATACAGGTCCTCAATGGAAGGCAGGTTGGTAGCAATTATTTTTTCTGCAGTTCTAATTATCCTCTGAAGTCTGTGTTTTTCTTGTTGGGTTGCAGAACCGAACCAGACAGTTATAGAGGTGCAAATGACAGACTCAATAATTCCTCTGTAGAACTGAATCAGCAGCTCCTTGGGCAGTTTGAGCTTACTGAGTTGGCGCAGAAAGAACATTCTTTGTTGTCCTTTTTTAATGATGTTTTTGATGTTAGCTGTCCATTTTAGATCTTGCGATATGATAGAACCTAGAAATTTGAAGGTTTCTACTGTTGATACTGTGTTGTCAAGTATTGTGAGAGGTGGAAGTATGGAAGGGTTTCTCCTAAAGTCTACCACCATTTCTACGGTTTTGAATGTGTTCAGTTATTATAGATACTACCAGTGGTGGGTTGCTCCCATTCGCCCCGGTTTGGGTGAACCAGTAATAACAGCGGCGGGAGGCTCTGCCCACCTGCCCAGACATCATCAAAAACACTCTGTGCATGCACGCTTGCAAAATCTGCTTGCAAAGTGCCTGCGTATGCCCGTGCGTTTGCAAAGTGCCTTCACGCACCTGCGTGCCTCCGATAGTGAACCAGTAGCACCGGGATTTGAATCCCACTATTGGATACTACAGTATACAATTGTTGGAAGAAATATCCATCTGGTTCAGTTCCATTTAGGGGTTATATTTGTCTGAGCTAAGATTGGTTGAAGTTTGGACTGCTGATGCAATGACTTTAGGAAATTGTGCAATGGGGTGAACTCTGTGTCTTCTGCTAAATGGCCCTATGATGTCTTAATCCCATCACCCTGGAGATGAAGGTCTTTTGTCTTGTAGATAGGCTGGCCCAGTCCTGCTGAGGCTATTAAGAAAAGTGGGGACTGCTTTCCAAGAAAGGGAAATATAATATTCTGCCTTTTTAATATTTCTCAAAATATTTCATTCTTCTAGGAGAGATTGGGTGCTAACTTTCTAGGAAATATAAGAATCCTTATAAATATTTATCAGCAATCCTATCGTCCATCACCTGTTTGCCAACTTTGCCATCAGCTATAAACTAGCCCTGACAGATGCATTGTATATCAGATACGCTCCTTGTGTGAAGCTCAGTTGTTCAACTCATCTGACCGACAGTGGCCCCATTATTATTTTTACAGGAAGTATCGGTTCTGGGTTGCAAAAACCCCATATTAAATCTGTTGCTTTCTTTTTAGGTGGTCTGCGTGCAGGAAAAGATTTTAGATCCATGGATTCAAACTGTGTAACTCACATGATCCCTGCCATTACTGGAGACCCATGTGGTGAAGGGAAATTCTCCAGGCTGATAAATTCTCCATGCCATCTCTGTCATGACCTTTAACAGCCAGGAAAAGCAGGAGGCATTTGAAACATGGTTAGCTGTGCCTCTACTGTACCGTATGTAGCTTGCTGAAAAACAAGATGTAATGCTAGCACGAGCTTTCTTTAAACAATCCACGTATTTCAAGACCTCCTGCCATGAACACTAATTGTTTCTTTTTAATATCTGACAATGTTTGAACTAGAAAAAGTAGAAAAACAAAGGAAACACACACACACACATACACACACACATATATAAAATGAAACAATGGCCATTCCCTCAGCAGGGATTTAAAGGATCTTATAGCATCTTTTATAATAGAAAATTCCTGCATTAGGTAAACTACATAATCTGCAAATTGGATTTATTTATTGTACCCTCATTGTTGTGGTCTGTCAGCAGTCTGTGGAGCTGGCAATGGAGTCAGACAGTGATGAGGCTGAGGAAGAACATGGGCCAGTCCTGGAGACTGGGGAAGGCTTTGATGAGGGCTTTGCGTCGGAGGCAGAGGTGGGGCCAGGGCCATCGGGGAGTGATGTGCGGGCTCTGGAGCCTCCAGAGGCTGACAGTAGTGAGGCAGAGGAACAGGAGGAGCCTCTTCCTAATGCACGCATGAGAAGAGCTGCCAGAAGGCAAGAGCAGCTCAAGCAAAGAGGACGACTTGGGAGTAGGGCCAAGAGATGATTGGCCCCTCCCATAAGGCTTAAAAGACCAGCAACAGCGTTTGGGCTCTTTGCCGGAAAACAACATTGATAGCTTTGTCTTGTTGCATTTGTTTCGTATCTGTCTCTTCTGAACTTTTGCCAAGAAAGGCCGTGGGCAGTTTGCCGAATTAGACCAATGAGGAATTGTGTTGGGAAGAATTTGATTTGATTCAGTTTGGACTACGCTGAGAATGAGATAATTCTCAGCTGTTCTAATAAAGTTTGCTTGTTTTTAAACTGAGTTTGCTACTATCTACTTGGGCCTGGGTCACAACAATTGTGCCAGTTTTTGACTCTTGGAGATGACATGGGCAAGGCAGTTCTCTTGGCACAATTTTGGAACTGGTTTGCCATACTCTTATTTACAGGATTGAGAGAAGTGGCTGACCCAAGGTTGCCAAGCTGGTTTCATTGCCTAAGGCAGGACTAGAATTCACAGACACCCAGTTTCTAACTTTACACAAAATTGGCTAGCTTGCAAGCCAGGTTTAATGGATTAAAGCAGGGGTCTCCAACCTTGGTCACTTTAAGACTTGTGGGCTTCAACTCCCAGAGTCCCTCAGCCAGCAAAATTGGCTGAGGAACTCTGGAAGTTGAAGTCTACAAGTCTTAAAGTGACCAAGGTTGGAGACCCCTGGACTAAAGTACTTGCATTATCTCAGTGGTGGGATTCAAATAATTTAACAACCGGTTCTCTGCCCTAATGACCAGCTGGGTAGGCATGGCTTGGTGGTCCATGTGACCATGTGGTCATGGCCAACTCAATGTCACTCACGTCGATGGGCACTTGGCCTTAGCTGTTACAATGTAATAAGAGTTAAGCAGCGAGGCAGTTTCTGTAAGCAGTGCAATAAAGATTGGGCTAGAAACACCACCAGAATGTTTCCTTCCTGCCTTCCTTACAGGATTAGCCCTGTAAAGTGGAAAAAACCAAAATAAGATTTCTTCCAACAACCGGTTCTTTGAACTGCTTAGAAAGTTAACAACCAGTTTTCCCGAATAGGTGCGAACCGGCTGAATCCCACCACTGCATTATCTCTTCCAACCCTTTTGTTCTACAGCCTGATTCCACAGGTAGTCCTCACTTAATGATGATAATTGGGATCAGTAACTTAGAATAGAATGAATGAGTTGGAAGGGACCTTGGTGGTCTTCTAGTCCAGCCCCCTGCCTCAAGCAGGAGAACCTTTACTATTTCAGATAAGTGACTGTCTAGACTCTTCTTAAAAGCCTCCAGTGATGGAGTGCCCACTACTTCTGGAGGCAAGCTGTTCCACTGGTTAATTGTCCTCACTGTTAGGAAGTTTCTCCTTAATTCCAGGTTGCTTCTCTCTTTTGTTAGTTTCCAACAATTGTTTCTTGACCTGCCCTCTAGTGCTTTGGAGAATAATTTGACCCCCTCTTCTTTGTGACAGCAGTTCCAGTGGGGACTATGGGTTGTTAAGCGAGGACATCATGTAAAGTGAACCGCCATGGGTTGTTAAGCAAGGACATTATGTGGCTACACATAAGTCCATTTTTGACTTCCTGTAATGTTCCCCATTGGATTTACTTGTAGGAAGCTGGCTATCATTTGACTCCAAAATGGGTGGAGCTAAAACTTTGAGGACCCATCAAATACTTGTTCAGTGTCATCATACGTTTGACTGGTTGCTAAATGAATAATCATTCAACAAAGATCAACTGTATATCAATGAATGTTCCCTGGACTTATTTATTCATTTGTATTCCACCTATATTATTTTTACAAGTAACTCAAGACCACAAACATATCCAACACACCTTCTTCTTTCTATTTTCCCGACGACAACCTCGTACAAAAGCGAGTCTTGAGTCTTTTACGGCTTCACAGGTTTTTATTATGATATAAATATTATGACTCCACGGGATTGGGAATTAACCAAACTAGCTCATTACTTGGTGACTTAACAACCACATTCAGCTGAACAGGTTACTCTTCAGGCCAAAAATAAAGCACCACTTTTGGGCTGATACCCAAATTTTGCTATTTTAAAGCAAGTCAGGAACACCCTTGCAAAATGCATTTTGCAAGATGGCAATTGTGTTGCGGGATTGCTTTTCTGCAAATCATCTAGACTTCCATAATGTGCTTAAAAAGGTAAAGGTAAAAGTTCCCCTTGCACATACGTGCTAGTCTTTCCCAACTCTAGGAGACGGTGCTCATCTCCGTTTCAAAGCCGAAGAGCCAGCGCTGTCCGAAGACATGGTGGCTCCGTGGTCATGTGGCTGGCATGACTCAACGCCAAAGGCGCACGGAACGCTGTTACCTTCCCACCAAAGATGGTCCCTATTTTTGCATTTTTTAATGTACTTTCAAACTGCTAGGTTGGCAGAAGCTGGGACAAGTAACAGGAGCTCACCCCGTTACACGGCAGCACTAGGGATTCGAACTGCTGAACTGCCGACTTTTCAATGGAGAAACTCAACGTCCTAGCCCCTGAGCCACCGGGTCCCTATAATGTGCTTACCTTTATCTATTGATTTAGGAAGTTTTCCTATCACCAAATGATGAAAAAATGGATTCTAGGATTTTTTCTGAGCAAATGATGGGAACAGCTCCAAAGAAAGTATTGAGCAAGCCTGTCTATACACCCCCCTTCCCCCATTGATAATGTCTAGATCAGGGGTGACATGCTCCCAGTTCGGACTGGATCGGCTGATTCGGTAGCAATGGCGGTGGGTGGTTTGGAGAACCGGTAGCAAAAATCCCTGCCCCCCCCACCCATGCCCAGCCAATCGCCCAGTTTCCAGCTTGCTGGTTCTCTTAAAAATGCTTTTAAAAGGTAAAAAAAGGGGCTCGGATGATCACAGCTGAGCCGCATGATTGTCAGAGCCTTTTTTTAAACTTTTAAAAGCATTTTTACAACTTATTTGGCCGAATAGGTGGTAAAAAAATTCTTTTAAAAGTAAAAAAAAAGATCACGTGCCACAGTTGATCACCCTTCCCCCCCGAATGCTGTTCTACTTACCCCATGCCTCCTTTTGGCATGCACTGTGCGCACCCACACACCTCGCATTTGGTGCATAGTGTGCACTGCGCATGCACCGACTGGGAGGGTGGCTAGGTGGTAATGTGACTGGGTGGGCGTGGCAAAGTCAATGTCACTCATGTTGAGGGGCGCCTCGCCAGCCTCTACTCACCCCTCCCCTCCCAACCACTCTTCACCTGCTCCGCTCGGGCTCCTTAGGGACCCAACAGGAAGTAGTTGCTGGAGCTAAGCAGCCACCACAAGAAAGAGTTGGCAAAACAGCTGGCTCAGTTCAAATTGGATCTGACCGAGAAGGAGGCTCAGCAGAAGCACCTCACTGAGGACTACGAGCATAGGCTTTCCAAGCAGAGGGAAGATTGCGGGAGTGCAAGGCCAGGTACTGGCGCCTGGAGGTTCAGTGGGCTGAGATGGTCGGCCAGTTCCAGGCCATGATGCAGTTCCATTGGAACAATGCCCTCCGGCTCTTCGCCACCAGCAGCACTTCGCTCCATCCTGTTCTGCCCCCCTCGCCTCAGTCCGAGCAATGACTTAATTAGCTGGCAACTATCAGCTTCTGGCAGCAAACTAGCGAGTGTCTGCCAAGTGTCTCTGTTATCTCTCTTGATGCCGATAAGTCAACCAGGAACAAACAGTACTTCAGCTCTAGTTAAACAGTTGATTTGCTCGCCATGAAGTGGTATAGCAGCCCTTGCTTCTTTTATATCCTCTGGGGTGTGGCTCCATGACTCAGCACTTCCTAGGCCTGCCCCACCCCTGCTTCTGTTGTTCCCGCTCTCCTGCCTACGAAACCTAGGGTCCAGCCAGGCCTGATTGCTCTCAGCCGGGTCTGGAGGCGTGGCCTGGGGGGGGGAAAGTGTCAGGGGATGGAGGCCTCGTTATCTCCTCCACCTGGCCTGCCTCTGGCTCCTGGAGCTGAGCCAGGGAAGCCGGTGCTCCCGAGGTAAGTCCTGATGGCCCTTCCCCCTCACTTTCCGAGTCACTTTCTGGCAGGGGGCCCGGCTCAGGGGGCGCAGACACAACACATCCTTCTCCAAAAGCCCCACACCAGGAGGTTGAAGCGGACCCCAAGTCAGAATTTCTGCCCCCCTCTGACACACATAAAAAGACCCCAAAGGGGAGATTCTCTGCAGCAACATAAACATTCATTGCACGTATCCGCCATAGGGCCTGTAATTTGAGTTTATATTGCACTGAATCAGGGGTTTCCATCCCCTGATTCACTGCAATATAAAAAATGCAAATAATTTTTCTGTGGACTACCAAAAGTTTCTTGTGGACCATCAGTTGGTGACTGCTGCCCTAGGGGATGAACTAACCCCTTTCTCAGAATGTCTAACAGCATCCTGCAGCATTATCTGGGGCTTTTCCCCTCCACTGAGGTTGCTTTGCATTCGGGCATCACATTTGGGCATGTCCTGCACTGTTTGGGTTCATACTTCCACACAAAGCAGCGTTATTTTTCCCACCGAAGTGGTACCTGTTTATCTACTTGCATGTAGCATGCTTTTGAGCGATGCGGTGACCTAGAGGTGGAGCTCTCATCTCACAATCAGGAGGCTGTGAATCCGATCCTAAGTAGAGGGAGATATTTCTCTCTCTGGGCACACTCAGAATATATCTGCTGAACAAAACTCCACATTGGCGACAGGCAGGGCATCCGGCCAATAAATACTCAGCTCCAGTCAATTGCCCAGACTCCACCCCGCAAGGGATTATGGGGTCTTTAAAGGAGGAAGATGATGATGTAGCACGCTTTTGAACTACTAGGTTGGCGGAAGTCAAGTGATGGGACTCCAACTGCTGGACCACAGACCTTCTCCATCATCTTTAAACCATCGGACAGTACTGTATTAGACACTCGAAAAGGTTGATAGTCCTATTCTAAATTGTGACTTAGCCTTTTGTGCAAATCACTGCTTTGCAAGTTAGCCAGAGCACGTATATATGGTGCTTTTCCACAACGTTGGTTAAGTATCAGCCATATTTTTGATTGAGCATATACTTGCATTAACAAGTATCAGCCATATTTTTGATTGAGCATATACTAGTATTAACATCTAAAAATACATCAGATAGAAACCAGATTGCAGAGTCTAAAATACACATCCTTTCCTGTTCTTTCTGTAATCTTATATCATGTAATATAGACAAAAGTCCTTGACTTCTTTCAGTGCTGTTCTTCCGCGAAGCTAAAAAAAAAAGTCTAAACCATATTAGTAGAAAAATTAACTCCTCGGAAGATCCCTAAAAAATTGAATGAAACAAGCTGAGGCGTTCCTTCATAAACCTGAATGAAATACCATGTTTTACTGATACAGCACAGATGTCATTTTCCTATAAATATTTAAATTTAAATCCCTGTGTGTTAATTTTTTTATGTTAAGACATTGTTTCAGGTGGATTTCTCCCATGAAAGACCATTATTTTTTAATCCATAGAAAACGAATAGCAAAAGGTATTTCATAAATCTGTATACCCATTCTCTTAGCATTGAAAGGGATTGCTTCTTTAAAGAGGGCATACTGTATGTCTGTTAATGATATTTAAATTTATGTGTGCAAAACAAAGGAAAAAAAATATGCATATCTACATAAATCCATCCCAATCTGGTCTTATCACTTGGGTCTCACATCTAACATGTCTTGACAAAAATTATTTATTTATTTTACTTATTTTATTTATTTATTTTGTCAAACATGTATTTTATGACAGATACAAGCATAAACATAATTATAAATACATATAAAGGATATGAATAAAAGAAAACATGAGGACAGGGACGGTAGGCACGCTGGTGCGCTTATGCATGTCCCTTACAGACCTCTTAGGAATGGGGTGAGGTCAGGAGTGAAATCCAGCAGGTTCTGACAGGTTCTGGAGAACCGATAGTGGAAATTTTGAGCAGTTCGGAGAACCGGCAAAACCCACCTCTGGCTGGTCCCAGAGTGGGGTGGGAATGGGGATTTTGCAGTATCCTTCCCTCTGGAGTGGGGTGGGAATGGGGATTTTGCAGTATCCTTCCCCTGCCGTGCCCACCAAGCCAGACCCACAGAACCAGTAGTAAAAAAAATTGGATTTCACCACTGAGGGCTATAGTAGACAGTCTAAAGTTAAAGTTTTGGGGATTTGGGGAAGAAACCACAGAGTCAGGTAGTGCATTCCAGGCATCAACAACTCGGTTACCAGAACTCTGTTACTCTGTTAGTAGAAGTGGTCAAAGTTACTGCCATACTCATATACTGTACATCACTTACACATTTTCTGTGAGGCTATAGCTTGTCTTGTCTCTGTTATATACCTGTAGCAAATATAGAAAGACTGGTACTCTCATGGAACAAATGTGGTAACTTCTTTCCTTCTATCTCAAGTGACTGAAAAGAATAAGGAATTAGTGCATGGTGGGAAGGAAGGAAGGAAGGAAGGAAGGAAGGAAGGAAGGAAGGAAGGAAGGAGGGAAGGAAGTGATATTCAATTTTTTCCCTATCGGTTCTGTGGGTGAGGCTTGGTGGGTAGATCATGTGACTGAGGAGGCGGCACCTTGCTGTGAGTGACATCTAGTTGGCCATGCCGACTCAATCAAATGACCCCCACCAAGCCACGCCCACAGAACCCAGTAGGAAAAAAAATCAAATGAATACCATATTTTTCCTTAACATCACCCATTCCCTGAGGCCCCAGAGCCTCCACCTGCTCGCCGCCCGCTCTTCCTTAAGCGCAATGCGTCGTCCCATTTCCCCTCTTTCAGAGGCCCCGGCCCTTACTCAATCTCCCCACTCCCTCACCCAGAGGCTACTGAGAAGAAAGTAGTGTTCAACAGACTATTTAGGCAGTGACTCTTAAGTTGACATAAGCGAGAAGATATAGTACTTTCACCCTGTAGCAGGAAATCATGGATGGAGGCAGGGGTGAAATCTAAAATTTTTCCCTACCGGTTCTGTGGGCGTGGCTTAATTGGTGGGTGTGGCTTGGTGGTCAGATGACTGGGTGGGCGTGGCCAATAACAATAAATAATAAAAATAATAAACAAAGTATACAAAACAATAAGTGGTACCAAAAACCATCTTTCACACTTTACACACACACAACACAACACAACTGACACACACACAATGTAAAAGCAGCTGCACTTCACACAAAATGGCCCTTGCAACAAACAGGAACCTCACACAGCCACAAAAAGCTCAAAAACCAACTTTCACACTTTACACACACACAACACAACTGACACACACACAAAATGCCACATACAATGTTGTGAGATTTTGTGTGTTTGTGTAGTTAGAGTGAAACACTACAGAAACACACCAAATCTCAGAAAACTGCACAAATATTTTATTTTATTATTTTATTTATATTTTTTAGAAAAGGGGTCTCCAACCTTAGTAACTTTAAGGTTTGTGGACTTCAATTCCCAGAATTCCTCAGCCAGCAAAGCCAGCCAGCATTAGTTGCTCGCTGAGGAAATAGATTAGCTAGCAACTGATTCTGTCTGGTGCTGAAAGTGAAACTGCTGCTTTTGGGCTGGGAAAGCCATGCGTTAGATCAGTAATCAGGTAAGTGCCTTAGAATCTCTTACAAGGAAGTTTTCTAATTGTAGAAAACATGTTTTTTAAGATTCTGCTGATGAAGAACTCAGGTGAGATCACCAGAGGAGCCTTTAAATTTTTTTTAAAAGTTTAAAGGCTCTGCCAATGTCAGCTGAGGGGCGGGATCCTCAAAGGTTTTTTTTTACTTTTAAAGGCATGTTTTCGGCTGAAGAAAAACTGCTTTTAAAAGTAAAAAACCCCCAAAAACCTCTGTTGATGGTGCGGCTCAGCAGAGGCAGGGGGCGGGGCCAGGAATTTTTGCTACTGGTCCTCCGAACCAGCAACTGCCATTGCTACCAAATCAGGCGAGCCGGTCCGAACCGGGAGCATTTCACCCCTGGGTGGAGGTCATGGTCATATGGGCTGTGGGAAAAGAGAAGATAACATTGTTCATTATCCAAACATTGTTAGGGGTCTGAACACCTCAGGCCAGTACAAATTTGCCTTCAGTCTGCAGTGTCCATTTTCAATGTGAGCCTAAATTGCAACTTCATGGCCATATTTGTCCAGTTCTGGAATTCTAGAATCCCACCACCACCACCTTTTCCTCATCTTTTTTGTACCGCTAGCCCTAATAAAAATTCAAAATCACACTCTTTTGTAGCATTGGTTCTGTATGGCTCAATTTGGATTTTTTTTTTTAACTTTCTTTCCTGTGTAGTGAGAACTCCTGCCCACCTCGCAGTTTGAAAGCATGTAAATGCAAGTAGATAAATAGGTATCACTTTTGGTAGGCAAGTAACAGCATTCCATGTGCCTTTAGCATATAGTGTCTGTGGAGATTCTCAGTCACCCGAGTAGTGCAAATGGAAGTGGAGCCTTTTTGACTGCAGATAGATGAGGTCGTATCCTTCCCCCTCTGTTGAGAGAGGGCTGTTCAACTTTGACATAGATGGCCTCTTCGACCCCTCTTTCAAACCGGCGGTCCTCTCTGTCTAAAAGGTGGACTTTGCTGTCTTCAAAAGAGTGGCCTTTGTCTTTTAAATACAGATGGACATCTGAGACTTGTCCTGATGGGTTTGTTCTGCTATGCTGTGCCATGCGTTTATGAAGTGGATGTTTTGTTTCCCCAATGTACAGATCTGAACATGGCTCACACATTGTACTGCATATAACATGTTGCAATTCACCTCCAGGTGTCCTCAATGATTCCCCCCCCTTTTTTTTTGGTAAGAGAACCAGTAGTGGAAATTTTGAGTAGTTCAGAGAACCAGCAAATACCACCTCTGGCTGGCCCCAGAGTGGGGTGGGAATGGAGATTTTGCAGTATCCTTCCCCTGCCACACCCACAGAACCGCTAGTAAAAAAATTTGAATTCCACCACTGGTTTTGGTGGTTTAGGAATTTTAAGAGCACCGGCCTTTCTAGAGAAGGGAAAGATAGAGAAAGTAAAATATAAGTTTAATGTAAATAACGCTAAGGCCAATAATTTGATCTGTAAATTAAAAAAAGGCAATATGAATACAGCAAACTTCAAAATAATGCTATGATAAAGTATTATTATGACTAAAAATAATTGTATATTAAATGATATAATCAATTGCAAGAGCATTTCTCTTCTCCTCTTCCATAGCAGATGCCAGCTATATACAATTGATATTGATTTTTGGTTCTTAATTATTTTGTTTTTACTTCTTCCGATGAGCCGCGACCTCTGAAAATTATATTTCCAATGCAACTGACACATGTTCCAATCAAGCAGCAAAGATTTCTTCACCTGTCTATCCAATGAGAGGGATACGCAGCTGCAAGAAAGAATCGGACAGAATTAGCAACTGTTAGCAAATAAAATAAATATTTATACTCCCTGTACCTCAAGTTTCTTTTGCAGTTGGCCAGGGTGATGGAAATTTCTTCTGAAAGTAGACAATTTGCCAGCATGATGAACTGATCTGAGGAAAAAGCACATCTAAATACGCCGGACGCCACTTCAGCATATCCGTTCTCACCGCCTGAGCTCCCAAATGGGTGTCGCTGAGAGGATCGTTTTCTTCCTCATCTTGTCAATAAGCTAACTGAAGGTTCTCAAGCTGTGACATCTGCCCGTGAAACAGAAGGGAGGAATAGAATAGAATAGAATAGAATAGCAGAGTTGGAAGGGACCTTGGAGGTCTTCTAGCCCGACCCCCTGCTTAGGCAAGAAACCCTACACCACTTCAGACAAATGTTTATCCAACATCTTCTTAAAAACTTCCAGTGTTGGAGCATTCACAACTTCTGCAGGCAAGTCGTTCCACTTATTAATTGTTCTAACTGTCAGGAAATTTCTCCTTAGTTCTAGCTTGCTTCTCTCCTTGATTAGTTTCCACCCATTGCTTCTTGTCCTGCCCTCAGGTGCTTTGAAGAATAGCTTGACTCCCTCTTCTTTGGGCAGCCCCTGAGATATTGGAACACTGTTATCGTGTCACCCCAGTCCTTCTTTTCATTAAACTAGACATACCCAGTTCCTGCAATCGTTCTTCATATGTTTTAGCCTCCAGTCCCCTAATCATCTTTGTTGCTCTTCTCTGCACTCTTTCTAGAGTCTCAACATATTTTTTACATTGTGGTGACCAAAACTGGATGCAGTATTCCAGGTGTGGCTTTACTAGGGCATTATAAAGTGGTAGTAACACTTAGGTGATCTTGAGTCTATCCCTCTGTTACTGCAGCCTAAGGTTGCATTGGCTTTTTTGGCTGCCGCCGCACTCTGCTGGCTATTATTTAAGTGATTGTCCACTAGGACTCCAAGATCACTAAATTACTGGCATTAAGCCAGATTTCACCCAGCCTTTTACCTATACTGTTGGTTTTTCTTACTTAAGTGTAAAATCTTATTTTTATCTACTGTATGTTGAGTTTCATTTTGTTAGATAGGGCCCAGTGTTCAAGCCTCCTCTCCTCTCTTCTCTTCTCCTCTCCTCTCCTCTCTTCCCCTCCCCTCCCCTTCCCTCCCCTTCTCCATATGGTCCTGCCTGCCTGCCTACCTACCTGCCTATCATCCCTCTATCTATCTATCTATCTATCTATCTATCTATCTATCTATCTATCTATCTATCTATCTATCTATCTATCTATCTATCCAGTGGTGGGATTCAAATAATTTAACAACCGGTTCTCTGCCTTAATGATTTCTTCCAACAACCAGTTCATCAAACTGCTCAGAAAGTTAACAACCGATTCTCCCAAAGTGGTGCGAACTGGCTGAATCCCACCACTGTATCTATCTGTCTGTCTGTCTGTCTGTCTGTCTGTCTATCTATCTATCTATCTATCTATCTATCTATCTATCTATCTATCTATCTATCTATCTATCTATCCATCCAGTGGTGGGATTCAAATAATTTAACAACCGGTTCTCTGCCTTAATGATTTCTTCCAACAACCAGTTCATCAAACTGCTCAGAAAGTTAACAACCGATTCTCCCGAAGTGGTGCAAACTGGCTGAATCCCACCACTGTATCTATCTGTCTGTCTGTCTATCTATCTATCTATCTATCTATCTATCTATCTATCTATCTATCTATCTATCTATCTATCTATCATCTATCTATCTATAGCTACAGTATCTGTCTGTCTGTCTATCTATCTATCTATCTATCTATCTATCTATCTATCTATCTATCTATCCATCCAGTGGTGGGATTCAAATAATTTAACAACCGTTCTCTGCCTTAATGATTTCTTCCAACAACCAGTTCATCAAACTGCTCAGAAAGTTAACAACCGATTCTCCCAAAGTGGTGCGAACTGGCTGAATCCCACCACTGTATCTATCTGTCTGTCTATCTATCTATCTATCTATCTATCTATCTATCTATCTATCTATCTATCTATCTATCTATATCTACAGTATCTGTCTATCTATCTATCTATCTATCTATCTATCTATCTATCTATCTATCTATCTATCTATCTATATCTACAGTATCTGTCTGTCTATCTATCTATCTATCTATCTATCTATCTATCATCTATCTATCTATCTATCTATCTATCTATCTATCTATCTATCTATCTATCTATCTATCTATCTATCTATCTATCTATCTCTACAGTATCTGTCTGTATCTATCTATCTATCTATCTATCTATCTATCTATCTATCTATCTATCTATCTATCTATCTATCTATCTATCTATCTATCTATCTATCTATCTATCTATCTATATCTACAGTATCTATCTATCTATCATTTCTCTCTCATCATCATCTTCTTCTTCTTCTTCTCCTCTCTCTCTCTCTCTCTCCCTCTCCCCCCTCTCTCTCATCATTTATCTATCTCCTATCTTGTTTCCTACCTTTCTGATTGTATGCCAAACTGTCAATCTGACTGCAGGCTGTCAGCGATCAGTATAGAGGTTACTTTAATAGCATGTAGAAGGAACAACATTTATTTACTTATATTTCACATTATTTTTACAAAAAAATGCTAGGCAGTGAACATATCCAATACATCTTCCTATTCCCATGTTATTCTCAGGTTCATTTTGTACCTTAACCACTATACTAAACTGGCTCATCATATGTGTTTACTGTCTTAAAGTAATAATATAGTGGTGATATCCTACACAAGCCCATAATGAACCGTAGGGTTAATTCTGCTAATAAAATTCAGTTGGCATCTAGCAGCCTGAATCACATTTGGCCTTGCAAATGAAGATGTGATCATTGTGCCCACCTGCAGCGCAATCCCGATTTTCATAAAGGTTTCCGTAGGATATTAGTTTAAATAATTAGATTTGACATTTTACTTGATCAACAAAATAGACGCCTATTTTTTTTATCCTAAAGAATCACCATATATTTATACTAAGGGGTGTGTTGACATCAAACTGCTCTGATTTGGGTATTCTGTTTCCATATATTTGCATATTGTTTGGCTATGAAGTTTCTTTCTCTCTTTTTTCGCTAAACGCAAAAAGAACCTCAGAATTTGCCTGGCCTTTAAACTTTCTTAGTGCAAATAATACCAGTCTGCTTTTATAGAACCTTCTCTTCACTTGTGTTTTAATATTTATTTATTTATTTATTTATTTATTTATTTATTTATTTATTTATTTATTTATTTATTTATTTATTTATTTATTTATTTATTTATTTATTTATCATATTTATATACCGCCCTATCTCCCTAGGGACTCAGGGCAGTTCACAGGCAAATAAAAATACATATAAATACAGAATAAAATAACAGTTAAAAAGCTTATTCTACATGGCCCAATTTTTTTAAAAAAAACATATAAATAATAAAACCCATTAAAACCAATATAAAATTTAAAATCTATTCCAGTCCTGCACAAATAAATAGATGTGTTTTAAGCTCGCGGCGGAAGGTTCGGAGGTCCGGAAGTTGACGAAGTCCTGGGGGGAGTTCGTTCCAGAGGGTGGGAGCCCAGACAGAGAAGGCCCTTCCCCTGGGTGTCGCCAGACGGCACTGCCTAGCTGACGGCACCCTGAGGAGTCCGTCTCTGTGAGAGCGCACGGGTCGGTGAGAGGTATTCGGTCGCAGCAGGCGGTCCTGTAAATAACCCGGCCCTATGCCATGGAGCGCTTTAAAGGTGGTTACCAAAACCTTGAAGCGCACCCGGAAGGCCACAGGCAGCCAGTGCAGTCTGCGCAGGAGAGGTGTCACATGGGAGCCACGAGGGGCTCCCTCTATCACCCGCGCAGCCGCATTCTGAACTAGCTGAAGCCTCCGGATGCCCCTCAAGGGGAGCCCCATGTAGAGAGCATTGCAGTAATCCAGACGAGACGTCACGAGGGCGTGAGTGACCGTGCATAGGGCATCCCGGTCTAGAAAGGAGCGCAGCTGGCGAACCAGGCGAACCTGGTAAAAATATCAGAAATAGAGTATCTAAAATACCTTGCCTTGTGTTGGTTTTTTTAGTCCATGGTTTAAATTAAAGCCTAAAAGGCCAAAAAAAATAATAATCCAGATAATTCCCTATAATTTTCATCTAATATGTAATAGTAACCTGAAATATTTTAAGATTTTTGGGGTGAAGAATGATGATTTGTAACAGACTACCAATTTTGAATCTCCCAGTGGCACTTCATTTTCATTTATATGTTTTTTATTAAAACCACTGTTTAAACGATAAGAACCAGTGCGTATAAGCTTTACAGTGAGAAATCCAAATTTGAACCAAAGAGGAAATTCTTGACTGTGGGAAATATTAAGTAATTAATATTTCAGTTTGTCAGTTCAAACTACTCAGTTTGTCTTCTGGAACCATGGATGCTCCATCTTTGGAAGTTTTCAGGAAAAGTCTAGATAGCCATTTGTTTGAAAGGGTCAGGAAGGAATTTAGACTAGAAGACCCCTGAGGTCTTTTCAAAACCTATGGTTTGATACCTTTCCTCTCTGAATGTCTGCATTTTAAATTTAAAGTTAATAAGGGCTTTAAAATTCTCTCTCTCCCTCCCTCCCTCCCTCCCTCCCTCCCTCTCTCTCTCTCTTTCCCCCCCTCTCTCTCATCTATCACTATCCTCCCTCTCTCATCTTTCTCTCTCTCTCTCTCCATCTCTCTCATATCTATATCTCTCCCTCTCTCATCTCTTCCTCTCATCTCTTTCTCTATCCCTCCATCATTTCTCTCTCTCTCTGTCATCTCTCTCTATCTCTCCCTCTATCATATATATCTCTCTCCCTCCCTCTCTCCCTCTCTCTCTATCACCTACCTACCTACCTACATCCTCTGTCTGTCTACCTACCTACCTACCTACCTACCTATATCCTCTCTGTCTACCTACCTACCTATCTACCTACCTACCTACCTACCTACCTACCTACCTACCTACCTACCTATATCATCTGTCTATCTGTCTGTCTACCTACCTATATCATCTGTCTGTCTGTCTGTCTGTCTGTCTGTCTACCTACCTACCTATATCATCTGTCTGTCTGTCTGTCTGTCTGTCTGTCTATCTATCTATCTATCTATCTATCTATCTATCTATCTATCTATCTATCTATCTATCTATCATCTATCTATCATCTGCTTTCCTTTGACCCAAGATTTCTTTGTCTCAAGTTTTAGTTCTCTTTGTTCCACATTTTCACATGCTAAACAGCTGGAGGTTTGCACTGTTGAAATTATTATAGTTGGTCACACAATCACTCAGGGTTCAGATTGGATTTGGCATTTTTATGCACCTATCATGGGAAGGAAATAATGAACGAAAGGAAAAAGTTTTACATAACACAAACACATCATTAGATCAATCCCATGCTGGTCTATGAATAATAAGCAATCATTCAGCTATTCTTCAACATATTAAATCTGGACCACAGATAAATATAGTGTTGCATTTTAAAATACTCCTTATAAAACACATTGTTAGTTTCACTTCAAGCATAGTGTCTCTTAAAAGTCCTAATATTCCAGGTATGTTTGAAACTCCTAAGACATCCAGCCTATATCCTTTGGTCAAGATACTTTCATGTATTGCCAAGTGCTTATTTCATAGTTTTATTTCATAAGCATAGCTTTCTGGACAATAGGGCATAAGTGGTTTGCCCATAACTTGTTTTAGACTTTTTAAATTTCCAATTCTAACCTAACTCTCACTTTCCCAGAACCGAGGCCCAACCTAGCTAGGACTTGTAATAACACCAAGATTATTTAGCATCTAAGCCAGGTGGAATCAGTCAAGAACTGTTATTTTTACCGCCACATTTAGTGTATCTTAAACATAAGGTGACCAACTTTTTTACAATGAGGAGGACACAAATAAATCAAAGAAAAATATATCGTAAATAAAAAAAAACATTTTACTCATTGTAATACAGAATACACTATAATATGATAAATACATAATAAAAAACATTTGTAACAATAACATTTTATATTGTAATTATGCTTACATGCCTATTAATTATTATTTAAATGAGTACTTTTCCACTGAATAAACTTGTAAATAAAATTATACATATTTGGAAATTATTAAATAGATAATGAATTAATAAAACGTGAATTATTGTGCTCACCTGTGTAAGATTGAATATTCACTGAGAAAGAAGTGAGTCTAATGCAGGGGTCTCCAACCTTGGCAACTTTAAGCCTGGAGGACTTCAACTCCCAGAATTCCCCAGCCAGCATAGCATAGCTGGCTGGGGATTTCTGGGAGTTGAAATCCTCCAGGCTTAAAGTTGCCAAGGTTGGAGACCCCTGGTCTAATGCATGCATGTGTGTCGTGTTGTGTTTCAGTAAGAAGTAAACAAAGCCACTTGTGTGCGGCACACTCTCTCAAAACAATTCTCCTGTGCGGAGCATTTGCGTCTCATAATCGCATCTTGCTGCACTGTACCGAGCCTTGATGAATCATCATGTCAAATGCAAATACGTCACATCACACGCAACAGATCTGCTCGGCATCGATGGAATATGGAGATTTACAGATTAGTCTTCAAATATCAAAAAGGAGGACATGTAGGAGGACACTTTTCGAGAGAGGACAGAACTTACAAAAGAAGGACTGTCCTCTCTAAAGGAGGACGATTGGTCACCTTATTAAACAACAAAATCCTACCACCACAATTGCCCAAACTCCACAATCCTGAAGAAAATATCAGCTTTGTCTTGTCAGAATAAACAAAGGAAACACAGACTGTATTTTATCACAAGAAAGATATATAGTAGAATGGAAAAGATGGATAGAATATATTCAAAACAAATATCAGGCTAAAAAGTATCAAATGGCATATGAATGAGCAGAAAGTAATAATTGTATTTGTATACAGTATTCTTTTTTCTTTTCTTTTATATGAAATAAGGGAGTTATGGTTCTAGGGGAGGGATGGGAGTTTATGAATAATTAGCGTATTTTAGCTTATGATTACGATTATTTTAGCTTATGATTATTTTAGCTTATGATTATTTTAGCTTATAATTATTTTAGCTTATGACTACCCTGACTGCTCTTTAGAAGGCCAGATCCTGAAGATGAAACTGAAATACTTTGGCCACCTAATGAGAAAGAAGGACTCACTGGAGAAGAGCCTAATGCTGGGAAAGATTGTGGGCAAAAGAAGAAGGGGACGACAGAGAACGAGGTGGCTGGATGGAGTCACTGAAGCAGTAGGCATGAATTTAAATGAACTCCAGAGGATGGTAGAGGACAGGAAGGCCTGGAGGAATGTTGTCCATGGGGTCGCGATGGGTCGGACACGACTTCGCAACTAACAATAACAGTTTATGATTGGTAAATGCTATACCCTGTATTTACCTGGGAAGTCCGGGGGGGAGGAGTGGGGGGAGGGAGGAGGAGGGTAAATACTTGTTAAAATTGTGGTAAAACTTTTTAATAATAATAAAAAAGAAATAGATGGTCTCTGAAATGAAATTCATGGCTGGATTAATGCAACACAGTAAATCAGGCTAAGTCTTTGTTTACAAACTAGAGACTAAGTTCATGCTAAATATTAAACCAAACCAAATAATCCCCATTATAGTTTAATCTATCACACAGACTAATCACTATGTTCACACAGCGTATGGAGTATATATATTGTACTCAAAATACTACACAAAGTTATCATGAATCTGTTTTATTTTGTTTTTGCAGCTAATATGTACTGCAAATGCAGCCTGCTTGATTAGTTTCCGGCTCTATGTATTCCCCAGAACCCAGAAAAAAAGATTAATTCATTAACTAGATTAAGTATATTGGATGAATATGTGAATGCAGCACATTTAATCGATGCTTCCATTTTGTGTTGCAAGAAAAACTGCTGAAAATGGAATGAGACATTTTCAGAACTCAGTGTATCCCTTTATATTACTATGCTGAAGGTGCCTTTTTCCCCATTTATTAGTAGTTTGGTGTTTGATTTCAATCTTATATATGCAAAGCTCTACAATAGCATCTTATTCAGGGGTGGGCTGCTGGGGGTTCGCAGTGGTTCGGGAGAACCTCTAAATAAAATTCTGTGCAGTTTGGAGAACCCCTAAATCCCACTCCTGGCTGGCCCCGGCCACCCTGCCCTGCCCCTCCCAGGAGTCCCCATGTGACCCATTTTGGATGCAGGTAAGTGCAGGGCACGTGCGGAGGCTTGGGGAGGCGAAAAACGGGCCTACCGGAGGTTCCAGAGGGCCTCCAGAGCCTGGGGAGGCTGTTTTTGCTCTCCTGGAGGCTCAAGAAAAGCCTCAGGAGCCCGGGGAGGGCAAAATGCCGCCCCTGCTGTGGGGAGGAGGAGGAGGGTAAATACTTGTTAAAATTGTGGTAAAACTTTTTAATAATAATAAAAAAGAAATAGATGGTCTCTGAAATGAAATTCATGGCTGGATTAATGCAACACAGTAAATCAGGCTAAGTCTTTGTTTACAAACTAGAGACTAAGTTCATGCTAAATATTAAACCAAACCAAATAATCCCCATTATAGTTTAATCTATCACACAGACTAATCACTATGTTCACACAGCGTATGGAGTATATATATTGTACTCAAAATACTACACAAAGTTATCATGAATCTGTTTTATTTTGTTTTTGCAGCTAATATGTACTGCAAATGCAGCCTGCTTGATTAGTTTCCGGCTCTATGTATTCCCCAGAACCCAGAAAAAAAGATTAATTCATTAACTAGATTAAGTATATTGGATGAATATGTGAATGCAGCACATTTAATCGATGCTTCCATTTTGTGTTGCAAGAAAAACTGCTGAAAATGGAATGAGACATTTTCAGAACTCAGTGTATCCCTTTATATTACTATGCTGAAGGTGCCTTTTTCCCCATTTATTAGTAGTTTGGTGTTTGATTTCAATCTTATATATGCAAAGCTCTACAATAGCATCTTATTCAGGGGTGGGCTGCTGGGGGTTCGCAGTGGTTCGGGAGAACCTCTAAATAAAATTCTGTGCAGTTTGGAGAACCCCTAAATCCCACTCCTGGCTGGCCCCGGCCACCCTGCCCTGCCCCTCCCAGGAGTCCCCATGTGACCCATTTTGGATGCAGGTAAGTGCAGGGCACGTGCGGAGGCTTGGGGAGGCGAAAAACGGGCCTACCGGAGGTTCCAGAGGGCCTCCAGAGCCTGGGGAGGCTGTTTTTGCTCTCCTGGAGGCTCAAGAAAAGCCTCAGGAGCCCGGGGAGGGCAAAATGCCGCCCCCTGCTGTGGTGCAGGAGGCCAACTAGGCCACACCCACCCAGCAACTGGGCAGAGAACCCCTTGCTAAAATTTTTGAAGCCCACCCCTGATCTTATTAGAAATAGTACCAGTATTAGTATCATCATTATCATCTTTTTAAATTGTTTAATACTATGCCAGTGGCAATCAGCTATTAACAAACCAGTCATTAAAACAAAACCAGGCATATATCCTATTTCTGCTTCGTTAAATCTCAGATGGAAATCTTAAAAAAGATTTTATGTATCTTTGAGAGTTTGACATGTTTTTCTTTTCCAAAGCTCACATGCATATTCTGAGAGTAAGGATCTCTGATATAGCTGGAAGACAAGCACAATCAGCAGTTAAGAAAAGCCGTTTTTCCCAGAAGCAAAAACTTGTAAATTACCCTTTTCAAAGCCCTGTAATCTTATTTACAAGCTCTAATTAGACAACCTTGTTTGTCAAAAGCACCAAAGCCGTATTTGGGGAGGGAGTCTGGTTCGTCAGCTTCAGAGGGATTAAAAGTGCTCTTTTCTTTACCTTAGCTATCAGACCAATTTCAAAAGGACTTTATTAAGTTTGTTCTAATGTCAAAATGAGCATGAAGTTAAAGTGACACTGTCTCTGCCTTTTGGTAAAATTATGACGGCAAATTAAACAGAGTTAAAAGCACGTGTACGCCCTCCACAAGCAAATGAGTAGACAAGCACAAGAAAGCTCGTTTATTTCAATGATGGGGAAATTTAAAAACAGATTATCAGCTGTTATCAGGGTTTTCTTCGTAATTTATTCCCCACAACAGGGAAGTTAGTAGGGAAAGCCAAACACATTAAAAATACAAAAAAAGGTACACTAATATGGGTGCTCCTGAACAGAAATAGTCTGGCCATTGTTCGCTGCTACTTTGTGAAACTCTAGAAGTGAAAATTGAATGAAAATGGTCTGACGTTAGTGTTCACTGAACTACATTACACAAATAGCATAGTTTTTAAGATGTTAAGAGCTTTCCCTTCATCTAGCTAGCTTCCTTTCCTTGCTAGCTGAGAGATAAATGCATAACACATATATTATCTATGTTTTTTTACTGAGTGCAGGGTACTTCATAGTTTCACCTACAATTTGAAATACCATTAAAAAAAAAAGCCCTCAGCTGACTAGTGGAAGCTAATGAACTGTCTAGCTGGAGGTAAGAAAAAGGGGGAAAAAATTCTCTCTCTCTCCCTCCCTCCCTCCCTCTCTCTCTTTTTTTATGACTCTTTAATCCCGTATTCAGGATGGAGTCAGAGCAACTGAATGGAACTAAGCATTTATTGTCCGGATGCCCTTCCTGATGCCTATGTGGAGTTCGCAGTAGATATTTTCTCTTTGTGTCCTGATAGAGAAACATCTACCTCTGTCTAGGATTGAACTTTCAACTTCCAAGTGGAAAGTGAGCGTCTTTACCTCTCAGCCACCATGCTGCTTGGGCTGAGAGTGAGTGAGTGAGTCACACGGTTTTTCATGCCTAATGTGGGACTAGAACTCACGGTCTCCTTGTTTTTAGGTAATGTTGTGTCTGCGCCCCCAGAGCTGGGCCCCCTGCCAGAAAGTGACTTGGAAAGTGAGGGGGAAGGGCCATCAGGACTTACCTCGGGAGCACCGGCTTCCCTGGCTCAGCTCCAGGAACCAGAGGCAGGCCAGGTGGAGGAGATAACGAGGCCTCCATCCCCTGACTCTTTCCCCCCCAGGCCACGCCTCCAGACCCAGCTGATGGCAATCAGGCCTGGCTGGACCCTAGGTTTCGTAGGCAGGAGAGGCGGGAACAACAGAAGCAGTGGTGGGGCAGGCCTAGGAAGTGCTGAGTCATGGAGCCACACCCCACAGGATATAAAAGCAGCAAGGGCTGCTATCCCTCTTCGTAGCAAGAAAATCAACTGCTTAACTAGAGTAGAAGTACTGTTTGTTCCTGGTTGACTCATCAAGAGAGATAACAGAGACACTTGGCAGATGCTCGCTAGTTTGCTGCCAGAGCTGATAGTGCCGGCTAATTAAGTCATCGCTCGGACTGAGGCGAGAGGAAGAGAACAAGTAAGCACCTTAACCAATACCCAAACTGATTTTCTAATTTTTAACCTGCACCATTTTGCATTATCAGTTATCAATCATCATGCTGGATCAATCATCAAGGGCCGGAATAGCTCAGGCTGTTACAGCCTGTTATTAGAACACAATAGCCTGCAATTACTGCAGGTTCAAGCCCGGCCCAAGGTTGACTCAGCCTTCCATCCTTTATAAGGTAGGTAAAATGAGGACCCAGATTGTTGGGGGGGCAATAAGTTGACTTTGTAAAAATATACAAATAGAATGAGACTATTGCCTTATACACTGTAAGCCGCCCTGAGTCTTCGGAGAAGGGCGGGATATAAATGTAAACAAGAAAAAAAAAATGCTAATATAGCAATAAAGATAAAGGGAAAACCTGGAGTTCATTAAGAGTTTTTAGGAAAAGACTTAGCACAGGGGGGAATCTGTTTTTGTTGTTGTTCAAACCATGCTCCCTACTGAATATTCTGATCATCTCAGAAAATTAAGATTTCACTGCATGAAATGGATGGAGTGAGTGAGGATATGTGAATGGGTCTTGGGAGAAAAAAAAAGAGTTAGTTTAGTGCTATAAATAATCACTATTTTCTCCTTCTCCTTCCTCTTCGCCATTTAATATGTGACATAGCATTGTTAAATTTATATCTGATGGATTTTGTTATGACTACCATATTTCCTCGAAAATACAACCTACTCTGAAAGTAAGTCCTAGTTTGATTTTTACACATGCGTCCAATATTGTTGTGGTCCGCCAGCAGCCTATGGAGCTGGCAGCAGAGTTGGACAGTGAGGAGGCTGCAGAGGACAATGGGCCAGTCCTGGAGTCAGGGAAAGGCCCAGACGAAGGCTCTGTTTTGGAGACAGAGATGGGGCCAGGGCCATCTGGGAATGATGCAGGGACTCTGGAGCCTCCAGAGGCGGACAGCGGAGAGGCAGAGGAACAGGAGAAGCCTGCTCCTAGTGCACGTATGCAAATTGCTGCCAGAAGGCAAAAGCAGCTGAAGAAAAAAGGACAACTCGGGAATAAGGCCAGAAGATGTTTGGCCCCTCCCATAAGGCTTAAAAGAGCAGCAACGAGCCATTGGGTTCTTTGTAGGAAAGCAATGTTGATTTCCGTGCTTCTTGTCAGCGTCTCTTGAACTTTGTGGGTTTTTTGCCAAGAAAAGCCTTTGGTAGGTTGCCAAAGACATCAAAGGTTGGTGATAAGGCCGGACGGACTGGTTATTAAGAATTTTGTTTTGGACGAAGCTGAGAATGAATTAATTCTCAGCTGTTTTAATAAAATAAGTTGGTTCAGGACTGAATTGTGTTTAGTAATCAGTACTTGGGCCTCGGTCACAACAAATATAAGCCCTACCCCCCAAAATAAGTCCTAATTAAGACCCCGCCCACTCCAGGGTCCACGGGTAAAAATTAAGGTAGGGTGGGGATGGGGAGTGGTAGAGCTGCCCTACTACTTACTTTTGGACAGTTGCAGCCAGGCCTCGCACCCCCGACACTTGCCTTGTCGGCCATTTCTTCTGCAGCTGGCAATGCTTTCTTGAAGGCTTGGGACTGGCATAATGGTTTTAATAGTTTTAATTCTTAAACTGGGGTTTTTATTGGGTTTTTTAAATTCTTTTATAATTTTAAATTTAAACTTTTAATTATCAGCCTTTTGTAATTTGCTAGGTTTTAATTGTTGGTTTTAATTGTATATGTATTGTGTTTTATCTTTGGCTGTACACCGCCCTGAGTCCTTCGGGAGAAGGGCGGTATAAAAATTTAATAAATAATAATAATAAGGCCTCTGCAGCCAATAAAAGACTGGCTCCTTGCCAGCCGCAGAAGTTCCTGAAGGCCTCTGACAGCGAAAAGGAGGCTGGGGGCAATGTGCACAAGTGAGGTGAGTCAGTCAACAACCCACCCCCCCAAAAATAAGACCTGGTGCCTTTTTTGGTGGCAAAAAAATAATTTAAGACAGGGTCTTATTTTCAGGAAAATATGGTATCTTATTACCTCTCATTAACACTGTGATTATTTGCATCAAACCGTTAGATGTCTTAGCTAGCATCATTGGGTTCATATCAGAATTGTTTTACGTCCTTGCTAGCTGAACCTGGTTCTTAGTATTTGCATTTTCACAAAACAACGGTTAACACATGATGTAACTTTTTGTTGTTATTCGGCCTCTCTCAGTCACACAATGAGTACATGAATGATTGCTTTTTGTGGATTATCTTCTCTCTGAAAATTCATTATCTCACCACTGTCTCATTAATTAATATAATTAATTCAGTTCTGGACTGACTCACTTCCATGTGCAGTTGGGCACCAGTTTTTTTTTGTTCTTCCTGTGTCTTGGAACAGCAGAGTATGCAAGTGGTAGATCTGGCTGGATCTTCTGCCTTTCCCATTGATGGAAGGAAACGTAAAGCAAGCACCATCTTTGTTGGCTGGCAAGTTGAAGGACGTTTAAAAGAGTATTTTAGTGGGAAGTTTTAACTCAGGGCTGTGCTCTGGAACATGCTAGATCAGGGTTCCCCAACCTTTCGGACCTCAGAGACCACTAAATTCATAATTTTAAATCCTGCGGACCCACTAATATGATCTGCCTAATGACTGGCTGGGTGGGTGTGGCTATGGTCATGTGACTGGGTGGGCATGGCCAACTCGATATCATTCACATCATGCCTCTATTCGCCCCTTCCCTGCCAGCCATTCCCCACCTGGGCTCTTTAGTGCCCCAAAAGGAAGCAGTTGCTGGAGCTAAGTAGCCACCATGAGAAAGAGTTGGCAAAACAGCTCAGTTCAGATTGGATCTGACCAAGAAGGAGGCTCAGTAGAAGCACCTCACTGAGGACTAGGCTTTCCAAGGAAAGCATAGGCTTTCCAAGAAGAAGGAAGACCTGCGGGAGTGCAAGACCAGTACCAGTGCCTGGAGGCTCAGCGGACTGAGATGGTCAGCCAGTTCCAGGCCATGATGCAGTCCCACTGGAACAAGGTCCTCTGGCTGTTCACCACCAGCGTCACTTCCCTCCAACCTTCACCCAAAGCCCCACACTAGGAGGCTGAAGCAGACCCCAAGTCAGAATTTCTGCCTCCCTCCGACCCACACAAAGAGACCCCAAAGGGGGAGACTCTCTGCAGCAACACAAACGTTCATTGCACGTATCCATCCCAGGGGCTGTAGTTTGAGGACCCCTGATTTAGTGCAATATAAAAAATGGAAATAACTTTTCTGCAGACCACCAAAATTTTCTTGCGGACCACCAGTGGTCCATGGACCACCAGTTGGTGACCGCTGTGGTAGATAACTTGATGACATGATCTAATGGGTTAGTAATTTACCATCAAACCTGTTGGAAACTTGGGAGAGAATTTGGGTTAGAAATGTTAAATTTACGCAAGCGCAGAATTTAAGGGAAAACTTTTATAAGATGTTTTATAGATGGCATTTAGATCCTAAGAAACTATCATGTATGTATCCAGATATGCAAGCGAAATGATGGAGATGCAATTGTGATGATGCTACATATTTTCATGTATGGTGGACTTGTAAGAAAATTAAGTCTTTCTGGATAAAAATTTGGTGGATTATGCAGAATATTTTGAAGAAGAAGATTAAATTGCAACCACAATTTTTCCTTTTAGGGATTACGATGGACTATACAGTAACTGATACTAAATTGATATTGAACTTGATAACAGCAGCAAGATTACTGATTGGACAGTACTGGAAGAAAAAAGAACTATCCACAATTGAAGAATGGATATTGAAAGTTTCTAATTTGGCGGAGATGGCCAAAATCTCAGCCTTTTTGAAAGACAATACTCAAGAAAAATATTTAAACGAATGGAAGAAATGGATTGACTATATTCAAAATAGATATCAGACTAAGAGATATCAGGCTGCCTTTGAATGAAGGACGTAATTTTTGACTTTAAAGGAGGAAGTCAGGATATGTGAAAGAGAAGGATTATAATTGTGTTAGACTTTTAAAATTTAATTTAATGTATTTAATAAAATAAATTTAATGTATGAATGTTAGTTTTTTGAACTATAGCTTGTGTTTGCTCCGGGAAGTCTGGGGGGGGAGGGGTTTTTTTTGAGGGAGGGGGGAGGGAGGGGGGGTGGGGGGGAAAACTTATTTCTTTTTGTAAAACTTTTCAAATAAAAAAAAAGAAAAGAAAAAGAAAGTAATTTACCATCAAGCCAATCCAAACCAGGTGCAACCCACCACTGCTTCCCATTCAAGGTTTTACAGGATCTGACATTGCTTAGCTTTTTAGCAGAACAACCAAGGTTAGCTAGGCGCTGTTGTATCACTAATCACCATTCAGTTTAGTATTATTGGCCATTGTCTAGAGCAGGGGTGTCCAAACTTGGCCCTTTGGAGAGTGGTGGACTTCAACTCCCGGAATTCCCCAGCCAGCATGAGCTATAAATTTAAGCAAGTTGCTAGTTGGAGAATTCTGGGAGTTGAAGTCCACCACTCTTCAAGGGGCCAAGTTTGGACATCCCTGGTCTAGAGAGTCCTAAAGTGAGCGGCTGGCTGTTTGAGATTCCTTGGATATTTTTTTCTTACCTTAAGAATAATGTTTGGCTAGCTATAGCAATAGCTATGAGACTTATTAGATTAACAGAGTTGGAAGGGACCGTGTAGGTCCTTTAGTTCAACCCCCTACCCAAGCAGGAGACCCTACACCATTTCTGACAAATGACAGTCCAATCACTTCCTGAAAGACTCAGGTGATAAAACTCCCAAAACTTCAAACCATCCACCGCCATTGCTAGCCCAGATTGTTGGGGGCAATGTGCTGACTCTGTAAACCATGTAGAGAGGGCTGAAGCTGTCAAGGTTCCGAATGACGAACCCAACCAAAGCAAGCACGGTCGAGGCGCTCCAATTTCTGCACGCAAAACTTTATTGAGTACATCATTTCAGCACCGTTAAAGGCAAAACCAGATCTAGATCTTTCCCATGTTAATCCCTATAGTTCAAATTCTTCCACCACCATCCCAATTAGCTCAGGTCACATTGTCCAATACGGTCTCCGGATATTGTTGTAGGAAACTCCTTTTGGCTTTTGTAAACACCTCCTGAGATGCTCTTGGTTCTCACGCTGGCATCTCGCAGCCTGGCCCATGTTCTATCCCTCCCTTCCCTCCCCCACCATAGTTCATTAGCAAGCTGAGATATGAAAATAGTTGCAACAGCAAGGCATCTTTTGAAGTTTGACAGAAGCGCTATATTAGGGGACTGGAGACTAAAACATAAGGAGAACAGGTTACAGGAACTGGGCATGGCTAGTCTAGTGAAAAGAAGGACCAGGGGAGACATGATAGCATCCTTACAATATTTGAGGGGCTGCCACAGAGAGGAGGGAGGGGTCAAGTTATTTTCCAAAGCCCCTGAAGGCCAGACAAGGAATAATGGAAGGAATCTGACCAAGGAGAGATTCAATATGGAAATAAGGAGAAATTTTCTGACAATGAGAAAAATCAACCAGTGGAACAGAAGTTGCATTCAGAGGTTGCGGGAGCTTCATCACTGGAAGCTTTCAAGAGACTGGACTGCCATCTGTCAGAAATACCTCCTGCTTGGGTGAGGGGGTGGACTAGATGACCTACAAGATCTCTTCCAACTCTGTATCTGTAATCATCATGCCACCAGTAGGGGCGGGTTTCAAAACCCGCTGCTACCAGTTTGCTCGTGGATGCTCGCGCATGTGCGCAATGCTTCTGCGCATGCGCAGAAGCGTCTGGATGGGTGGGCAGAGCCTTCTGCCAGCGCTGCTACTGGTTTGCCCAATCTGGTGCAAACTGGTGGCAACCCACCACTGGCCACCACCCAAAGAAATAATGGTAAGCGTGATGCAGGGGTGAAATGCTCCAGGTTCGGACTGGATCGGCTGATCCGGTAGCAATGATGATGAGTGGTTCAGAGAACCAGTAGCAAAAATCCCTGCCCATCCCCTCCATGCCCAGCGGAGCCACATGATCGTCAGAGCCTTTTTAAAAACTTTTAAAAGCATTTTTTTAACAACCAGGCTTTTAAAGGGTTAAAACCAAGCTATGATGATCCCCGCTGAGGTGCCTGATCATCAGAGGCTTTTTTTTTACTTTTAAAAGCATTTTTTAAAAGGTAAAAAAGCTGAAGGCTGAGAGAGAGAGAGAGTGAGAAAGACAGAGAGAGAGAGAGAGAAAGAAAGAAAGAAAGAAAGAAAGAAAGAAGGAAAGAAGAAAGAAAGAGGGAGGGAGGGAGGGAGGGAGGGAGGGAGGGAGGGAGGGAGGGAAGGAGGAAAAAGGAGAGGAAGGAAGGACTACAAACCTGGCACTAGATGCAGCTTCAGAGGATAATCCAGGGCTGGAAGGGACCTGGAGGTCATCTAGTCCAACCGTGCTCCAGCAGGACATTGTTAATGAGTTTCTGTCTTTTGATCTCCCAGTCACATAGCTATGCCCACCCGTGACCCAGCACCACCAAGCCACGCCCCACCAAGCCACGCCCACAGAACCAGTAGGAGAGAGATTCAGATTTCACCACTGGCCACCACTAGGGCTCTGGATGAAGACTGTTTTCACTTGCCAGGATTATTATTCACCAATTCCATGTCCTCTGCAGCGATAGTGTGCAAAGACAACAACTAAGGCGTTTTCTCTGAGCTTGCAATCCAAGGACGGCTGAAGTGTGCGGTTGCTGACAAATCATTAAGTTACGCTGAACCGTGAACCCTTGGCATCTCCCGTCTCTTCCGGAGTTGGCTCACTTGAGCACATGGGGACTTCATAGTCAACGTGTGAAGAGGGCTCTTCAAAGGCAGCAGAGCCAAACTCCTTGGTAACCAAACATTTAGCTACCACAGTAACCTAAACACAGCTTATATTTGCTCGGGGAACCAGGAGGAAGCTTGCGCTGAAGTTCAGACCTGAGAATTATGTCATCTCTTGAAACCCAAGGTGAAGCGGGAGGTTTGAGTGCTTTCCTGGAATGCAATTAGGCTGAAGTGCCTGGAAATGGGCTCAAATCGCCTTGGTGCGATTTGTCTGATCTCTTGATCTCCTTGAGGGATTTGGGAAGGGCCGTCGGTTCCCTCCTGCAGTTCGAGGATTTCTGAGGTCCTGAAAGAAGGAACGAATTTGGCAATTTGCTATTTCAGCTGCTTCCCGAAGGAGAGCACGCAACTTATCCTTCTCATCTCTTCCACCATTTTCTCTTATTGGTACCATTATGACGATGATTTTGTTGCTTTGCATGTACACTAAGACAGTGGTGGGATTCAAAGAATTTAACAACCGGTTCTCTGCCCTAATGACCGGCTGGGTGGGTGTGGCCATGTTGGGCGTGGCCAGAGGGTATGACAGGCAGTACTCCTACACCCCCCAGGGAGAAAAAATGGACCATGGTGTGTGTGTGTGTGTGTGTGTGTGGAAACGCACCGGCCCTCCTTACCCCGTTTTGGGCCTAGCCTCCTGGGAACAAAAACGGGCAGGGGGCACCACACACACACCTGCACTGCATTTTGGGCCTAGCAGGCCTCCCTGCAGCCTCCTGGGAGCAAAAATAGGCAGTGTGGGTGGGTGTCGCACTGCGCCCCCTCCCATGCCCCATTTTGGGGCCAGTTGGCAGCCTCCTGGGAGTGAAAATGGGCCATGGGGGGCCCAGCCCCCCCGTACCCCATTTTGGGCCTAGGAGGCCTCCCTGCACTTACCTGGGAGCCAAAATGGGGCCCGTGGGGACTCCTGGAAGGGGCGGGGAGGGGAAGGGCCAGCCAGCAATTTAACTACCAGTTTGCGCGAACCGGCCTGAAGTGGCTGAATGCCATCACTGCACTTCTGGAGACAAATTCCTTGTGTGTCTTTCACACTTGGCCAATAAAGTATTCTATTCTATTCTATTCTATTCTATTCTATTCTATTCTATTCTATTCTATTCTAACTCTACTCTACTCTACTCTACTCTACTCTACTCTACTCTACTCTATTCTATTCTATTCTATTCTATTCTATTCCATTCCATTCCATTCTTTATTCCCAAATTCCATTCCATTCTGTTCTTTAGACTTATTGGTTTGGGACCAGCAGAGAACACCTTGGGTGATTGTCAAGGTTCCCACTCAAGAGTTAGACAATGGAAGGCAAGCGCCTAAGTAGAACGGATGGCACAGACCGAGTTCTGGGTGTGTGCACGTGTGTGATCTGAAATGTCATTTCAACTGCAGACCAAACTGAATAATAAATAGCAGCTCAACTTTACAATTTTTTCTCTCTTACATTAAGAAGATTGAAAAACCGAATTTGAGGACTTGGAAATGGTGGGAGTACAACTTCTGTGCCTATTGGTAGAACTACAAAACTGTTCTATGCTGGCATGGAGACGTGCCTCTTTCTCTCTCTCTCTCTCTCTCTCTCTCTCTCTCTCCCTCTCTCCCTCTCTTTCTCTCTCTCTCATTCTCAATTCCTATGACGCATTCTACAACCTGTCATTCTGGCACTATTTCTCTGGAGAGAACATTTATTTCTTTGCCTGCTTTTAGGATAATTCTCTCTGAAGCATTTTCAGCTTCCATGTGCTGCTTGGAGAAAGGTTTTTTTTCCAGTCTGTGGAATTTTATCTGGCTGGTAGGAACTGCTTCTCCGATGAAGACGACTGGAGGGACAGAATCGCCTTGAGAAAGTTGCCTTTGAGTGCCAAAAGGGACTAACACAATGAAAAAAACAATTCTTAGTGCGATTGGGGGACAAGAAGGGAAGGAGAGAGAAATTTGAAAAAAAAGAACTTAAAATACGGAGAAACCGAGTTCAAATATAACCATGCAGATCAGGGGTGAAATCAGGGGCCTCTGGTGGCTCAACAGACTAATGCAGTCTGTTATTAACAGCAGCTGCCTGCAATTACTGCAGGTTCTAGTCCCACCAGGCCCAAGGTTGACTCAGCCTTCCATCCTTTATAAGGTAGGTAAAATGAGGACCCAGATTGTTGGGGGCAATAAGTTGACTTTGTATATAAATATACAAATAGAATGAAGACTATTGCTAACATAGTGTAAGCCGCCCTGAGTCTTCGGAGAAGGGCGGGATATAAATGCAAATAAAAAAAAATAAAATCCAGCAGGTTTCTGACAGGTTCTGGAGAACCAGTAGCGGAAAGTTTGAGTAGTTTGGAGAACCGGCAAATACCACCTCTGGTTGGCCTCAGAATGGGGAGGGAATAGAGATTTTGCAGTATTCTCCCCTGGAGTGGGGTGGGAATGGAGATTTTGCAGTATTCTCCCCTGGAATGGGGTGGGAATGGAGATTTTGCAGTATCCTTTCCCTGCCACGCTTAGCGAGCCACGCCCAACAAACTACATCATGCCCACCAAGCCACGCCCACAGAACCGGTAGTTAAAAAATTGGATTTCACCACTGATGCAGATGATTTACCTGAAATATTTTAATTGCACAGAAACGACTGGATCGGAAACAAATACAGCTGCCAGATACAATACAGCCTATCGTAATACAAATACAATGCAAAAATACAAATACAGCATCCAAAACAAATACAGGGGGAAAAAAAGGAATCGCTTTGCAAAAGATCATAAATTCCTATAATTTCACTATCACTTTCTGCTTCTTCCACAGCTGGGATACTCCGGTGGTGTCTGCGTACAGATCATGTATTACCGTAAATACCACAGATGCAGTAGCTTCTTCAGTCTAATGTAGAAAGTAGCAGTTCTGTTTCTGGAACTCAAAACTTCAAGTACCCAAGAATAACGAAAATTGATTTGTTTAGAGCAGTGGTAGTCAACCTGGTCCCTACCGCCCACTAGTGGGCGTTCCAGCTTTCATGGTGGGCGGTAGGGGTTTTGTCCGATACTGAAGCACTTTCCTTTTTTTTAATTTAATTGACTTTTTAAAAAAAAATCATAGCATTATTTAAAAACATTTTCATTAGGTTTGCATAAAATTCCCTGTGACAATTTAAATTTCTGAAAATATACTATTGTATCGCCCGCGCATAAGTTTAGTTCACGTTACATAAGTGAAACTAAATGGCGCTGTAGTGCGACCGCAAACAAAAGAGCCTTGTCCCAGAAGAGCTCGCACATCTCCCCCCACACCACCCAGCTGTAACAGAGAAGCAGAGCTGGTAGTCAGCGCCCTCTCCCCCAACCGAATCCACGATCTGCGAGAGGCATGCGCAGACGACAATACACGGCGCATTACTGTGGAACCGGTGGGCGGTTAAAATTTTTTACTACTAACAGAGATACAAAAGTGGGCGGTAGGTATAAAAAGGTTGACTACCCCTGGTTCAGAGTATGGTCCATATCATGCACAGACTAGCAGCATATATTAACATTTCATTAAGTAGAAAAGATGGAGTATTGTAGATATAAGCAACCTTGGTAAGATGAATAGCATTTTATGAATCTGATTCTGCGTACTATCCTTGGGTGAAATCTACTTACCTTCCTTACTGGCTTGGAAGTGCACATGTGAACGTGTGTCACATGCACATACAGACCTTCTGCGCATGCACAAAACCTTCTGCGTAAGGTAAAAAACATTGCTTCCTGGTTAAAACCAGAAAGTAATGACACACGAGTAGATGGGTGGAGCTATGCTCTGCCATCGCTATCAGATCGCTGAACCACCAGCCATGATTGCTAATGGATCGCGAGATCTGGTCAGAACCAGGAGCATTTCACCCCTGGTACTATCCCAAGATTTAAATCCTAAGATTCTTTTTCTGATGGCCTGATTGAAGTCCAGTTCTCATGCTTCCTTTTTGTTGGGATCTGGTTTGTATCTACATGCTGTCCTGCTTGATGGAATGGAACAACTCCTCATGGCCAACTCCCCATGGCCAACTCACCAAGGCCAACTCACTAAGGCCAAGTCCGCATGGCCAAATCCCCATGGCCAAGTCCCCAAAGCCAACTCACCAAGGCCAACTCCTTATGGCCAACTCCCCATGGCCAACTCCCCATGGCTAATTCACCAAGGCCAACTCCCCATGGCCAATCCCCCATGGCTAACTCCCCATGGCCAACTCCCCATGGCTAATTCACCAAGGCCAACTCCCCATGGCCAATCCCCCATGGCTAACTCCCCATGGCCAACTCGTTGTGGGACAACTCACCATCGATAATTCAATAATTTACTTATTTAAAAGAATTTAAAACTTATTTTAATTTTTGTCATTTGCATTTCCCTCCTTTTTCGTTCTTTCTTTAATGATTCTAGTCCACCATTTGTTTCATATTAGCGTAACTCTTCTCCTGTGGAGAGTTGTCCTGCGTCAAGAGGGCAGTGGCAAGTTGTCCCACGGTAACTTGGCTGTAGTGAGTTGGCAATGGCAAACTGGCCATGGTGAGTTGTCCTATAGGTACCCTGCCTGATGCATGGCCACCTTCCACTTTGTCAGGTCCAGCTTTGCCAGAACGGAAGATTTGTTCTCTTATGACATTGGGCCTTTAAAGGAAAAAGAAGTTTAGCTGAGTGACTATAAGAAACCTCACTAAAGTTTTACTCTTTCCTGGAAATATTTTAAGGGTGCCAATGATTCTCTGGCAACTGACCTTGCATGAACAAAGTTCTGATTCAGTACAAGCAGTTTCTCATGTTCATTTCATAGGGGGAGGGGAGGAAGCAAATAAATCATGTGAAGTTTTCAAATTCAGGCAAAAGAGTGGCATTATCCAAAAATGCCCAGTAGCATGCATCCAGGAAATGTGGTGTGTAAATGTGCTTTTATCTGTTGTATTGGCACACACCGTGATCTTAACCTTATTGCAGAGTTTTCTGGAAACATTTCTTGGGGATCTCAATGCCTAGGTACGGGGTGGCATTCGCGGAGTTTACAGTGGGGAAAGAAGAATTAACTTTTTCCTCCAAGTGAAATTGATTCTTTTCTGCTCTCTAAACTCCTTCCTGAGACATTAACAAGTTATTCTTTATAACAAGGGCAGGACATTTTGAGAACGCCCTACCTCTCCATCTCTGCTAGAATGGTGTGAAAAGATAGAAGCCACAGAATAACAGAGTTGGAAGGGACCTTGGAGGTCGTCTAGTCCAACCCCCTGTTCAAACAGGAAACCCTATAGCATTTCAGACAAATGGTTGTCTGACCTCTTCTTAAAACCTCCAGTGTTGGAACATTCACAATCTCTGAAGGCAAGTGGTTCCACTGATTAATTGTTCCCCAACAATTCCCCAACTTTTAGGGTGTGTTGGAACTAAAATTTCTGGAATCTTTCATAGCTTTTGTCTAAGGGTCCTGGTGTTGACAGAATAACAGAAGAGAATACTAGAGTTGGAAAGGATCTTAGAGGTCTTCTAAGCCAACCCCCTGAACAAGCAGGAGACCCTATACCAGGGGTCAGCAACCTGTCGCTCTGGAGCCGCATGTGGCTCTTTCATCTCTCTGCTGTGGCTCTCTGCTGCTGGTCGGCTCCACAATTGATAGGGCTTTTGGTTAGGACAGGTAGAGGGAAAAGGACGCCACGCTAGGAGGAGATTCTATGGTGGGGGAACCAGTGGTGGATTGCTATTGGTTCACCCTGGAACGGGCGAACGGATAGCGGTGGCAGTTGGAGGCTCCGCCCATCTGCCCGGATGCTTCTGCGCATGCGCAGAAGTGTTGCACGTGAGCATGAGCATGTGAGCGCCCACGAGAGAACCAGTAGTGATGGGATTTGCAACCCACTACTGGGGGAACTGGATTTCTGGTCAGCTCCAGAATTGAATGGGGGCTTCTGGTTAGGACTTTTGTGGCTCTTTGAGTTTTTAAGGTTGCCGAGCCCTGCCCTATACCATTCCAGACAAGTGGTTGTTCAGTCTCTTCTTAAAAGCCTCAGTGAGGGAGTACCCACAACTTCTGAGGGCAATTGGTTAATTGTTCCCACAGTCAGGAAATTTGTCTTTAGTTCCAGGTTGCTTCTCTCCTTGATGAGTTTCCACCCATTGCTTCTTGTTCAGCCATCAGATGCTTTGGAGAGCAGCTTGACTCCCTCTTCTTTGTGGCAGCCCCTGAAATATTGGAACACTGCTATCCTGTTGCCATTAGTTCTTCTTTTCATTAAAGAAGACATACCCAATTCCTGCAACTGTTCTTCATATGATTTAGCCTCCAGCTCCCTAAATCATGTTTGTTCCTCCCAGGTTTTGCACGTGGACTTCCACGGCAGAATCTCACATGCGCAACTAATATCCTGTTTTCCCAAAAATAAGACCCAACTGGAAAATAAGCCCTACCCCCAAAATAAGCCCCAGTAAAAATTGTCAACCTGATGGAGGCCTTCAGTACTGTATTTCCCCCAAAATAAGCCTTAACTGGAAAATAAGTCATAACGCTGTTGGGGCAAAATAAGCCAGAATGCTTTTGGAGCAAAAATTAATATAAGACCCAGGTTTGGGGGAAACACTGTAGCACCCTAAGTGTTCAACAGCACACAAAAGCTGTGAATGAGTAAAAGTCTCAGATCAAAAAAAGAGGGGGGAATACCCATGTTTTTTAAAAAGAGAATAGATGGAACATACATGATGTCTTACATGGCTAAGGAAACTGTCATTTTGAGATGATGTGATCCACACAATCATGGCTCAGAACCATGTAGCTAGGCTTAAGTGAACACTCATAATGCAGGAAAAGAGGTTTTAGACACAATATGATCCTTGCTTGGCTCTGCTTGAAATTAGGAACAATTATAGAATCGTAATTCATATTGAATAGAAGAGAATCATTAATTGTATATGATTATGATTATAATGTGATTATGATTATAGCATAATGTTCACAATTATAGAAATTAGGAACAATTATAGAATCATAATTCATACTGAATAGAATAGAATCGTAATTATAGAATAAATTATAGAATCGTAATTCATATTGAAAACAAGCATTATCGATGGCTGAGATTCATATTCTGGTCTAGAATATGAACTTTATTGACATGCCTTAGTACATTTTTTTTTAAAAAAAAATCCAAAACGGTTATCAATATCCTGGTTGAAGTTATATATTGGAAATATAATTTAACAGTAAATAAATTATGGCTGCAACCCTTTATGGTATTTACCTGGAATTAGGTTTAGTTAAATGTGTTTATCTTACATTTTCAGCTAGATTTATTCCAGAGAGGACTACGCAGGATTGCGCTGTATGTTTTGTAAATGAAAAAAAATATATATTGTGAAGTAGACAGTGACCATTTTTTTGGTCTTTCTTTTGTTTAAAAGAAAAAAAAAAACAATCCACCTTTTAGCTAGGAAAAAAAAATAGATCGTCCTAGACAGTTTCTCGTTTTTCACGATGATGGCCAAGAAATAAATTGAGAATAAAGCAATGCCAGTGTAAAGTTAACCTCCGTTTTTTTGGGGGGGAAAACCCTGAACATGTCTATGTATTCAAATATCTGAAAAACGAAATCATCAAAGATGGGAGAGCCAGAAGAGCATACAAGTAAAACAGTTACTGACCTGAGGTTCAGCCATGAAAAATAAATCCATGCTAATGTATTTGTAACTGATACGCTCGTTTAGCACGAATAGGTACAGTAAAAGCGAGCAGATGCAAATGTCGCAGCTAGGAAAACACGCATGAGTTACTGGACATAAAAGAAAACCAATAATGGAAGTTGAGGCTGAAGAATTAGGAGAACATCTGGGACACCTGGAAGGAGGAGATTTATCAAATATATAAAGCACTTCCCACTTCCCTGTGGACTAATTCAAGGCATGATGCACAGAGAGAAGAGGTAATGGATATCTACATAGAATATTCTTTATTGGCCAAGTGTGATTGGACACACAAGGAATTTGTCTCCAGTGGATAAAATCTCAATCCACATACAATCAACAAAGTAAAATAATCATAAGATACCAATAGGAGGAAGTCGTTCTCCTGTAGCTGCACAGAATGTTTTGAACAGTGAAAATGTTTTACCTTAACTAAATAGTTACGATAACATTTTAAACTGCAGAGAGATTGTAATTTTTTCAGTGTAAAACAACATGGCCAGCTATTTTCCATTCCACTATTGAATAAGGTAAGTGCCACATCTTCCACCTCACTTAAAGTTACAAGAGGCTGTCTGCATTAATTGGGAATTGGCTAGACATATAATTCCATACACGATAGACCAGAAAAAAACATATTATGCTAAGTTAAGTGCTACATCAGTATTAATTCTTCTGCCAATATTTAACCCAATTTCTTTTTTGAAAGATATGAAAACAAATCATTCTCCTGTTTTTTACCTTAGCTTTATGTATGTAAAACTGTCACCTTTGTTCCTGGTTTGTTTGTTTCTTAGCCGAGATGTCCCAGGTATTCAGATGAGAATACAGGTGATAGAGTACCTATTGGTGAGAGAGGACCATCCTCTGATCACAACAAAATACCTTATGCCACCAGACTTGAAATCCTGGGTTTAGAAAATTTAGAACTCTGCCGCTTTCGACATGACCTGAATTTAACTCATAGAATCATCTGTTACAATGTCCTGTTGAAGACTACTTCAGCTTCAATCACAACAATACAAGAGCAAACAATAGATTTAAGCTTAATGTAAACCGCTCCAATCTTGATTGTAGAAAATATGACTTCAGTTACAGAGTTGTTAATGCCTGGAATGCACTACCTGACTCTGTGGTCTCTTCCCAAAATCCCCAAAGCTTTAACCAAAGACTATCTACTATGGAGGTCTGTAAGGGGCGTGCGTAAGAGCACCAGCGTGCCTACCGTTTCTGTCCTAATGTTCCCTTTGATTGTAGCCAATTTCATATAGTTATTACATACTTATGATTATATATATATGCTTATATAGTTATTTCATGCTTATGCTTATATATATTGTTGTGACAAATAAAATAAATAAATAAAAATTATTAAATATTCATTTCCAATGTCTGAAGAAGTCAAAACTCCCAAAATGAGAGGTAGTCTCTGAGAAAGCCAGACTCTATGCCCGTGATGGCGAACTAATGGCACACATGCCACAGGTGGCACGCAGAGCCCGCTCTGTGGGCACGCAAGTCATCACCCCAGCTCAGCTCCACTGCACATGTACACATGCCTTCCGCCAGCCAGCTGGTCTTCAGGTCTCTCACATGCATGCGCAAGGGCGGCAGGGCACATGCGGGAGACATGCGTGCATCAGGGGTGGGTTCTACTTACCTTTATTACCGGTTCGCATCGTGCCCGCGCGCATGTGCAGATCGCTTTTGATGATGTTTGGGTCAGTAGGAGGAGCCTCCCGCCGGTTTTACTACCGGTTCTATAGAACCGGTCGAACCAGGGGCAACCCACCACTGGCGTGCATGCGTGGGGGGCAGGACACATGTGGGGGGGTTGCACATGCGTGCAGTGGGTGGAGCATATGCAAAGGCTCACACGTGCATGCACTACACACGAGAGGGTCATGCGTGCATGTGTGGGGCAGGGCGCATACAGGGGTTGATGCGCATGTGCAGGGGTGGAGCACATGGGAGGGGTCACATGCACATTGTATTATGGGTGTGCGCACACTTCCACGCGCTCTTGGCACTCAGGACCGAAAAGGTTAGCCATCACTGCTCTATGCCATAAAGGGCTTTATAGGTGATAACCAACAGCTTGAATTGCATGTGGAAGTTCATCGCTAACCAATCCAATCTAGATGGTAGAAATGTTACATGACCGTATTGAGATATGCCTGAAAAACTTCTGCCACAGCTGTCTGAGACTAGCTGTAGCTTCTGATGGCAGCTCCTTATAAAGCATACTGCTGTTGTCACCCAGGCCTAAGTAGACAGTAGGAAACTCAGTCAGTGTAAAAACAAACAAACTTTATTCGAACAGCTGAGAATTACTTCGTTCTCAGCGTAGTTTAACTAAATTAAAGCAGATTCCTCCCAACACAAATTCCTCAGTCCTATCACCAACCTTCATCCAATTAGGCAAACTGCCAAAGGCCTTTCTTGGCAAATGTTCAGAAGACACCGATACAAAAATAAATGCAACAAGACGAAGCTATCAGCGGTGTTTTCCAACAAAGAGCCCAAATGCAGTTGCTGGTCTTTTAAGCCTTATGGGAGGGGCCAATCATCTCTTGTCCCTACTCTGGTGTCGTCTTCTTTGCTTGAGCTGCTCTTGTCTTCTGGCAGCTCTTCTCATGTGTGCATTAGGAACAGGCTCCTCTTGTTCCTCTGTGTCGTCTCCCACCCCCCACTCCGACGAACGAGTCAAGGAAGTCCGTGACAAACTTGGCAATGAAGCCTCTGCAGCTTGCCAAGTTCCTTCGAGGTTTATCAGGGCAGGCAGGAGTCCAAGTTGTGACTTCAGCGATAGGGTCCGGTATCAGCAAACTCGATAAGACTTTGCTTGACTCAAGGTTGGAATGCCAAAAGCAGGTCATTTATATAGGCTGTGGGGTGTGGCTCCATGACTCAGCATTTATCCAGGCCTGCCCCACCTCTCCTTCTGCTGGCGTTGCCTCTCAGATCTCTGGAAGTGAGGGTCCTCCCACTTTGAATTGTCTTCAGGTGGATCTGCTGTCACTAATTCCAGCACCTGGCTGGCTTCCTGCTCACACACTGTAGGAGTGAAGTTTATCGGGCTTGTCCGTTCACTCCTGGAATCCTCTCCGGGCATGGGGCCAGGGCCAGGGGCTGGAGGCATGACAGGCCGTTCATCTTCATTATCAGACTCGGAGTCTGATAACAGGCCCAGTTGGAGACGGGAGGGGCCCGGCTGAGGAGAAGAGGGAGGAAGAGTCACAACACTCTGCCTCAAAGCTGTCAGCCTCTGGAGGCTCCGCACATCACTCCTTTATGGCCCTGGCCCCACCTCTGTCTCCAATGCAGATCCCTCATCTGGGCCTTCCCCAGCCTCCAGGACTGGCCCATGCTTTTCCTCAGCCTCATCGCTATCCAAGTCCATTGCCAGCTCCGCAAGCTGCTGGCGGACCACAACAACTGCAAGCATCCACTTGTGAGGTGACCAAGGCTTGAGTAACCTGGCGAAATGACGCTTCGTACAGAAAAGAATGCAATCACGTGAAACTGGGTGAAGGTCTTACTACTCACCAATGGTACTTGTTCTTTATGGTGAGCCCAGGAGGGCTCTCAAACAGTGTATCCATTCTCTAAGTCAAGGGTGTCAAACTTTATTTCATTGAGGGCTGCATCAGGGTTGTGTTTGACCTCATTTGGCTGGGGTGGCCATGGTGGACATGGACAGCTCAACATCACTCATGCTGGGGCACCTCTGGTGGTCCAAGCACTCTGCCAGCGAAAATGGGCTTCTGAGCTCCATTTTCAGCTGCGACGCCCTCCTGCAACCCCCTGCCAACAAAAACTGAGCTCGGGAGAGACATGGCAGAGGCACAGTGGGCTGGTCCTTTGCTGTTTCCAGGGCAGCCCTGAGAGCCAGATCTAAGCACCCACCCCCCACCGCGGTCCAGATTCAACCCACAGGTCCTTGAGTTTGACACCCCTGCTCTAAGTGGAAGAGTCATCCGTTCAGATTGAAAGGTGGAGATTGAAAGGTGGAGAATTTCTGGCATTGGAATAACCGTGCGCCTATAACCACTTGGTCTTGTCATGCACCCAATCCAAACCAGAATAGCTTCCAGGTAAGGAGACAAGGTCTCAATCACAACTCTTAGAGAAGCAGGAAGGGCCTCTGGTAGCTTAGCAGACTAAGTCTGTCTTTTATTAACACAGCTGCTTGCAATTACTGCAAGTTCAAGTCCCACCAGGCCCAAAGTTGACCCAGCCTTCCATCCTTTATAAAGTAGGTAAAATGAGGACCCAGATTGCTGGGGGCAATAAAAGTTGACTTTGTATATAATATACAAATGGATTGCTTAACACAATGTAAGCCGCCCTGAGTCTTCAGAGAAGGGCGGGATATAAATTCAAATTAAAAAAAAATTTGAGATATCAAGTCGAATTTCATCAGCGTTCAGGCCCCATGTCAATGAATGACCTCATCCAGTGGTTTCATATAAATATGAGACAGGAAGGGCAAGAAGTAGGCTTGAAACCTTAGGTCTAGAAAGCCTCGAACTACATCATACGAACTACATTGATTTGGCCATGCCCACATGGTCACATGACCCACCGAGCCACGCCTACCCAGCTGGTCATTAGGGTAGAGAACCGGTTGTTAAATTATTTGAATCCCACCATTGGTATATGCATAATTTTGTATTTATTTATTTAGTCATGTTTATGTAGCATACATTGGAGGTGGTGACTCTTTGAGAGCTGCAGGCAACAAAATTTCATGTTAATATAATGTCATTATTCTATTCTATTCTATTCTATTCTATTCTATTCTATTCTATTCTATTCTATTCTATTCTACTCTACTCTATTCTATTCCTAATATCTGGGAATACTTTTGCAAGAAGATAATTCAATTTTTAAAGATCCAAGCCCTAAAGTCCCCCTAACACCAATTATGGCCCTAATCTCATTGTAAAGGAGATGGTGAACGATACAACGATACAATGGATAATAGCAATAGCACTTATATATTGCTTCACACTCTCTGAGATTCAGCATATGCCCCCAACAATCTGGCTCCCCATTTTACCAATGAAAGACTGAGTCAAGCTTGAGTCCATCAGGATCAAACTCTAGACCTGTAATGGCGAACCTATGGCACGTGTGCCACAGGTGGCATGTGTAGCCATATCAGTGGGCACACGAGCTCAGCTCCGGTGCACCGGGCAGCGCCAGCCAGCTGATTTTCAGGCCTTCCGGTCCCATTGGAAGTTGGCAAATGGGCTGTTTCTGGCATCCGGAGGACCTCCGGGTGGATGGGGAAGTCCGTTTTTGCTCTCTCCAGACTCCTAGAGAAACCCTGGAGGCTGGGGACGGCAAAAAAATGGGCCTTCCAGTCCCACTGGAAGTTGGCAAAGGGGACATTTTTGGCGTCTGGAGGAACTCTAGGGTGGGTGGGTGGGGAAGGCTTTTTTCGCCCTCCCCAGACTCCTAGAAAGGCTCTGGAGCCAGGTGAGAGAGAAAAGCGGACCTACCAGGCCATCCTGTGCCAGGAGTGCTGGGAGCAGGGGGAAGGGGGGGGGGTTCGGGCATGCATTCATGGGGCCAGGTGGCATAGAATTATGGGTGTGGGCACATGTGCGCGATCCCCCCATCCACCTTCCTGGCAAACAATGGCAAAAAGATTAACCATCACTGCTCTAGACATGGGCAGAGTTAACCTGCAATATTGTATTCTAACCACTGTGCCCACCATATTGTCCTCTACTTAACCAACATCCCAAAGATGTTCAACAGGGTGCTTACAGGACCTGTTTCTTGCCTACAGTGAAGAATTTATTTTGTAGTATTGGCTACTTAAAAGTTTCAGAATGTGGTTTGACTTTCTCGAATAGCATGGAATTTTTTATTGGCCAAGTGTGATTGGACACACAAGGAATTTGTCTTTGGTGCATACGCTCTCAGTGTACATAAAAAGAAAAGATACGTTCATCAAGAATTCTAAGGTACAACACTTAATGATAGTCATAGGGTACAAATAAGCAATCAGGATACAATCAATATCAATCGTAAGAATACAAGCAACAAAGTTACAGTCATACAGTCATAAGTGGAAGGAGATGGGTGATGGGACTGATGAGAAAATTAATAGTAGTGCAGACTTAGTAAATAGTTTGACAGCGTTGAGGGAATTATTTGTTTAGCAGAGTGATGGCATTCGGGAAGAAATTTGTTCTTGTGTCTAGTTGTTCTGGTGTGCAGTGCTCTGTAGTATCGTTTTGAGGGTAGGAGTTGAAACAGTTTATGTCCAGCATGCGAGGGGTCTGTAAATATTTTCACAGCCCTCTTTTTGACTCATGCAGTATATAGGTCCTCAATGGAAGGCAGGCAGGTTGGTAGCCATTGTTTATTCTGCAGTTCTAACTATCCCCTGAAGTCCTCTGAAAAGTAAAATTTTAAAGCAAAGTAAAAGTAAAGATTTAAAATCTGAAGTCAGGCATCTAACAGACAAATGGAAGAGATATCTTCAATTTCCCCCCCCCCACAAAAGGCAACAAAACCCAGAGAAACATTAAAACGTCAAACAAGTTAGATAAAATCATGTATTTGCCCAGGTAATATAATGGATTACCCTGACTACAGCTTCCAAATCTTGACACTTTTAAATTATATGTAGAATCAGATGGAAAATGGATAACTGCAAGTTAGTAACCTGGTTTGCGTTTGTCATGTCTATGAAGGAGGCCAGGGAAATGAACGCCCAACGTCAAAATTAGAAACAGGGACATATTCCTTTTTCTTGTAAAAAGAGCTCTACATTTACAGGATATGCTTTCAAGTGAAATGCCCTAAATGTATCAGTCAAAGGATATTAGGCGATTGATTCTGTAATTTGCATTCGTGTGTGTGTGTGTGTATCTGTGTTGGTGTGTAAAATGACAAAAGCCAAAAGAAGCACTGGAAATAGAAGTTAACGACACCTGGCTAAAACTTTGCCCTCTGTAGAATAGAATAGAATAGAATAGAATAGAATAGAATAGAATAGAATAGAATAGAATAGAATAGAATAGAATAGAATAGAATAGATTTTTTATTGCCAAGTGTGATTGGACACACAAGGAATTTGTCTTGGTGCATCTGATCTCAGTGTACATTAAAGAAAAGATACGTTCATCAAGAATCTATAATATAACAACAGAGTTGGAAGGGACCTTGGAGGCCTTCTAGTCCAACCCCCTGCCCAGGCAGGAAACCCTACACCATCTCAGTCAGATGGTTATCCAACATTTTCTTAAAAATTTCCAGTGTTGGAGCATTTACAACTTCTGCAGGCAAGTTGTTCCACTTATTAATTGTTCTAACTGTCAGGAAATTTCTCCTTAGTTCTAAGTTGCTTCTTTCTTTGATCAGTTTCCACCCATTGCTTCTTGTTCTACCCTCAGGTGCTTTGGAGAATAGTTTGACTCCCTCTTCTTTGTGGCAACCCCTGAGATATTGGAACACTGCTATCATGTCTCCCCTGGTCCTTCTTTTCATTAAACTAGACATACCGAGTTCCTGCAACTGTTCTTCATATGTTTTAGCCTCCAGTCCCCTAATCATCTTTGTTGCTCTTCTCTGCACTCTTTCTAGGGTCTCTAGAATCATAAGGTACAACACTTAATGATAGTCATAGGGAGCAAATAAGCAATCAGGAAACAATATCAATATCAACCGTAAGGGTACAAGCAAGAAAGTTACAGTCATAAGTGGGAGGAGATGGGTGATGGGAACGATGAAAAGATTAATAGTAATGCAGACTTAGTGAATATTTTGATAGAGTTGAGAGAATTATTTGTTTAGCAGAGTGATGGCGTTCGAGAAAAAACTGTTCTTGTGTCTAGTTGTTCTGGTGTGCAGGGCTCTGTAGCGTCATTTTGAGGGTAGGAGTTGAAACAATTTATGTCCAGGATGCGAGGGGTCTGTAGATATTTTCACAGTTCTCTTTTTTGACTCATGCAGTATACAGGTTCTCAATGGCCATCTTATAAAATTTTGTGAAGGAGAATCAGCAGGAGAATCACAAAATGAAAGGGTCATCTAAAAGCCCTCCGTGAATCTACATTGGGGCACAAATTCCATTAGGAAAATCGGAGATGGTGTCATCATTAAAACATAACCACAATCGCAAAGCTAAAGTGACTAGGTCTCAACTTACATAGCTAAAAATCCCTTTGAAGATACAGCTGCGTTGCTTTTTCTCCCTGGTTTGAATCCACCTTTTACAACTGTAAAGTAAACCGCAGAGCCTGGGAAGGATATAAAAATGCAATAATTCATTTTCCTTTATTCAACGGGACATTTCTCTCTCTCTCTCTCTCAGCTGGGTCATTCATCCCGCAAAACAAAAGGCAAGAATCAAACGTATTCCCAAAATACCTGCTATCAAGCTATCTTTCCTTGATTTTATTCAGACACGTGTTAATTCGACAGACTTCTACATACAGGTAGCGTTCAACTTATAATAGTTCGCTTAATGACCGGTCAACGTTACAATGGTACTGAAAAAAGTGAGTGTTTTTCACCCTTACAACTTTTCCAGCATCCCCCCTGATCACGTGATCAAAATTCGGATCCTTGGCAACTGGTTCATACTTACGACCAATGCTGTAGTCTCCAAGACCATGTGATCCCCTTTTTGCGACCTTCTGACCAGCCGTGCCAATGGGGAAGCTTCATTTAACGACCGGTTTACTAACTTATCACCTGCAGCGATTCACTTCACAATTGAAGCAAGAGAGAGATGAGGGCAAAATTCACTTAGCCAATGCCTCACTGAACAACAGAAATTTTGGGCTCAGTTGTGGTCGTAAGTTGAGGACTGCCAGTATTTAAAACAGTTTTGCGTGAGGCAAAAAAAAAGAAAAAAGAAAAAAGAAACAAAAAACCCAAGCAAGAAGTGCAACGAGAGATGTTATCGTTACAAAATTAGAATATTTTTCAGCGATGAAAGAAACAGCTGTTAAAGAAACTTTGTGCTTTCATTAGAAGAAGACAATACGGCGTCTGTTTCAGCCGATCAGAGATAATGAATTTCTAACTCATTTGGATGGTTTAACAACCATGTCCCTCTGATTGAGGGACACACACAAAGACGCACTGCTTTTAAGACCGCGTTTAAACGGTATTTAAATCACGGGAGAAAAAGTAACACTAAAAAAGACGAGAACACTGCCTCTCTCTTCTTTGTAGTCTCATGAAGCACGAGGCAGAGATTTCGTTTTGGGGAAAAAAGAAGGAAGGTCACAAGGGATATCTTTCGCCACGTTGATTTACATAATTGGGATTTTCAGGGGGTTGTTGAATGGGCAAGCTTTCTCCATGGTTTTAAACTGCATTAACTTATTTTTTTAAAAAGCGTAGCCGTAAAGATTCCCACAGGTCTTGCTTGATTACTGATGACTTTGTGATCACAACTTATATTTTCAGTTATTTATTTATTTATTTATTTATTTTATTAGATTTTTATACCGCCCTTCTCCCGAAGGACTCAGGGCGGTGTACAGCCAAATAATAAAAAACCCCACAATATACACATTAAAACAAAAACTTAAAACCAAGCATATTACATAAATGGCCGAAATTTAAAACAATTTAAAACCCTAAAATTCATAAATAACCCCAATTAAAATTTAATAAAACTTTTAAGCCAGTACCGCTTGAATAAATAAGTGCGTTTTCAGCTCACGGCGAAAGGTCCAAAGATCAGGCAATTGGCATCACTGACCAAAGTTAGTGACTATCATGGGTTCGTTTTTTTAAAACCATATCCAATTAGAATCAGGGGAGGCACAAAAGCATTGGACCCTGGTCAAGTTTTTTTTTTTTTTAAATATCTGGGAGAGATGGATGAGTGATTTGAAAAATCCAAGATGCAGAAGTGAAATGTGAAACTTCTATCATCTCTATCCTATATTCTTTTCCACAGGGGGTCCTCGACAACTGAGCCCAAAATTTCTGTTGTTAAGTGGGACTCTTGTTAAAATAAATTTTGCCCCATTTTTTATGACCTTTCTTGCCACTGTTAAGGGAATCACTGCAGTTGATAAGTCAGAGTTGGAAGAAAAATCCAGGCCGGTTGTAAGTTGGGAGGAAAACAAAAAACAAAAAACGCTGGAAATAAAATGGAGGCTGGCTAGAAGGAAAGTTTTCCAGAAACTTCAGCGACAGCAGCATGTTTCTGGGGTGGCTGACAAAATGGCGGAGTGAGTGGATGGATGAGCAGGGGGTTGGACTAGATGACCTCCAAGGTCCCTTCCAACCCTGTTACTGTTATCAGGGCTCTGGGATTCTGTGTTTGAGATGCTCCAGGGGGGTCGTGCTATGTAATGAGCCTTGTGTCTTTTGCTATTCTAATGGAGGTAGGTAAATCTTATTTCCTAAAGGTCATGTCCTGTCCTTAGAGTTTGGGTGGGGGGATGTAAATTCTTAATCCCATCAGCTCCCATCCTGGGGGAGCTGTGGCTAAAGGCATTTTATTTGTGAATAGGCTGGCCTGGATTTCTGTAAATGGATACTGAATGGAATACTCGAGTTTTCTCAATAGATACAAAAGCATCTCATTCATAAAACTTAACTTTTGGAGGGACTTGCCTAGAGTATTTTCCTGGTAGTGGAGAGAAGGGAATTATTTGATCCTAGGAAAGCCTTTTTTCTGGGGGTGGGTGCTGACTTCCTACATCAGTAACCCAGTTTTTAAGTGAACCCCCATTGACTTTTCTGGTCAGAAGGTTGCAAAAGGGGATGGCATGACCCTAGGACACCGTAACGGTCGTAAATATGAACCAGTTGTCAAGTATCTGAATTTTGATCACATGATCATGGAGATGCTAGAAAGGTCATAACTGTGAACAACGGTCCTATGCAGGGGTGAAATTTACTTACCTTCGCTACGGGTTCACAAATGTGAGCGCGTGCGTGCACTACACACACATGCAAGACTTTTTGCGTGTGTGCAGAGGATAAAAAATGGAATGTGATGATGTCTGGGCGGGTGGGTGGAGCCTCCTGTCACTGGCGCTACCGGTTCGCCGAGCCAGATAGAATCGGCTCAATTTCACCACTGGTGCTAAGTCTCTTTTTTCAGTGCAGTTCAGTGTACAACTTTGTACAGTCACTAAATGAACTGTTGTAAGTTAAGCACTACCTGTATTGCTCTTACAGGTAAAGGTTCCCCTCGCACATATATGCTAGTCGTTCACAACTCTAGGGGGTGGTGCTCATCTCTGTTTCAAAGCCAAAGAGCCAGCGCTGTCCGAAGATGTCTCCGTGGTCATGTGGCTGGCATGACTAAATGCCAAAGGCGCACAGAACGCTGTTACCTTCCCACCAAAGGTGGTCCCTATTTTTTCTACTTGCATTTTTACGTGCTTTCGAAACAGAGCAGTGGCTCAGGGCTAGGACAGCTGAGCTGTCGATCGAAAGGTCGGCAGTTTGGCAGTTCAAATCCCTAGTGCTGCCGTGTAATGGGTGAGCTCCCGTTACTAGTCCCAGCTTCTGCCAACCTAGCAGTTTCGAAAAAATAGTACATATTTTATATCTATAGTACATAATCGATAGATAGATAGATAAATAGATAGATAGATGATAGATAGAGATATAGATACATGTATAGATAGATAGATAGAGAGAGAGAGATGATAGATAGAGATACAGATACATGTATAGAGAGAGAGAGAGATAGATAAGAGAGAGAGAGAGATACATGTAGAGAGAGAGAATGATAGACAGAGATATAGATACATGTATAGGTAGATAGATAGATAGGGGGAGAGAGAGAGAGAGATAGGTAGAGATATAGATACATGTATAGATAGATAGATAGATAGATAGAGATGATAGATAGAGATATAGATACATGTAGAGAGAGAGAGAGAGAGAGAGATAGATATGGGGAGAGAGAGAGGGGAATGATAGATAGAGATATAGATACATGTATAGGTAGATAGGTAGGTAGAGAGAGAAAGATAGATAGATAGATAGATAGATAGATAGATAGATAGATAGATAGATAGATAGATAGATAGATAGATGGATGATAGGCAGAGATATAGATACATGTATAGATAGATAGATAGATAGATAGATAGATAGATAGATAGATAGAAGATAGATATGATAGATAGAGATATAGATATAGATACATGTATAGATAGAGAGAGAGAGAGAGAGAGATGTAGAGAGAGAGAGAGAGAGAGAATGATAGATAGAGATATAGATACATGTATAGGTAGATAGGTAGAGAGAGAGAGAAAGAGAGAGAGAGAGAGAGATAGGTAGAGATATAGATACATGTATAGGTAGATAGGTAGAGAGAGAGAGAAAGAGAGAGAGAGAGAAGCTAGAGATATAGATACATGTATAGATAGATAGATAGATAGATAGATAGATAGATAGATAGATAGATAGATAGATAGATAGATAGATAGAGATAGATAAATAGATAGATAGATAGATAGATAGATAGATAGATAGATAGATAGATAGATAGATAGAGATGATAGATAGAGATATAGATACATGGAGAGAGAGAGAGAGAGAGAGATATGGGGAGAGAGAGAGAGAATGATAGATAGAGATATAGATACATGTATAGGTAGATAGATAGGTAGAGAGAGAGAGAAAGATAGATAGATAGATAGATAGATAGATAGATAGATAGATAGATAGAGATGATAGATAGATAGATAGATAGATAGATAGATAGAGAGAGAGAGAGAGAGATGTATATATATATATAGAGAGAGAATGATAGATAGAGATATAGATACATGTATAGGTAGATAGATAGGTAGAGAGAGAGAGAAAGATAGATAGATAGATAGATAGATAGATAGATAGATAGATAGATAGATAGATAGAGATGATAGATAGAGATATAGATACATGTATAGATAGATAGATAGAGAGAGATAGAGAGAGAGAGAGAGAGAGAGAGATGTATATATATATATAGAGAGAATGATAGATAGAGATATAGATACATGTATAGGTAGATAGATAGGTAGAGAGAGAGAGAAAGATAGATAGATAGATAGATAGATAGATAGATAGATAGATAGATAGATGGATGGATGGATGGATGGATGGATGGATGGATGGATGGATGGATGGATGGATGGATGGATGGATGGATGGATAGATGGATGGATGGATGATAGGTAGAGATATAGATACATGTATAGATAGATATAGATATAGATAGATAGATAGATAGGTAGGTAGGTAGGTAGGTTTTGGTGTGGGAGAATCTTTATATGCAATTAAAAAGAAGATGACTCAATCGGGAGAAAGGACTAACATTTAAAAGTCTTCAAAATGAGAGTGGTGGGTCTTTTGATTTTCCAGGCCAATAGGGCTGAATTCTTTTCTACAGACAAGTTTTAAGTAATTGACAAGTCTAGCTTGGTACACATTTCCTGAAGCCACGTTGTAGTGTTTACACTGCATTTAGAATCCTCTGGTGGAATGAAAAGCAAACAGGCACTTCTGTAAAGCAGTCGCTCCTCTCTGGCTGCTGGATAGATACACAAATAATCATTTAAGAGGGGCATCACGTGTATGTTTCCTGTGGTTCTGGATGTTATATTGAATAAAATAATAGCCTTCATCGTAAATGTTCAGACAGATTAATCCAGAGCTAAATCCATTGTCTTCTACAGCCACAATAACCCTTGTTTGCAATAGACTCCATGTTGACTGTTTTCCTTTTTGGGTTTGTTCTTTAAACCCTGGCGCTAAAAACTAGAATAGAATCATAGAATCATAGGCCTAGAAGGGACTTTGGAGGTCTTCTAGTCCAACTCCCTGCCCAAGGCAGGAGATTTTATTCCATCCTGGACAAATGGCTGTCCAATCTTTTCTTGGAAACCTTCACAAACCTTCTTGAGACTCCAACAAGGGGTCGGCTCCTGGGGGTTTGCAGAGGTTCGGGAGAACCTCTAGCTAAGATTCTGTGCAGTTCGGAGAACCCCCAAATCCCACTTCTGGTTGACCCGCCCACCCCTCCCCTCCCCAAAGTCCCCAAGCAGCTCGCTTTGGATGCAGGACACGCGTGGAGGTTCGGGGAGGGCGAAAAATGGGCCTACCAGAAGTTCGGGAAGGCCAGAAATGTTTCGGGCCTCTGGAGCCTGGGAACCCTGTTTTCGCCCTCCTGGAGGCTCGAGAAGCGCCTCCAGAGCCCGGGGAGGGCAAAAATGTCCCCCCACCGTGGTGCAGGAGGCTGATTAGGCCACACCCACCCTGGCCACGCCCACCCAGCAAGCAGGCAGAGAACCCCTTGCTCAAATTTTTGAAGCCCATCCCTGGTTCCAATATTTGAGGGGTTGCCACAGAGAGGAAGGGGTCGAGCTATTTTCCAAGCCACCCAAAGGCCAGATGAAGGAACAATGGATGGAAACTGAACAAGGAGAGATTCAACCTGGAAATAAGGAGAATTTTTCGAACAGTGAGAACAATCAACCCATGGAACTTGGTTGGCCTTCGGAAGTTGTGGGAGCTTCATCCCTGGAAGCTTTCAAGAAGAGATTGGACTGCCAAGGTCAGAGCTGCGTACAAACTGAAAGGGCTTTTAATGTTTTGGATCCAAGCTTCTTCCTCTTCCACCCTCAGACCTTTGGTTTACTCTGGGAGTAGAGAGGAAGGGCAGAATTTCTTGTGCCTCCCAATAATGGAAGCTGAGAGAGGAGGTACCATGTATTGACAGATTTTCCTTCTAGTTTCAGTTGGGGCTCTGGCTTTGATTTGGAGATGAAAGCTCAAGGATTATGGGGGACCATAGAACGGTTGTGATTTTAAAAGTCTATAGTGATTCTCAGTCACCCAGGTCATGGATGCCCCCAAAGGTGCTTTTTCAGGAGGCAACTGGACTTTCTTGTTTTTTCTTTGAAGACATTTCGCTTCTCGTCCAAGAAGCTTCTTCAGTTCTGACTGGATGGTGGGGAAAGGAAAGACCTGGATGACTGAGAATCTCTATAGACTTTTAGCTATACAATTTGGGACGGACACCCTTTGAATCATTTCATAGTTCCCATCGCCAATCTCTTTCCACTTATGACTGTATGACTATAACTTGTTGCTGGCAATCCTTATGATTTATATTGATATATTGATCATCAATTGTGTTGTAAATGTTGTACCTTGATGAACGTATCTTTTCTTTTATGTACACTGAGAGCATATGCACCAAGACAAATTCCTTGTGTGTCCAATCACACTTGGCTAATAAAATAAAAATTCTATTCTATTCTAAATGGTGTGGGAGTATGAACGGATTTCCAGAAAAAAAGTGCAGACTACAGGAACCATTAGCACCACTCAGGTGACCGTGAGGAGACAGATAAGCCTCCAAATGCTTCAATGATCTTCTAAAAGGATGCAAATGACCAGCTGTCTGCAAGGAGTGGTCTGGCTTGGTGGGTGTGGCAGGGGAAGGATATTGCAAAGTAAGGTTCTACATTTAGGCCAAAAAAACAAAATGCACCGGTACCGTATATGTGGTACCTTGCTCAATAGTAGTACCTGTGAGAGGGATCTTGGAGTCCTAGTGGATAACCATTTAGATATGAGCCAGCAGTGTGCAGCAGCTGCTAAAAAAGCCAACACAGTTCTGGGCTGCATAAACAGAGGGATAGAATCAAGATCACGTGAAGTGTTAGTACCACTTTATAATGCCTTGGTAAGGCCACACTTGGAATATTGCATCCAGTTTTGGTCGCCACGATGTAAAAAAGATGTTGAGACTCTAGAAAGAGTGCAGAGAAGAGCAACCAAGATACTTAGAGGACTGGAGGCTAAAACATATGAAGAACGGTTGCAGGAACTGGGTATGTCTAGTTTAATAAAAAGAAGGACCAGGGAGACATGATAGCTGTGTTCCAATATCTCGGGGGCTGCCACAAAGAAGAGGGAGTCGGGCTCTTCTCCAAAGCACTTGAGGGTAGAACAAGAAGCAATGGGTGGAAACTGATCAAAGAAAGAAGCAACTTAGAACTAAGGAGAAATTTCCTGACAGTTAGAACAATTAATAAGTGGAACGACTTGCCTGCAGAAGTTGTGAATGCTCCAACACTGGAAATTTTTAAGAAAATGTTGGATAACCATCTGACTGAGATGATGCAGGGTTTCCTGCCTGGGCAGGGGGTTGGACAAGAAGGCCTCCAAGGTCCCTTCCAACTCTGTTGTTATGTTATGTTATGAAAATAAAAAATTGCTGGAACAGATAAAATCACAACAGATAAAAATGGATAACATTTTTAATTTAATAATAACAGAGTTGGAAGGAGCCTTGGAGGTCTTCTAGTCCAACCCCCTGCCCAGGCAGGAAACCGTACACCACTTCCAGACAAATGGTTATCCAACATCTTCTTAAAAATTTCCAGTGTTGGAGCATTCACAACTTCTGCAAGCAAGTTGTTCCACTGATTAATTGTTCTAACTGTCAGGAAACTTCTCCTTACTTCTAAGTTGCTTCTCTCCTTGATTAGTTTCCACCCGTTGCTTCTTGTCCTGCCCTCAGGTGCTTTGGAGAATAGTTTGACTCCTTCTTCTTTGTGGCAGCCCCTGAGATATTGGAACACTGCTATCATGTCACCTCTAGTCCTTCTTTTCATTAAACTAGCCATACCCAATTCCTGCAACCGTTCTTCATATGTTTTAGTCTCCAGTCCCCTCATCATCTTTGTTAATTATTTTCACTTGGTAGTAGACAAGATTCCATTGCCTAACCTTCCAGGCAGAATCTTGGATCTCGGAATAATAATAATAATAATAATAATAATAATAATAATAATAATAATAATAATAATAATAATAATAATAATAATAATAATAATAATAATAATAATAATAATAATTTAATTTGTATAAGATGGCTTTAGTAATCATGATTGGCATTTCTTGCCTGGACCTTCTCAAAAGTTCACAATGCCTCTTTGGTGCCATCTAGTATTGTTCAGAGCTTTGCAGCCTAGATCTGAAATCCTAGTCTTTAGGGGGTGGTATGGTGCTTCAGCCCAATACCAGGGGTGAAATGCTCCCATTTTGGACTGGATCACCTGATCCGGTAGTGATGGAGGTGGGAGGTTCGGAAAACTGGTAGCAAAAATCCCTGAAACACCACCCCCCATGCCCAGCTGAGCTGCGTGATCATTAGAGGTTTGTTTTTTCCCTTTTAAAAGCATTTTTTCTTCAGCCGAAAAAATGCCTTTAAAAGTAAAAAAAAAAAAGCCTCTGATGATCGTGCGGCTCAGCTGGGATTGTCAGAGCCTTTTAAAAGCATTTTTTCTACAATCTCTTCGGCCGAAGAGGTTGTAAAAAAATGCTTTTAAAAGCATTTTTAACAACCTCTTTGTAGAAAAATGCTTTTAAAAGAAAAGGAAAGCCTCTGATGATCGTCTTGCTCAGCTGATCGTCAGAGGCATTTTTTTTCTTTTAAAGGCAAAAAAAAATTGCTTTTAAAAGAAAAGGAAAGCCTCTGACCATCAGGCAACTCAGCTGGGATCGTCAGAGGAGCCTTTTAAAAGCATTTTTTAACAACCTCTTTGTAGAAAAAATGCTTTTAAAAGTAAAAAAAAAAAAGTTGGCCATGCCCACCCAGTCACATTACCCCCCCAACACCAAGCCACATCCACAGAACCAGTAGTAACAAATTTTACATTTCACCACTGCCCAATACCTATCAGAGGGCCCATTGTATGGCAAGGCCCAGGGGTGGGCTGCTGCCGGTTGTAACAACCAGTTCACCCAGGACCCAAAAATGTGAGCATGCGCACGGCATTGAAAAACCGGTGATTATATAGGATGTGATAGAGCCAGAGCGGGTGGGTGGGGCCAGCCCTGGTCAGAGCTACCGGTTTGCCTGAACAGCCAGCGGCCCACCGCTGGCAAGTCGACACAAAGAACTCTGTCAGTGCCCTAGTCAAAACAACAACATTCATTTGGCCACCTGAATTGCTTTTGATTGAAAACATCATGTTCTTCCAGTTGTCCTGACGCTTCTTGAGATACACAATGCACCGGAGGGCGAAAGTACATGTGGCACTTCTGTATTGTTTTAATATGTTCTGGTAATTAATAACTGCCAGCCTTTATCTTGCATTGCAGTTGAGAAAAACACTTTGATTACAGTCACAGAAAACTGAAAAATTGGGTTGTTTTGCAGCATAAGAGTTTGCATCTTAAAGTACCCATAACTGCAATACACACACACACACACACACACACACATAAATATAAATATAAATATAAATATATATATATTTGTTTTCTGAGGTTTTCACGGGTGTTTGTATGTAGGTCTTTGGTTGTTCGGGTTTTCTCCCGTGTAAAATTGGAAGTATCTTGGCGACGTTTCGACGAAGTCTCATTCGTCATCTTCAGGCTTCAGCTTCGTGCTTCTGGGAGCAATGTGTAATCGCAGCTGTTTCTTCCTTTTAACTGCTAGTGGGGGTTTGAACTGATTGGGTGGGAGCTTGGCTGTGCTCTGATTGGATGGGGGTTTTTTTGTGCTCTGATTGGATGGGGGTGTGTCCTGTTTGGGTGGGGGCTTGGTTGTGCTCAGATTAATCTGAGTTGCAGGGGGATTTGAGCTGGTGAGTTGCATTGCTGTTCTTTGGCTTCGTGTTTGTGGTCGTGCTACATCTTCATAGTGGATGTATATATATATATAATCAGGAAACAAATGAGGAAAAGGAGCCAGAGCGAAACAGCTTAGTTCTTTTTAATTTATTTTTTATTGCACTTTTTCTCTTTACATATCTCTGTTACATATTTAACAGATCTGTAACATTATTCATACAGCTAGAATCAATATTCAATACATTGTATACATTCTATTTCTAAATGTTCTGTTCCTTTCTGTCCATTTCCATTCCTTTGATCTTTGATCAAAATTGATGCGAATGTTGCAGATATATGGATTTGAAGTGGAAATTCTGCAAATTTGATTTGGGATCTGGACCAGGGGTGAAATCCAGCAGGTTCCGAAGAACCGGTAGCGGAAATCTTGAGCAGTTCGGAGAACCGGCAAATACCACCTCTGGCCGGCCCCAGAATAGGATGTGAATGGAGATTTTGCAATATCCTTCCCCCTGGAGTGGGGTGGGAATGGAGATTTTGCAGTATCCTTCCCCACCACGCCCAACAAGGCACATCTACCAAGCCACACCATGCCCACCAAGCCATACCCACAGAACCAGTAATAAAAAAAATTGGATTTCACCACTGATCTGAACTCATTGAGTACATATAATGTGTAAATTTAAACGGACCACCAGTGTTTAAGGAGAGAAAGCAGGTTCTGGTTCCTCATCACCATTTTTTTTTTCAAAGCTGAAGGTCTAAGGATGTCCTAAAATTCACTACAACCCAGGATACTGCACCCAATCATAAATATGAGCCAGTTGCCATGCCTCTGAATTTTGATCTCATGACCATGGGAAAGCCACAATGATCATAAAAGTGAAAAATAGCCATGTCCCTTTTTTCAATGCTGTTGTAGCTTTGAGCGGTCACTCAACCAACTGTTGGAAGTCAAGAACTACCTGTATTAAATTATTAATTAATTTCCACATCACCCTGACATGCTTGGTATGTCAAATGACCATAAATATGTCAAGGAACTAGAAGCTCTCCCCATTGAAGTCGACCTTTAGATTCAGTTCTTCAGTCTTCAGAAGTTTGAAGCCAATTTTATAGACCATGGAAGAGCACTGGGATACGCAAGATTCCATTTCCAAGGAAATGCAGAAATTGTTTAGAATTTATGGGGTTCCCCCCTCCCAGTCCTTAGGTCAAATAGAAAATGGATAGTTGGTTTCCATAGGAAAGAAAATGAAGCAAGGCAGAATATTGACTTAGAGGTGCAGTAGAGTACATAAAAGAACTGCAGAAAAAACAATGGCTACCAACCTGCCTTCCATTGAGGACCTGTATACTGCAAAAAGTCAAAAAGAGGGCTGTAAAAATACGTACAGATACCTCACATCCTGGACATAAACTGTTTCAACTCCTACCCTCAAAACGACACTATAGAGCACTGCACACCAGAACAACTAGACACAAGGACAGTTTCCTCCCAAACGCCATCACTCTGCTAAACAAATAATTCCCTCAACACTGTCAAACTATTCACTAAGTCTGCACTGCTATTAATCTTCTCATTGTTGCCATCACCCATCTCCTCCCACTTATGACTGCATGACTGTAACTTTGTTGCTGGTATCCTTATGATTTATATTGATATTGATTGTTTCCTGATTGCTATTTGTACCCTATGACTATCATTAAGTGTTGTACCTTAGAATTCTTGACAAACGTATCTTTTCTTTTATGTACACTGAGAGCATATGCACCAAAGACAAAATCCTTGTGTGTCCAATCACACTTGGCCAATAAAAAAATCTATTCTATTCTATTCTATTCTATTCTATTCTATTCTATTCTATTCTATTCTATTCTATTCTATTCTATTCTATTCTATTCTATTCTTCAATCTTCTATTCTATTCTATTCTATTCTATTCTATTCTATTCTATTCTATTCTATTCTATTCTATTCTATTCTTCAGTCCTCCATTCTATTCTATTCTATTCTATTCTATTCTATTCTATTCTATTCTATTCTATTCTATTCTATTCTATTCTATTCTATTCTTCAGTCCTCCATTCTATTCTATTCTATTCTATTCTATTCTATTCTACTCTATTCTATTCTATTCTATTCTATTCTATTCTATTCTATTCTATTCTATTCTATTCTATACTATACTATACTATACTATTATTTCTATTAAGTTAAATAAATAAAATGTGCTTTCTTGCCCCAGCAGGGGGCAGCACTGAAGCAATCCTGTCTGATCTGGCAAACTAAGAAAGTACTTTGGATGAAGATTGCTTTGGCATCAGCAGGAAGACAGACAGAATCAATAACATTGCCGGCTCACCTATTTGAATACATGCCTCCTTTCAAACAGACTTTATTGTTATCTCCTACCAACAAATGGTGTAGAACTCATTAAGCATAACTGGGGAAAAAAACACATGCAAATGAAGGGTTATTTGTTATGGTCAATTCTCTGTAACTTTAGACAGCAAGACTGAACCAAAATATCATGGAGGTAAGTTTCAGACAATTATTGGGGGGGAAAGCATTCCTAACAGCACACACTGTTTAGGGATGGCAGGGTGATATGGAAGTTTAAAAATAACTAATAATTTAATAAAGGTAGCCCTCGACTTACAACAGTGCAAATAGGTGGCCTTTTGTTTGCTGGAGGAGTCACTAAACACAGAGCAAATTTTCTATCTGAGGAGGAGCCTTCCTTTTAAAAGGAAGTTCTGATTTCTGGCATGCTTTTTAAAATTTTAGTTATTTAGCCTAATATGGCATCTACAGAGGTCATGCAATCACAGATGTGCAACCAGGGGTGAAATCCAGCAGGTTCTGACAGGTTCTGGAGAACCGGTAGCGGAAATTTTGAGCTGTTCGGAGAACTGGCAAAAATATCACCTCTGGCTGGCCCCAGAGTGGGGCGGGAATGGAGATTTTGCAGTATCCTTCGCCTGGAGTCGGGTGCGAATGGGGATTTTGCAGTATCCTTTGCCTGGAGTCGGGTGCGAATGGGGATTTTGCAGTATCCTTCTCCCTGCCACACCCACCAAGCCACACCATGCCCACCAAACCACGGCCACAGAACCGGTAGTAAAAAAAATTGGATTTCACCACTGTGTGCAACATTAATAAAACACATTATACCTACAAACATAAATATAAGTGTGTGTGTAATCTCTCTCTCCCTCCCTCCTTCTGTCTCTCCCTCCCTCTCTCCCTCCCTCCCCCCTCTCTCTTTGTCTCTCTCCCTCTCTCTTTCTCCCTCCCTCTCTCTCTCTCTCTCTCCCTCTCTTTCTCTTTCTCCCTCCCTCTCTCTCTCTTTCTCTCTTTCTCTCTCTCTCTCTCTCTTTCTCTCTCTTCTCTCTCTCCCTCTCCCTCCCTCTCTCTCTCTCGATCTCTTTCTCTCTGTCTCTCCCTCTCTCTTTCTCTCTCTCTCCCTCTCCCCCCTCTCTTTCTCTCTTTCTCTCTCTCTCCCTCTCTCTAGCTCTTTCTCTCTCTCTCTCTCCATCTCTCTCTCTCTCTCTTTTTCTCTCTCTCTCATTTTGGAGGTTAATCAATCTCAGAATAGGCAGTAAGAAAGACAATCCTTCTATTTCCCCACTTGCAACGTAAGGTTTTTATCTCACCCAATAAATAATAAAGAACGGCATTTTTAAACAATTTTACTGCAGTTGAAAACGTATCACAGAAATGCAACAGTTGAACACGGTCGTATTTGTTTTGGAGGACAATGCCACAGGTGACATCTTAACAGAAACTATGTGAGAAAGAAAAGGTTAAACAAAGACTTACCCGTTATTGGCTTTATTTAGCTGTTGACAGGACCTAACTATATTTGCATAGCTGGTTTTGCAAACCGCCAATATCCAACAGTATCCTGCTGTCTTTAAGCCCTACCTGACTTATGCAAATATTATCCGGCGCAAACTGATCTCAAGGCAACATTATCCGCAATGCTATTGTTATTTCTCCTGCCTTAAAACCGGAGCTTCTTAAATGTGGAGAACTACAAGCAAGGGAACGACTGAAAACAAACCCGATTTGAGGGACATTTGCTTCACGAAACTGGATGATCACAAGGTCACTGTGCCAAAATAATCAGGCAGAGGGAAACTGCGTTTTCACACAGTTACAGCTTTCTCTGCACAACCTGTTGGCTGAGAAAGTTAGCATACCTGTGTGATTCCCCCTCAATTGGCTCAGCAAACAGAGGTGGGTTTCAGCAGGTTCTGACCAGTTCTGGAGAACCGGTAGCGGAAATTTTGAGTAGTTCGGAGAACCGGTAGTAAAAATTCTGACTGGCCCCACCCCCATCTATTCTCTGCCTCCCGAGTCCCAGCTGATCGGGAGGAAATGGGGATTTTACAGTATCCTTCCCCTGCCACGCCCACCAAGCCACACCCACCAAGCCACACCCACAGAACTGGTAGTATAAAAAATTGAAACCCACCCCTGCTCAGCACAGAGGAGTTGCAAGGCTGAGTACCTTTTTTATTTTATTTTTTATTTTATAAACAAAGAAACATACAGTACATAATCAGTCGTTCAGTGTATCATCTGAATACATCTTTTGTGTCTTCTTCTTGTTCCTCCAATGTTAATCATTTCATAATATCATCGTTTCATTTATTGTAACATTTCTCCGACTTTTCTTGCTTTGCTATTAATACATCTATCAATTTTCTATCCCCTCTTTCTCCTTCCCATGTTTCATTACAACATTACCCTATATATATTTCTTCTCTAATCAATGGTAAAATTTTCCCCATATCTTAAAATATTCAGATTCCTCTCTTTCTTTGATTGTCAATCTATTCATTTTTGCGCAATCCAATATTTTCATGATTACTCCACCCTCTGTAGGGATTTTCTCTGCTTTCCATCTTTATGCAGATAGTATCCTTGCTGCAGTTATTACACGTATAATCAAATAAATACTTTCTTTGCTAAATTTCTCTGGAAGGATACCCAATAGGAACAGTTCTCTGTTCAAACCGAATATGATGCACTGCGATGGAACAAAAGATGATTGAAGCTGCATATTAAGCATGCTTAGAACCATAGAAACATAGAGCTAGAAGGGACCTTGCAGGTCCAAAGCAGGAGTCCTTATAACTCTCCTAGACAAATGATTGTCAAATCTTTTCTGAAAACTCCAGTGATGGAGGGCCCACAGCTTCTGGAGGCAAGCTGTTCCACTGATTGATTGTTCTCACTGTCAGGAAATTCCTCCTTAGTGCTAGGTTGGATCTCCCTTGATAAACTTCCACCCATTGCTTCTTGTCCTGCCCTCAGGTGCTATAGAGAATAAATCAACCCCCCTCTTCTTCCACATATTGGGAGTCAGCTATCATCTTACCCCCTAATCCGTCTCTTTGTTAGGCTAACCATACCTAGGTCCCTTAGCCATTCATCCTGTGAGTTGGCTTCCAAACTCCTTATCATCTTTGTTGCTAGACAGCATTCTTTATAAGGGCTCACCATCTTTTTTTCATGGTTGTGACCAGAACTGCATGGATGTTCCATGTGTGGCCTCACTAGTGTATTATAGAGTGGTACTATCACTTCCCATGATCTTGATGCTAGCCCTCTGTTGATGCAGCCGAGGACCTCATTGGCTTTTTTGGCAACTGCAGCACACTGCTGACTCATACTTAAGTGATGATCCACTGGGACACCAAGATCCCTCTAAGACCCCTAGGACACACTAGATCCAATATTGATTGCCGTCTCCTCAGTGCAGATTTATCAATGGGGCCTGGATGGGACAATTCAGTTCATACAGGATTCCATGATTTCAAGATGCTTAGCTCGATAGTTTCCAAAAAGTTTGTGCCAAATTTATAAGACAGAGATGTCTCTGTGGATGGGCAGAAGACTACTCCTCCTCCTCCTCCTCCTCCTCCTCCTCCTCCTCCTCCTCTTCCTCCTCCTCCTCCTTCTCTCCTCCTTCTCCTCCTCCTCTTTTCTTCTCTTCCTCCTCCTCCTCCTTTTCCTCCTCCTCCTCTTCCACCTCCTCCTCCTCTTCTCTCCTCCTCCTCCTCCTCCTCTTCCTCCTCCTCCTCTTTATCCTCCTGCGCCTCTTCTCTCCTCTTCCTCCTCTTCTTCTCTCCTCCTCCTCCTCCTCTTCCTCCTCTTCCTCTTCTCCTCCTCCAGAAACAGTTTGCCATTCCTGTGTAAATAAGACAGTTTTATGAATTCCAACTAGCAAAAAGGGCATCTAATAACTAATTGTTTTTTCCCTTCCAAATCTTGGAAATAGAATGAGCTAGATATTTGGAAATTCCCTGGACCTTAGTAAATGGGACCATAAAAATACAAGAACACCAGGATCCTAATTGAGATGGATGCCCCTCTCACTTCTCCATATGTTTCGACCATTTTCCAGTAAAATATTTTCCATGTTATTAAAAATGAACTGAATAGATTGAAGAAAACATGTTCTATAGTAAAGGAAGCAGGCAGGAGCAAGATTTATTCATATGATCCACTGAGCATCCAAAGATAATGGAAGTCAGGTTATGCCTCCTTGGTTAAATTGTTTTTAGAACCAAATAGATTTTCTGAGAATACAACTTAGTTGGATAATTAGAATACAAATGAGGATACAACATGGTTGGGTAATGAAACACCTGCAAGCCAACAACCAAGCTCAGAGAGCACCACAGTACAACATTATGTTATGAAACATTATCTTTTACATGCTTGGTATATTTGTGTATTATTTCTCACAGCGATAGGCTAGAAGCCACCTTGGCGAATTAAGTCATGGAAATACGGACTGCAATATGGACTCCAATTCCACAGGAAACGAAGGTATTGTAGCAAACAAAACAATCTCGCATCAAATTATATGACATCATGCCTAATGAAGAAAAAGACTATTAATGGCTGATAATGCCTCCATTTGGATTTTAGAGCAATTTCATTTCTATGACTTCCTGATATCTTATTAAAAACATCTGTTGACAACTGAAGCTTTAATTTTGAAGGCACTTATTATAATGTAGTTCAATAATACACAATACAAGTGGACAGAAGGTAGTTCCAGAACCGTTGTGTAATTTGCGGAACCACCCATGGATTTTTGCTTCCTAAGTTTCAAACAAGAACAGCAACAAATATGGCTGTTAACAATGAACATTTGGGGACCAATTAATAATGGATATTTTGGGAAGAACAAGGGAAATAAAGTCTTATACAAATTACATGTTCTGGAGTGAGAATGTGTTCATAAATCCATTGACCTAGAAACCATGAACCTCAGAATGGGACAACTCGGCACGGCCAGGTCACTGTGGTTAGCTTGCTACTGCCAAGTCACCGTAAGACAACTCAACATGGCCAATTGGCCATGGGGACAACTCACTGTGGTCAGCTGGAGGGAAAGCTTAAGCGAGCAGGTGGGCAGAGCACAGAGCAACAGTGGTGGCCAGGGGGCTTCCCACTGGAGGACAAACTGGATGGATGGGTGAAAGAAGTGGGGGGGAAACACACAGCAATGCATGTGGTCGAGAGCTTCTCATTTCCCATTCGCCCTCTAGATTCAGGTAGCATGAATGCTGGGAGCTGTAGTTTAATATCATCTGGAGGGTTCATGCATCTCACACGGAAATAAAAAAGTAACTTTGATTTTTGCCCAGCATCATGAACGTCATTAATGGAATCACACTCACAAATATGCCCTAGAGATAATCCCCCTGTGCCCTATTGGCTCAAGTGCTACATACATTCTTCTATTTGTTAATTATTTCAGAGCACAAATGTCCGTCGGTGCTGGCTTTAAACTTGATCAAAATGGTACCAATGTTGCAGAAATATGGATTTGGGGTGAAAATGTTGCAAATTTGATCTGGATCTAGACTCATTTACAGGGGTGAAATGCTCCCGGTTCGGACTGGATCGCCCGATCCGGTAGCGATCGTTGCGGGTGGTTCGGAGAACTGGTAGCAATCGCGGTGCAAGGCTCCGCCCACCTGCCCATCTGACATTACTTCCTGGTTTTAACCAGGAAGTAATGTGTTTTGTACTCTCTGCGCATGCGCAGGAAGGTTTTGCGCATGCGCAGAGGGTCTGCCTGCGCATGTGACGTGTGTGTGCGTGCACTTCCAAACAGGTAAGGAAGGTAAGTAGATTTCATCCCTGCTCATTTACTTTATATAATGCATAAATTTAAATGAACCATCAGTGTCACCAGTGTTTATGGAGAGCGAGGAAACAGTTCTGGTTCTTCAATTATTTTTTTCAAAGCTGAAGGTCTAAGGATGTCCTATAATTCACTACAACCTCCAATATTCTTTATTCGTCTGTTTCTTAAGCTTGTTTTTGTTTGTCTGGGGTCAAACCGCGTTCAGCGAGATGATCAACCATATTCTGAAATGTACACAATCTGAAACAAGTTTAATAGTTGCAGTGCCGCTTATCAATGATACAGAAACAAATGAATATTTCTGTACAATATTTGCTACGGTTATTATGAAACAGAACACCTTCATATATAAGAAATGGGCAGAAATAATGAAAAAGGGCAGCCAAAATATTAAACTGCAAAGAGCGAAGCATTATTCACCTAAATCTTTTTCAGGATCTTCACAATTTTTAATACACAGCTTGGATACTCGCTATGCAGATTTCACTAAAACATTCTGATCTCCACATCATTTCTAAATAAGAAAAATGTGGCCCTTACATTGATATTTGCTTTGAAAAACCTGCATTTTTCTAATCTGTGTGTCAGTTGAAGAATCTGTTTAATATAATTTTCTTCCCTGGAAAGTTTTTTTCCCTCCTCTCCACTGGTCTATGGGTAGATGTGCCAGACAGAAAGATATCAAGTCAAGAAGGTTGCTTGCTTTCTTGACAAGTAGCAAGTGGAAGAATTCACAAATCGGAAGCCTGTGGTAAGTGCCATCTGGACAGAAGTCCTGGTCAGCATCGCTTTCAAAGTTGAAGAATGTATTACAAAGAGGACAGCAATCTCTTGAACCAGCTTCATTTCCAACCAATTTTGGTGCTACAGACAAGGAGCTTAAGGCTTCTATTTGGAAAAGTCCCTAGTCTTACTTTCCTGTCTTTTTTAAAATACTAATAGGTTCAAAGTACCTTCCAAGAAAATGTTTGCATTTATATTCTTACCTTAACCTCTCTTTTTTTTTTTTTGTTTACATTTATACCCCGCCCTTCTCCGAAGACTCAGGGCGGCTTACAATGTATAAGGCAATAGTCTCATTCTATTTGTATATATTTACAAAGTCAACTTATTGCCCCCCCAACAATCTGGGTCCTCATTTTACCTACCTTATAAAGGATGGAAGGCTGAATCAACCTTGGGCCGGGCTCGAACCTGCAGTAATTGCAGGCTTTGTGTTCTTAATAACAGGCCTTACCAGGCAGAGCTAAACCGGCCCTTCTTCCCCCCTAACATATTTTAGAAAAAATAACAACTCCAATTGTTGTTGTTGTTCATTGTGAAGTCGTGTCTGACCCACTGCGACCCCATGGACAACGTTCCTCCAGGCCTTCCTATCCTCTACCATCCCCTGGAGTCCATTTAAGCTCACACTGACTGCTTCAGTGACTCCATCCAGCCACCTCATTCTCTGTCATCCCATTCTTCTTTTGCCCTCAATCTTTCCCAGCATTAGGCTCTTCTCCAGTGAGTCATAACATAACATAATAACAGAGTTGGAAGGGACCTTGGAGGTCTTCCAGTCCAACCCCCTGCCCAGGCAGGAAACCAGAGGTGGTTTCAGCAGGTTCTGATCAGTTCTGGAGAACCGGTAGTAGAAATTTTGAGTAGTTTGGAGAACCGGTAGTACAAATTCTGATTGCCCCCGCCCCCATCTATTCTCTGCCTCCCAATTCCCAGCTGATCAGGAGGAAATGGGGATTTTTGCAGTAACCTTCCCCTGGAGTGGGGTGGGAATGGAGATTTTACAGTATCCTTCCCCTGGAGTGGGGTGGAAATGGAGATTTTACAGTATCCTTCCCCTGGCATGCCCACCAAGCCACACCCACAGAACCGGTAGTAAAAAATTTTAAAACCCACCACTGCAGGAAACCCTACAGCAGTCCTTCCTTCTCATTAGGTAGCCAAAGGATTTGAGTTTCATCTTCAGGATCTGGCCTTCTAAAGAGCAGTCAGGGTTGATCTCCTCTAGGACTGACTTGTTTGTTCACCTTGCAGTCCAAGGGACCTCCAATAATACTCAACAAATGTAATTTTTGCAGTAGCCTATAAAGACAATTTGTATAAAATGTTCCATCGATGGCACTTGGCACCAGTGAGATTGGCCAAAATGTTCCCAAAATTATTACCTAAATGTTGGAGATGTGGTTATAAACTAGGCACATACTACCACAGGTGGTGGATGTGCCCTAAGAGAAAAAAAATTTTGGTGAAAAATTAAAAATTGGTTGGAGGAAATCAAACTATAAAAAAATGGAATTTAAGCCAGAGCTCTTTTTATTAAGAATAATTAACCCCAAAATAGACAAATCTTCGCAAAATCTAATATTACATATTTTAATGGCAGCAAGGATTACCGTTGCACGTGGGTGGAAGCAAAATAACATACCAGTAGAGGAAACGGTAATTCAGAAAATTTTACAATGTGCAGAAATGGATAAAACAACATTGGAAATTAAGGAAAGGGAAAAGTCAGAATATTATAGAGTGTGGAAAAAACTATATGAATGGTTAGAAAAAAGGAATCAAAACAATAATTCGGAATGTTAAATTAATTGGGTTAATATCAGGAAGTGTAAGTTACAGAACATTGTTAATCTGTCAGTGATGGTTGGGTGAATAGATACAATGTAAATATAAGTACTTAGATAAATAATTGAACAAAAATAGAGAACATATATCTATGTTCTCTATTTTACAGAAAGCTGTAAAATAATGTATAATGTAATGTTATGCTTGTTACATTTTTAATGTGTTTTTGTCTTTGTCGTGTTTTTCTTTATTCTGTTGTTAAAAATCAAAAGCTTAATAAAAACTATGTTGTTGTTTTTTTTAAAAGGCTGCCATTTGGAAAAGTCCCTAGTCTTGCTTTCTTGGTTTTTTTTTTTTATGCTAATAGGTTCAAAGTACCTTCCAAGAAAATGTTTGCATTTATATTCTTACCTTAATCTCTCTTCTGCCCCCTCTAACATATTTGAGAAAAAATAACACCTCCAATAATACTCAACAAATGTAATTGTTATAACAATCCGGCTTAGTTATTACTCACCCTCCTGTAGATGGAGAAATTGAGAATGAGAAACTGTATTTCATTTAATAGTGCACTCATGACCAAACAGGATTTTAAATGGACTTGCTATTCAGAAGTGAGTTTATTTTTTTTTAATTTATTATAATAAATAAATTCCTCAGCAGTTGCTCAGCCAGGGCACTGCTAGTTCTCCAGCCATTAGCATTCTAATTGTAGATCTGTGTTTTCTGTCTAGAAAAGTGGCAGAATATATGATATGCTTTGTAAATATGAGTGCAGACAGATTTTTCTACACAGATCTAAAGGCAGGAAAACTGGGTTCGAGATTAGGTCACGACAGACTTCTTGGCATTAAGAAGATGAGTAATAAGACCAAAATTTTCATAAAGCAATCTCATATATCCTCAGGCTGAGGGTGGAGGATGGCGTAGACACAAACAATACAATTAACATGAGAGGTCAATGAGACCTCCAAACCCTTCAATTAATATAATTAATGTAGAAGATTCAGGTTGCCAAATGCCAAACATGTCATCTACAAACAGGATTATATTTTATATCAAACCATGAACCTGGTTACTTTTCCTAATGCTGAGGCTAAAGATTCAAACACAAATGAAAGGGGGGAGAAGACAATCCAGTAGGATATGCAGCAAACCTCAGTGACAGCAAAAGCATGATATGTGTGCAGCAGTGGTGGGTTTCAAATTTTTTTACTACCAGTTCTGTGGGTGTGGCTTGGTGGGCGTGGCTTGGTGGGCATGGCTTGGTGGGCGTGGCAGGGGAAGGATACTGTAAAATCTCCATTCTCTCCCCAATCCAGTGGAAGGTTACTGCAAAATCCCCATTTCCTCCTGATCAGCTGGGACTTGGGAGGCAGAGAATAGATGGGGGCGGGGCCAGTCAGAATTTTTACTACCGGTTCTCCGAACTACTCAAAATTTCCGCTACCAGTTCTCCAGAACTGGTCAGAACCTGCTGAAACCCACCTCTGGTGTGCAGTGTGACATCATGGCATAAATCCTACAATTAGATCCCAATCATTTTGACAATAAATATATCGTAGATTCAGTAAAAAGGGTTTGGATCAAGTCCCATTTGCTCTTTCTGAAGAGAAAATAAATACAGAATTAATCATAGACATTGCCAATATATTTTATCAAAGGCCTTCTCTGTATTCCAGTGAAATAATATTAGCAAGATTTACCTTAATGTTATTTAAACTGCAAAATGTTTAATCATCTCACATTCTCACCTGCTTATAGTGAATAAATCCTGTATGATCATGCAGTTAGTGAATTTATTACTGCTTCTGGAATAGGTTAGCAAGAATCCCAGATATTGTTTTAACATTGACTTTCATTAGTGAAATAAGTATAATGAGCACAGCATGTATAAACTTTTATCTGGTTTAGAAATGACCACAATAGAAGCTTAGAGAAGCTGGTAGAACACCAGACCCAAACACGTTCTGATAAAAGCTGAGGAGTAACAATATACTTAAAATTCTTTTACCATCATGTAAAGCATCACCTGACCATATTATATTTCCTCATATTATACCTCTCAACAAAAATGATTAGGGACCTGAAGCCTAAAAGAATGGTTGCAAATTTATGTTGTGGTCCACCAGCAGCCTGCGGGTTAGACAGCGATGAGGCTGAGCAAGAGTGTGGGCCAGTCTTGAAGGCTGGGGAAGGCCCAGATGAGGGCTCTGTGTTGGAGGCTGAGGTGGGGCCAGGGCCATCGGGGAGTGAGGTACAGACTCCAGAGCCTCCAGAGGCTGACAGTAGTGAGGCAGAGGAAAGGAGGAGCCTCTTCCTAATGCATGAGAAGAGCTGCCAGAAGGCAAGAGCAGCTCAAGCAAAGAGGACGACTTGGGAGTAGGGCTAAGAGATGATTGGCCCCTCCCATAAGGCTTAAAACAGACCAACAATGGCGTTTGTGCTTTGCTGGAAAACAATGTTGGTAGCTTCGTCTTCTTGCATTTATTTTTGTATCGGTGTCTTCTGAACGTTTGCCAAGAAAGGCCTTTGGCAGTTTGCCTAATTGGACCAAGGCTGGTGATAGGACTGAGGAATTTGTGTTGGGAGGAATTTGCTTTAATTCAGTTGAACAACGCTGAGAATGAAGTAATTCTCAGCTGTTCGAATAAAGTTTGTTTGTTTTTTCACTGACTGAGTTTCCTACTATCTACTTGGGCCTGGGTCACAACAATTTAGGTATGGCCAGTCTAGAGAAAAGAAGAACAAGAGGGAACATGATAGCAGCATTCCAGTATTTGAGATACTGCCACAAAGAAGAGGGGTGTCAACCTATTTTCCAAAGCACCAGAAGGCAAGACAAGAAACCATGGATGGAAGCTGGTAATATGTTTAACTTTTTTCATATCCAGCAAATATAAACATAAATTTATTTTAGAAACAATATGATGGGGTTAAAAAAAAAAGTTAGCAAGAAAACCAGTACATTTGTTGATCTCAATGAAATCACTCTACATTACATTTTAATTACTTCTTATTTATTTGCTAAATTTATATCCTGCAGCCTTTCCTCAGACTTCCACGGGTACCCGTACTCCATTTTTTTCTCCCCACCAATTACGATGAGATGAGATGGGTTGAGAGATGATGACTGGTCCAAAATCACCCAGTGAACTTCCAAGATGAAGAATAGATTTGAGTCTGTCTACCTAGTGGCTCGCGGTGGCTCAGGGGCTAGGACGTTGAGTTTGTCGATTGAAAAGTTGGCAGCTAAGCGGTTTGAATCCCTAGTGCTGCCATGTAACGGGGTGAGCTCCCGTTACTTGTTCCAGCTTCTGCCTACCTAGCAATTTCGAAAGCACATAAAAATGCAAGTAGAAAAAATATGGACCACCTTGGTGGGAAGGTAACAGCGTTCCGTGCGCCTTTGGCATTGAGTCATGCCGGCCACATGACCACGGAGATATCTTCGGACAGCGCTGGCTCTTCGGCTTTGAAACAGAGATGAGCACCACCCCCTAGAGTTGGCAACGACTAGCACGTATGTGCGAGGGGAACCTTTACCTTTACCTTTTACCTAGTCCTAAAGGGACATGGTGGCTCAGTGGCTAAGATGCTGAGCTAGTTGATCGAAAGGTCGGCAGTTCAGTGGTTCGAATCCCTAGTGCCGCATAATGGGATGAGCTCCGGTTACTTGTCCCAGCTTCTGCCAACCTAGCAGTTCGAAGGCACGTAAAAAATGCAAGTAGAAAAATAGGGACCGCCTTTGGTGGGAAGGTAACAGTGTTCCTTGCACTTTTGGCATTTAGTCACACCAGTCACATGACCACAGAGACGCCTTCGGACAGCGCTGGCTCTTCAGCTTTGAAACAGAGATGAGCACCGTCCCCTAGAGTCGGGAACAACTAGCACATATGTGCAAGGGGAACCTTTACCTTTACCTAGTCCTAAACCAACACCTTAACAACTTTAGTTTCCACTGAAAGGACTGGTCATGAGGTTGCTTTAGAAAAAGTACAGCCTTGGTCTGCTAAATATCTTCTTGGGCTCAGAAGTAAGAAGATCTACCCTTATTTAGTATTTGTGTAAGAATCTTTGTATTTCTTACATCATTCAAAGTAAACGTAAGATCAGATAAACCTCTTTGTCCTTTCCAGTAGGTTTCTTTTAAGAAACTGGTTTTTTCCAAGCAAGTCAAAAGGAAGAAATAAGACCATTTAATTTTCCCTGAAGCCTCTGGCTAATGGAACTGGATACAAGTTTCTTAAACCAAAACAAAAGACACAGGATTGGAAGAGCAGGAAGGTCCCCTTCTGTTTATCATCAGTTGCACTTGTCAACAACATCTTGGGGTTGATGCTATCAAAGAAGAAAAAGGTGATGACACCATGTTACCTCGCCCTAAGGATCAAAACCAAAATAATGTCCATCGGAACTTTTTTTAGCATGCGTGCTTTGACCTCAGTCTCTAAATTAGCACAGTCTTCTGTCTCTAAATAAGGTAACCAATCGTCCTCCTTTAGGGAGGACAATCCTTCTTTTGTAAATTCTGTCCTCTCTCAAAAAGTGTCCTTCTAAATGCCCTCCTTTTCGATATTTGAAGACTAATCTGTAAATCTCCGTATTCGATCGATGCCGATCCGATCTGTTGCGTGTGATGTGACGCATTTGTATTTGACATGATGATCCGTCAAGGCTCGGTACAGTGTGGCGAGACGCGATTATGAGACGCAGACGCTTCGCACAGGAGAATTGTTTTGAGAAAGTGTGCCGTGTGCAAGAGTGCGCTGCATGCAAGTGGCTTTGTTTACTTCTTACCGAAACACAACATGGCACACACGCACACATTAGACTTACTTCTTTCTCAGTAAATATTCAATCATACACAGGTGAGCACAATAATTCACGTTTTATTAATTCATTATCTATTTAATAATTTCCAGATATGCTTAATTTTATTTACGTTTATTTATTCAATGGAAAAGTACTCATTTAAATAATAATTAATAGGCATGTTAGTATAACTACAATATAAAAAGTTATTGTTACAAATGTTTTTTATTATGTATTTATCATATTATAATGTATTCTGTATTATTGTTGCAATGAATAAAACGTTTCTTTTATTTACGATATATTTTTTTCTTCAATTTATTTGTGACCTCCTTCTCATTGTAAAAAAGTTGGTCACCTTACTTTAAAACATATTGCATGGGAGCATTCCCTGGTTATTCTGACTTTGGATAAAATGTCTTGCTCTGCTTCTATTTTATTCAAAATCCACAGCAAGTAGAAAATCTTGTGCCTGTATCAGAAATGCCTCGGTGTCATTCAAAACATGCTTTCTGTGAAGTTGTTCTTTGTGATCATTGCTACGGCTTCATCACTGTAGATGGATGGACAGACAGACAGACGGACAGACAGACAGACAGAATAATCGCTTTTGCAGGTCTAATATTTGTTCATGGGTGGAAAACACCAAGAAATGTAGATTGGGAGGAGGAGGAGGAGCAGAAGAAACCAAGTAGTATTTTAAATCAAGCCAAAGTCTTGCTTTTTCTCCGATTAATGTATATCCTGACTTTACCGGTTACTCAGACATGATTGGCCCAACCCTTACACAAATACCTAGAATGACTCTAAAGATGGTGAATACGCCCTTGTGCAAGCTGCTTTTAAATTCCAGATTACTGCAAGAGAACATGCTGTATCTGAAATATAAAAGTTGCACATTTAATATCACCAAAGTCAGGAAATTAAAAAAGTGATGTTTTTCAGTGTGAATCCCTTCCCTTTACCTAATGAGTAAGCACAGCTAATATTTACAAGCACATAAAATATAAAACTGGATCTAGCAGTTGTTGAAAGAAGCATACAGCTGAATTTCCTGAATTGTGTGTTCATGTCTCCCCCAACATCTTGCAATAATCTGATTTTTCAGAGCTCTGTCTTAAGAGTCTGTCTTGTTTTCGTATCCATGATCACACGGAGTGTTCTTTTACTTAAAAGGCGTAAAATATCTAGGGCTGTCTGGTTTGATTGGACACAGGAATTAGACACATCAAGATTTCTTTAAAATGTTTTTAAACCGCTTCTTGGGGTAATTAAAAAAGCCATTCAGTATGGATGTCACACCACAAAAATACTTATCTCCTTTGAACCTTTAAGTCTTAGCCATGAACTGCAAATTATTTCTGCTACTTAACCAAACCAAGCAATATGAAAATCTGAGAGCCATTTTGATATTAGCGATAAACATTTTTATTACAAACGTATTTCGGTTTCCTCTCCTTAGACATTAATGAAATCTTCATTCAATATAGGGGTAAGCGTTTTACGGTATATATTTGTTTTTTATGAGATCCCAGCAAATTGGGCCGGTTTAGCTCACGCTGGTAAAGCCTGTTATTAAGGCTTATTAAGAACACAGTAGCCTGCAATTACTGCAGGTTCGAGCCCGGCCCAAGGTTGACTCAGCCTTCCATCCTTTATAAGGTAGGTAAAATGAGGACCCAGATTGTTGGGGGGGCAATAAGTTGACTTTGTAAAAAATATACAAATAGAATGAGACTATTGCCTTATACACTGTAAGCCGCCCTGAGTCTTCGGAGAAGGGCGGGGTATAAATGTAAAAAAAAAAAAAAAATCATATCTTGAATTAAGTTATTTGTAAAGCAAGCTACCAAGCAGCATAAACCAAATTCGTTATACAATACAGTGAAAAGTGAAGATCTAGGTAGCATTAAATTGACTGAATTTGACCAAAAATAGTTGATATAATGCATGATGGTTGTCTAATGAATCAATGAGTTCCAGATTCTGGCCAATAGATTTTGCCATTGTTCCTTCCTTAGAATATCACACGTGGAATTGACAATAACTTGACCCATATGATCCTTTCAGATTTAATAATAATAATAATAGTAATAGTAATAATAATAATAATAATAATAATAATAATAATAATTATTATTATTATTATTATTATTATTATTATTATTATTTAATTTGTATACCGCCCTTCTCCCGAAGGACTCAGGGCAGTGCACAGCCAGAATAAAATACAAAGAAAACAGTACATATAATATTAAGAACAACCCCTTAAAAAACTTATTCGATTGGCCAAAAATTTTAAAATACAGTAACACCCTATAAAAATTTACAAAAATTTAAAACCCATAAAAGCAAATTAAAATTTTTAAAATCAAGCCAGTCCAGCTAGACGGAAGTAGGTAGAGATGAATAGCGAGAGATAGATGGATGGACAGACAGACAGAAGTTAGATGATAGATGAATAGAGAGTGATGGATAGATAGATAGAAGTTAGATGATAGATAGATGGAGGGGGGCAGGCGGATAGATGGATGGATAGATAGGTAGATGGATGGATAGATAGGTAGGTAGATGGATGGATAGATAGATGGATAGTAACAGAGTTGGAGGGTCCCTGGAGGTCTTCTAGTCCAACCCCTTCTCTTATGGAGATCAGATAAGATAGAACGGCGCCTCTATGCCCACACAGTCACACTTTTATCTTCCCCTTCTCCACCTCCACAAAAAGACTGGCCTGTTGCAAAAGCCATCAAAAACCAAGTTAAACTAATAAAACGGGCGTATGTGTGTGCGGGAGCGGGGTTAAGGGAGAGTGGAGCTTGAACGGGGGGGGGGGGGCGGGGACTGGACTAGAAGACCTCCAATGTCGTTTTTAGTTTTATTTGACTTCATTCACATAAATTTAGTTAATGAAATCACATATGAATAATATATGTGGTGGCCCCATCATGTCAACCTTATAACTGTGGTGGCACAGTGGTTAGAATGCAATACTTCTACTGACTGCCGGCTGCCAGCAGTTCGAATCTCACTGGTTCGAGGTTGACTCAGCCTTCCATCCTTCTGAGGTTGGTAAAATGAGGAGCCAGATTGCTGGGCGGCATCACGCTGACTCTGTAAACTGCTTAGAGAGGGCCATAAAGCATTATGAAGTGGTATATAAGTCTAAGAGGCGGTGGTGAGACCTCTCCTCAAGAAGCCTTCCCTGGACCCAGCTGTTTTAGGAAATTATCGTCCGGTCTCCAACTTTCGCTTTACGGCGAAGGTTGTAGAGAGTGCGGTGGCATGTCAACTACCCCAGTACCTGGATGAAACTGTCTATCTAGACCCGTTCCAGTCTGGCTTCCGACCCGGTTACAGTACAGAGATGGCTTTGGTCGCGTTGGTGGATGATCTCTGGAGGGCCAGGGACAAGGGTTATTCATCTGCCGTGGTCCTATTAGACCTCTCAGCGGCTTTTGATACCATTGACCATGGTATCCTGCTGCGCCGGCTGGGGAGTTTGGGAGTGGGAGGCACCGTTTTTCGGTGGTTCTCCTCCTATCTCTCTGGCCAGACGCAGACGGTGTTGGCAGGGGGGCAGAGATCGACCTCGAGGCGCCTCATGTGTGGGGTGCTGCAAGGGTCGATTCTCTCGCCTCTCCTGTTCAACATCTATATGAAGCCGCTGGGTGAGATCATCAGTGGCTTTGGGGTGAGGTACCAACTGTACACTGATGATACGCAGCTGTACTTTTCCACCCCAGGCCACCCCAACGAAGCCGTCGAAGTACTCTCTTGGTGTCTTGAAGCCGTACGGGTCTGGATGGGGAGGAACAGACTCAAGCTTAATCCCTCCAAGACGGAGTGGCTGTGGATGCCGGCACCCCGGTATAGTCAGCTGCAGCCTCGGCGAGTCATTGGCCCCGATAGAAAGGGTGCGCAACTTGGGCATTCTCCTGGATGGGTGGCTGTCTTTCGAAGATCATTTGACGGCCGTCTCCAGGAGAGCTTTTTATCAGGTTCGCCTGATTCGCCAGTTGCGCCCCTTTCTGGACCGGGATGCCTTATGCACGGTCACTCATGCTCTTGTTACCTCTCGCTTGGACTACTGCAATGCTCTCTAAATGGGGCTCCCCTTGAAGAGCACCCGGAGGCTTCAGTTGGTCCAGAATGCAGCTGTGCGGGTGATAGAGGGAGCGGTTCGGAGCTCCCATGTAACACCCATCCTGCGCAGACTGCACTGGCTGCCTGTTGTCTTACGGGTGCACTTCAAGGTATTGGTGATCACCTTTAAAGCGCTCCATGGCTTAGGACCGGGTTACTTACGGGACAGTCTGCTGCCATCTTCTATCTCCCAGCGACCTGTGCGTTCTCACAGAGAGGGACTCCTTAGGGTGCCGTCAGCCAAACAATGTCGGCTGGCGGCTCCCAGGGGAAGGGCCTTCTCTGTGGGGGCTCCCACTGTGGAACGAACTTCCCACTGGACTTCGACAACTACTTGACCTTCGGACCTTTCGCCGCAAACTTAAGACTTATTTATTCCGTCTTGCTGGACTGGCTTGATTTTTAAAAAAAAATTTTTAGATGATTTTATGGGTTTGTAATTTTTATTAATTTTAAAGGGTTGATCGTATTTTAATATTCGGCCAAATTGAATAAGTTTTTTAATGTTTGTTTTTAATACTGTATGTGTTGTTGTTGTATTTTATTCTGGCTGTAAACCGCCCTGAGTCCTTCGGGAGAAGGGCGGTATACAAATTAAAATATTATTATTATTATTGTTATTATTATTATTATTATTATTATTATTATTATTATTATTATTATTATTATTATTATTATTATTATTATTTGGTGTTGCTATTGCTATAACAGACACATTTTTTAATACTGATCAACCTGGTAATATTATTTCTTGTTGTGCCTTGCCCACCCCCCTTTCCGCAGCCAGGCCCCTCCCATCTCCTGTTATCTGAGCCAGAGACTGATAGTGAAGAAGAATGGCCTGGCATGCCTCCAACCCCCAGCCCTGGCACCATGCCCGGACAGACTGAGCAAATAAACCTCCCCCCCCCAGCGTGTGAGCAAGAAGCCAGCCACGAGCTAGAATTGCCGGCAGCTGACAAAACGTGGACAGATCCCTGCTTCCGGAGAATGGAGAGGCGACGTCAGCAAAAGGAAGGAAGGGGCAGGCCTGGATAAGTGCTGAGTCATGGAGCCACACCCCATGGCCTATATAAAGGATCTGCTTTTTGGCATTCCTTGAGTCAGGCAAAGTCTAATCTGGTTGCTGAAGTCACACCTTGGATTCCTGCCTGCCCTGAGAACTCTGACAGGAATTTGGCAAAGCTGCAGAGGCTTCGTGGCCACGCTTGATACAGACTTCCCAGACCCGGCCGTCAGAGGAGGAGTGGGACATGACATTTCTCTTCTCTTATCCACATAGTTCTGAGATGGGACAAGGTTCTAAAAGGACCTGGGAAGAAGTCCACAGACGTGGCTTTCATGCTAAGAGAGAGGATGAAACAAAGAACTAATCTGACTTAGCAGACTGCAAAGCCCAACTTATCAAAACTCTTTCTCAGTAGCACCAAGAACAAGCACCCTTTCGATAAAAAATTTGCTGGGAGCCTTCTCTGTTCTGTGTCAGGGTTCCAACAGATGCCCTAATTAAATCATGAGCCTCTAGCCAAGCTCCAAAAGAAATCCATTTATTTATTAGGAGCTTCATGTCCCACATTCCCAAGTGAAGCCAGCTCTGACCCCATGTAATTTACACCCCAATCATGACCCTGTTTCCCCCCTTCCCCCCCACCCAGAGTGTGTTATCAATCACATTCACCAATGGAGCAATTTGGCGGGTTGTAGAGATCACTCCCCTCTGGTCACTGTGGGTAACCCTGGGAGACAGCCTTGAGAGAGACAAGTCTGGAATGTGCATCTGTCTCTGGCTGCCGTGCTACCTATGGCAACTCGAGGGATGCTTTGAGAGTTGACATTCTGGCTAGCACAAACTTGAGCCAAGAGTATGGAGCATAATTCATCCTGCAGGTAGCACCAGAATTGCCTAGTTTCTCCTGGGTTTTAGAGAAAAAGATCCATTGGTTTCTTTCTTTTGCTAAAACTGCTGTACTGTGGGCAACTTTACTGTACCATTTTTATGGTTTCCTATCTCAAAATGCATGTCCGTAGTTTTCAGGAATCACAGCTCCCAAAAAATTATATTTGTAAAGTGCTGTTTCGGAACTGCAGGTATGTCCTCGTTTCAGTCTGACCAGATCTGGTACCAACTATTTATTATAGCTTCATTGAGAGTATCGGTATCATAAAGAGGGATGTGATTAGGAGACTATAGAATAGCCTTTCTCAAGATAATTCCTTTGGGTGGCCTAGCTGTAGTAGGCTCTTCTAGAGTGATCATTCTGCCAACATTTAGCAGAATGTTGGGAAAAAAAATTAGAAGCTCACTTATTCCAACCAAAGAGCTACTATTAACTCAGTGAGAGAGAGAGAGAGGGAAGAAGGGAGGGAGGGAGAGAAAAAGAGTTGATAAAATTCAGTAATCAATTTAAATGTATGCACCAGTGGTGAAATCCAAATTTTTTTACTACCAGTTCTGTGGGCGTGGCTTGGTGGGCATGGTGTGGCTTGCTTAAAGTGAGCAGATTTCAGCGATGGCAAAGCGGGGCACCATTGACCGGGTGGGGGCTGCACATGCGCGCTGAGTCTCGCCACCTGGCTGAAGGAGGAAGAGCGGCTGCTGCTTCTCAGCTCTTCCAGGGAGGCTCGGCTCTCCTTGGCTCTCCTCTCGGCTCTTCCAGGCAGCGGGCGATCTCGCGCCCCTTTCTCCGCCACTCCCCCTTCTCCGCCTGCTCCTCCTCCTCTTGCGTTGCTGCCTCCCATTTTCAGAATGGGAGTGGGGGAAAAAATCAGGACTTTTTTGAAATGCCGCGGGACGCGGGATAAATTATTAAAAAGCGGGACTGTCCCGCCAAAAGCGGGACGTCTGGTCACTATAGGCTTGCTGAGTGTGGCAGGGGAAGGATACTGCAAAATCTCCATTCCCTCCCCACTCCTGGGGGTAGGTTACTGCAAAATCCCCATTCCCACCCCACTCTGGGGCCAGCCAGAGATGATATTTGCCAGTTCTCCGAACTACTCAAGATTTCCACTACCGGTTCTCCAGAACCTGCTGGATTTCGCCCCTGGTATACGCCAAAAATCCTGAGCAAATTCAAATGGCAACATTGAAAAGCATTGCATAATGCCATACTGCAAACTTCATCGTATCATTTGATTTTTCTTTTCCTCCGTCTGCAAGTGCCCGTGGTCTTGGCATTTTTGGCTTCCTGGAAATCTTACTTGTGTTGGAAGAAAAATCCAGTCTGATTCCAAGCCGGTTGGGGGGAAAAAATTGCTGGAAATAAAAGGGAGGCTGGCTACAAGGAAAGAAGGTCTCTGTTTATTTGGTTTCCAGAAACTTCAGCAACAGCAGCAAATTTTTTCTGCATTTTAGCAGCATGTTAGCAAGAGTGCAGAGAAGAGCAACAAAGACGATTAGGGGACTGGAGGCTAAAACATATGAAGAACAGTTGCAGGAACTGGGTATGTCTAGTTTAATGAAAAGAAGGACTAGGGGTGAGATGATAGCAGTCTTCCAATATATCAGGGGTTGCCACAAAGAAGAGGGAGTCAAGCTTTCCAAAGCACCTGAGGGTAGAACAAGAAGCAATGGGTGGAAACTAATCAAGGAGAAATTAGAACTAAGTACAACAAGAACTTAGAACTAAGGAGAAATTTCCTGACAGTTAGAACAATTAATCAGTGGAACGACTTGCCTCCAGAAGTTGTGAATGCTCCCACACTGGAAGTTTTTAAGAAGATGTTGGATAACCATTTGTCTGAAGTGGTGTAGGATTTTCTGTCTAAGCAGGGGGTTAGACTAGAAGACCTCCAAGGTGCGTTCCAACTCTGTTATTCTATTCTATTCTATTCTATTCTATTCTATTCTATTCTATTCTAGGGTGGCTGATAAAGTGGCTGAGTGAGTGGATGGATTTTTATAGGGTTCTGGGGGTTTGTGTTTGAGATGCCCCAGGGGGTTGTGCAATGTAGTGAGCCTTGTTTCTTTTGCTATTCTAATAGTGGTAGGTAAATCCTATTATGTCCTAAAGGTTCTGTGCTGTCCTTAAAACTTGGGTGGGGGAATATAAATTCTTAATCCCATCAGCTCCAGCCTTCTGTGGGAGCTTGTGGCTCAAGCCATTTTGTTTATGAATAGATTGGCCCAGTCTTTCTGAATGGATACCAAATCTCCATTCCAAGAGACCAAAAGTCTCTTCTGCTTGAGGCTGTTTTCCTATGGCAGGAAGGCTGGGGCTGCTTTCTGCCTTTAAGAGCATGTTTCTCTGTTTCTCCTTTGGGGAAATATTCTATCCTACCTCTTTTTAATATTCAGAATAAAGAATATTTTAATCTGGGGAGGGGAGTGCTTCCTACAGTTGTTTTCAGATTGCAGGACAGCTTGCAAACAAGCAAGCACACAAGTTTGTGCATTCATGAAAGCTACCTGATGCATTTTTGCAGCTGAATAACAATAGTTTTTGCAATAGCACTTAGCAATAGCAGTAGTACTTAGACTTATATACCACTCCATAATGCTTTATGGCACTCTCTGGGCTTTATAGCACTCTCTCAGTGGGTTTTTTAATCAATTGTTCTGTGATTGCCCCTTCTATTTGCTTTAGTTGATATTACAACTGTGATGTTACTTCCTCACATTTGCAGTTATCAGTATCATTTAGCTAAGCAAATGAGCAGCCAAAAATTATTTTTCACTCTTTTTCTTTCTGCTCATGAGGAAGAAAGCAGTTTTATCATGAGCAAAAGTTACTAGTGAGCTACGTGCATATGTGAATTAATTTACAAGAATCTTTTCTACAGTTCTTACAAATTTACTTTTGTCTGCAAATTCCAAGAGAGCAATCATGCTGATTTCACATTTTACGATAAGCAGAAACAAGTGCAAAACAATAGATTTGAGAATATATCTTTTTTTCCATTTTTTCCATTAGTGGCTACATCAGAGTAAAAAAACCCAAAACTTTGCTGAAATTCATTGGAGTTTTTCTGCTTGCAGTGGAAATATCCTACAATTTTCCTATGGGGGTAGGATAATCTGTTTTAAAGTCTGCTGAATATATGCTCAAATTTTGCCTGCTATGTAGAGAGCCCAGTTAGGTAGCAGAATTTTGTCTGTTTTAAAAAATGTAAGTGGATTAATACGTGGAAGAGAGATCACCCGAAAAAACCCCAAAAGAGAATTCTAGACTGTGTTGGGAAAACACAAGTTCAGAAGAAAGCAAACTTCTGTTTTCTCACCAAGAAAACTATATCAAAATGTCCAGGAAGTCACTAGAAGTCCAATCTGTTTGGAAATTTCCTGTTTAGAGAAGAACTAGTAATTAGCTCCGTGCACTCATCTACATGTGAATGCCTTAAAATTTAATAAACAAAGTGATGCTAAACTTAATTCCAATCAAATCTTTAGTATGGTTATAGACCAGCATAAAGGAAATTAGGACGCAAACAATAATTAACTTTAAAAAAGCTAAACGATGTAAAAGCAAAAGTCACACAAGGTTAAAAAGCAAAAAAATACATTTTATAAAACTAATATATATATTAGTTTGCTGATAAAGAAATAAAGGGAGACTAGTATAGATCTACTTTGGGCTATTTAATTCTCATCAGCTAGCCATACGCTTACTTGGATTCAAACTTGGGCTGCCTGTATATTAGGCAGTTGTATTAACCTCTCAGCCAGTTCTCCTCCCTTTATCAGCTTGAGCCAGGGGGGATATGGAGATAGATAGATAGATAGATAGATAGATAGATAGATAGATAGATAGATAGATAGATAGATAGATAGATAGATAGATAGATAGACACAGTGGTGGGATTCAGCCAGTTCGCACCACTTCGGGAGAATCGGTTGTTAACTTTCTGAGCAGTTTGATGAACTGGTTGTTGGAAGAAATCATTAAGGCAGAGAACCGGTTGTTAAATTATTTGAATCCCACCACTGGATGGATAGATAGATAGATAGATAGATAGATAGATAGATAGATAGATAGATAGATAGACAGACAGACACAGTGGTGGGATTCAGCCAGTTCGCACCACTTCGGGAGAACCGGTTGTTAACTTTCTGAGCAGTTTGGCAAACTGGTTGTTGGAAGAAATCATTAGGGCAGAGAACTGGTTGTTAAATTACTTGAATCCCACCACTGTATGTGTGTGTGTGTGTGTATAATTATATGTTAGTTAGTTAGTATGTTAGTTAGTTAGTTAGTTAGTTAGTTAGTTAGTTAGTTAGAAAATTGAACGGCATGTTAAATGTGGTTGGTAGGCATTTGGCAAGCTAAGCATAATTTTCAAGAACAACTTCCCCCTACACCTGAAGAGGAAAATTTGATCAGTATGTGTGCTACCTGCTCTAACATTTGTTGGTGAAACATGGACACTAACTTCACAATCGGTATAAAAGCTACAAGTGGCGCAAAGAGCCATGGTAAGATACATGCTTGGCGAGATAGAGAGACTTGCACGCAGATTAGAAAACAAGCGAAAATATACGATGCCATCAACAGAGTAAAAGAATTGAAATGAAAATGGTCACATAGCAAGAAGAACAGATGGCAAGTGGACCAAGGCAGTCCTAGAATGGATCCCACTTGATTAAAAGTCTGCAGGAAAGAGACCTTAAAAACAAGATGGATCGACAACATCAACAAGTATCGTGGGCCCAATTGGCAAAAGAAAGTTCAGGACCATATGGGTTGGAAACATGTGGAAGAGGCCCTTCATCCTGAAGTCAATAGACAATGGCTAAAATGATGATGCATGTATCAGGGGTGAAATTCAAAATTTTTCCCTACTGGTTCTGTGGGCGTGGCTCGATGGGCATGGCAGGGGAAGGACACTGCAAAATCTCCATTCCCACCCCACTCTAGGACCAGTCAGAGGTGATATTTGCCGGTTCTCCGAACTACTCAAAATTTCCGCCACCGGTTCTCCAGAACCTGTTAGAACCTGCTGAATTTCATCCCAGTATGTATGTATGTATGTATGTATGTATGTGTGTATGTGTGTGTGTGTGTGTGTGTGTGTGTGTGTGTGTATGTGCATTATGTGTGTGTGTATGTGTGACAAAGCACAAGTCTAAAAAAAGTCTAGAGGAAAAATAAAACAAATAAATGCAGGGGACCATAAAAGTTAATATATATAGCTAACTAAATCTACCACTATACAAAACACTCTTAACTAACAAATTAAATGCTCCTTAAAGCTGATTTGGGCCACAGTTTCTGGATTGTAGTAGCAGGATTAGAGTCTGCGAGTAGCATAGAGTTACAGAGTTACGATCCTTTGTACCCAGGGTCTTTATATATACTTCTTGGCTTTTTGGCTAAGTTCAAGTGTTGTTATCAGTTTAAACTTAACTTCATTTTCTTCTTGCTCCATAACTTTGGGTATCCATATACTGCTAAAATGCTTTAGAGAAAAATAAAGTCTTACACTTAGGCAAGAAAAACCAAAAGTACACATATAGACTGGGTGAAACCAGGCTTAATAGCAGTAACTGTGAGAGGGATCTTGGAGTCTCAATGACAACCAGCTAAATATGAGCTAACAGTGTGCGGCGGCAGCCAAAAAAACCAATGCAATCCTAAATTGCATTAACAGAGGGATACAATCAAGATCAAGTGAGGTACTAATACCACTCTATAAAGCCTTAGTAAGACTACACCTAGAATACTGCTGTTGTGTCTGCACTCCCGGAGCCGGGCCTCCTGCCAGAAAGTGACTTGGAAAGTGAGGGGGAAGGGCTGTCAGGACTTACCACGGGAGCACCGGCTTCCTTGGCTCAGCTCCAGAAGCCAGAGGCAGGCCAGGTGGAGGAGATAACGAGGCCTCCATCCCCCCCAGGCCACGCCTCCAGACCCAGCTGATGGCAATCAGGCCTGGCTGGACCCTAGGTTTTGTAGGCAGGAGAGGTGGGAATAACAGAAGCAGGGGTGGGGCAGGCCTAGGAAGTGCTGAGTCATGGAGCCACACCCCACAGGATATAAAGGCAGCAAGAGCTGCTGTGCCTCTTCGTAGCAGGCAAATCAACTGCTTCACTAAGAGCTGAAGTACTGTTTGTTCCTGGGTGACTTGGCGTGACATCGGCGTTGAGGGAGATAACAGATAACAGATAACAGAGACACTTGGCAGACACTCGCCCGTCTGCTGCCAGAGCTGATAGTGCCGGCTAATTAAGTCATCGCTCGGACGGAGGCGACGGGGGACAGAACAACTGCATCCAATTTTGGTCACACTATAAAAAAGATGTTGAAACTCTAGAAAAAATGCAGAGAAGAGCAATCAGGATGATTAGGGGACTGGAGGCTAAAACATGAAGAATGGCTGCAGAAACTGGGCAGGGCTAGTCTCGTGAAGAGAAGGACCAGGGGAGACATGATAGAAATCTTCCAATATTTGAGGGGCTGCCACAGAGAGGAGGAGGGGGTCAAGCTATTTTCCAAAGCACCTGAAGGCCAGAGAAGGAATAATGGATGGAAACTGATCAAAGAGAGATTCAACCTAGAAATAAGGAGCAATTTTCTGACAGTGATAACAATCAACCATTGGAACAGAAGTTGCCTTAGGAAGTTGTGGGAGCTTCATCACTGGAAGCTTTCAAGAAGAGACTGGACTGCCATTTGTCAGAAATTTTAAGTAGTTCAGAGAACTGGCAAATACCACCTCTGGCTGGCTGGTCCCAGAGTGGCGTGGGAATGAGATTTTACAGTATCCTTCCCCCAGGAGTGGGGAGGGAATGAGGATTTTGCAGTATCCTTCCCCCAGGAATGGGGATTTTGCAGTATCCTTCCCCTGCCACACCCACCAAGCCACGCGGTTGCAGAGTCCGAGGGTAATGTGATCCACTTTTGCGACCTTCTGACAAGCAAAATCAATGGGGAAGTCAGATTCCCTTTTACAACTGTGTTCCTAACTTAACAAATACAATGATTCACTTAACAACACTGGCAAGAAAAGCCATAAAATGGGGCAAACTCACTTAACAAATATATTTTTTTTATTTGCATTTATATCCCGCCCTTCTCCGAAGACTCAGGGCGGCTTACACTATGTTAAGCAATAGTCGTCATCCATTTGTATATTATATACAAAGTCAACTTATTGCCCCCAACAATCTGGGTCCTCATTTTACCTACCTTATAAAGGATGGAAGGCTGAGTCAACCTAGGTAGGGCTGAGTCAACCTAGATAGGGCGGTATATAAATATGATAAATAAATAAATAAAATAAATAAACCTTGGGCCTGGTGGGACTTGAACCTGCAGTAATTGCAAGCAGCTGTGTTAATAACAGACTGCCTTAGCAGTCTGAGCCACCAGAGGCCCTTTCACTTAGCAACATAAGTTTTGGGCTCAATTGTGGTCGTAACTCGAGGACTCTTTGCATATGGCAGCTCAATCCAACAAGGTGCCAAGTGGCTCAATGACAAATATGATTATGTTATTATAAATCCACTTCACCCAATGGAGGGTACCCTGGCATATCCTGCTCCTTTGCTTATTCATAATCATTCCCAGTTAAGTTAGTTGTTGGCTATCAGTCTGTATAAGAAGTAAGAAAAATATGAATGCATTAAGAAAGAATACCTAGAAAAAGGAAACCACAGTTTTAAAAAGTCAGCTCTCATTTTGCGGTAAAAGTAATTCCTGTGCTATATCAACACAAGTTGCGTTTGTGTGAGTTTCTCCTTCCCCCAACTCTTCCATTACATTTAATGAACTTGAGCTTTTTCCTATATACAAAATATTATTAAGGTAAAGGCTCCCCTCGCACATATGTGCTAGTCATTCCCAACTCTAGGGGGCGGTGCTCATCTCCGTTACAAAGCCAAAGAGCTAGCGTTGTCCGCAGATGTCTCCGTGGTCATGTGGCTGGCATGACTAAACGCCAAAGGTGCACGGAAGGCTGTTATCTTCCACCAAAGGTGGTTCCTATTTTTCTACTTGCATTTTTTATGTGCTTTCGAACTGCTAGGTTGGCAGAAGCTGGGACAAGTAATGGGAGCTCACTCTGTTATGCGGCACTAGGGATTCGAACCGCTGAACTGCCGACCTTTCGATCGACAAGCTTAGCCCCTGAGCTACCGCGTCCTACTTAATATATTATTACTTTATTACTATTCTTCTTCTCATCCTTACTAATACCTATCTCTTCCCACTTATGACTATAACCATGTTGCTTGCATCTTTACAACTTATATTGTTTTTATTGTTTCCTAGTATGATTTGATTGCTTATTTCTATCCCGTGACTATCACTAAGTGTTGTATCTTATGATTCTTGACAATTATATATAATTTTTTTATGTACACTGAGAGCATATGCCCCAAAGACAAATTCCTTGTGTGTCCAATCACACTTGGCCAATAATAATAATAAAGAATTCTATTAAGGAATGGGAAGAAAATCTTAAGGGAAGAGATCTTGCAGTCAAACGAAAGAACGAACGAATGAACAATATTTGTATTAACTTACACTTTATATTTATATTAACTTACACATCAGATTGGTTTGATTTACTTTGCTCTTCATGGCCTTAAGTGATCCTACTCACTTTACTACTCACTACTTAACTCACTAACTTAACTCACTACCCCATACTACCCTACTCAGAGTTTCACCTGTCATTCAGAAGCTGAATGCATGGCATTACCCAAATATAGTGGATGTAAAGCAGTGGTGGGATTCAATTTTTTTTACTATCGGTTCTGTGGGCGTGGCTTGGTGGGCATGGCAGGGGAAGGATACTGCAAAATCTCCATTCCTTTCCCCACTCCAGGGGAAGGATACCGTAAAATCTCCATTCCCTCCCCACTCTAGTAGAAGGATACTGTAAAATCTCCATTCCCTCCCCACTCCAGGTGAAGGATACTGTAAAATCTCCATTCCCTCCCCACTCCAGGGGAAGAATACTGTAAAATCCTCATTCCCTCCCCACTCCTGAGGAAAGGATATTGCAAAATCTCCATTCCCACCCCACTCTGGGGCCAGCCAGAGGTGGTATTTGCCGGTTCTCCGAACTACTCAAAGTTTCCGCTACCGGTTCTCCAGAACTGGTCAGAACCTGCTGAATAACACCCCTGCTGTAAAGGAAAAGATTGAAGGCAAACGAGGTTCAGGCAGAAGAAGAACATCTTGGCTTCAAAATCTAAGGGACTGACTGGTTTGGACCAAACTCAGCAGCACTTTTTTGCGCGGCTTTTGATAAAAATAGGATTGCCAACATGATTGCCGATGTCCAATGACTGATATGGCACAAGAAGAAGAAAGCCAGGTGACAAGCTCACCCAATTCTCTCCCCCCCACCCGAAACATCCTGGCAGCAGTATATACGGTACTTTGCATTCCAGGTATTTATTCATGCCATAGGTAAAAGTAAAGGTTCCCCTCGCACATACGTGCTAGTCGTTGCCGACTCTAGGGGGCGGTGCTCATCTCCGTTTCAAAGCCGAAGAGCCAGCGCTGTCCAAAGATGTCTCCGTGGTCATGTGGCCGGCATGACTCAATGCCAAAGGCACATGGAACGCTGTTACCTTCCCACCAAAGGTGGTCCCTATTTTTTCTACTTGCATTTTTACGTGCTTTCGAAACTGCTAGGTTGGCAGAAGCTGGGACAAGTAACGGGAGCTCACCCCGTTACACAGCAGCACTAGGGATTCGAACTGCTGAGCTGCCGACCTTTCGATCGACAAGCTCAACGTCCTAGCCCCTGAGCCACCACGTCCCTTATTCATGCCATAGTGAGACACTATAGAAGGGTTGTCAGGACTTGCATTTTGATCGAGGGAGCCACAGCTGTCTTCCCGAGGCTTCCAACTCCTCATGTTTGGAGTTAGCAATGTTCTTTTGGAATAATGGGGAATAACCAATATTACTTCGTCCTTTAGTTCTGATTCCTAACATTACAAACTTGAACGCTTATTCCTTCAAAAACTGGAAATTTGCGAAAATCTTGGCCCATCTCACATTTCGTGCCATCTCGCCAAGATACACGCCAAGAGTAGGCCATGAGAAGTTCTCAAATTGGCTTCACGTGGGCCTCCTTGATATAATTTTGAAACACCTTCCAGGAAGTCAGTTCTCTCTTAAAAGAGGATGTAAGAAAGAGGAAAAGGAATATGCCAGACAGACGATAAATCTTCTCATCAACTTTTGGATCCGGTTTCAGGTTTGTCCCTCCCACCTCCAAAAGATTATGCCTGAAGGGTTGCACTTATCCACAGAACAAAGGTGGCCCATCCGTGTTACGAGCCATGCTCTTCCACCTCTCCCTACATTGGGCCATCTGTTTTCTCATTCCTTCTTCCTCCTTACCAGCCGGCTGCTGTGGGAGTGACAGACTGTTCTTGTTAGAAAAGTGAACCTTTCACACACTGACAGCGTATAAAATTTAGGCCCAGGGGCTTGGAATAACCCACCCTAGTTTGCAATCACATGGTGCATCAGTTGTAGTGGAGCCTCCTTTTACTAAAAAGTCAACCATAAAGCAGTGTGACTAAACAATCCTGCTGTACTGCACGTTATAGATAGATAGATTAGATAGATAAGATAGATAGATAGATAGATAGATAGATAGATAGATAGATAGATAGATAGATAGATAGATAGATAGATAGATAGATAGAATGGACCTGCCCGGTGGCAAAACAATCCTGTGCCAAAATCAAAAAGTGGTTAGAAGAGATAATACAGGAGCCAATAAAGGGAGAGCCAGAACAATTCTTATTAGGGATTCCAACAGAAAACTATACAAATGATAAAGGTAAAAGTAAAGGTTCCCCTCGCACATACGTGCTAGTCGTTGCTGACTCTAGGAGACGGTGCTCATCTCCGTTTCAAAGCCGAAGAGCCAGCGCTGTCCGAAGACGTCTCCGTGATCATGTGGCTGGCATGACTGAATGCCAAAGGCACACGGAACGCTGTTACCTTCCCACCAAAGGTGGTCCCTATTGGGAGCTCACCCCATTACACGGCAGCATTAGGGATTCGAACCGCTGAGCTGCCGACCGTTCTATCGACAAACTCAATGTCCTAGCCCCTGAGCCACCGCGTCCCCATATACAAATGATACACAATACTTAATACTACTTACATTAACAGCAGCATGTACAGCTTACGCGCAAAATTGGAAGAAGGAGAACCCACCAACAGAAGAAGATTTAATTAAGAAAATCATAGAATGTGCAGAGATGGATAAACTCACAAAAGAAATCAAAGAAAAAGAGGATACAGAAGATTATAAGGTCTGGTGTAGATGGTATGAATGGTTAGAAAAAAGGAAAGATAATGAAAATTGAACAACAGGGTAAAATCTGCATGTAGATGAAATAAAGAAAATGTAGATGAAATGTAGATGAAATAAAGGAAGTTAGATAATATAAAAGTAGAATAAGATAGGATTAAAATATGTATAAATAGTAAGAAAGGACCGCTTTGAATAGCTGATAAGAAACAGTGATATGTATATAAATGTTGTATGTTTGTCTTGTGTTTTAATGTGTTCAAAATACAAAACTTTTTATAAAAAAAAGAATTCTTTATTGGCCAAGTGTGATTGGTCACACAAGGAATTTGTCTTTGGTGCATATGCTCTCAGTGTATATAAAACGACAAGATACATTCGTTAAAAATCCTAAGGTACGACGCTTAATGATAGTCACAGGGTACAAATAAGTAATCAAATCATACTAGGAAACAATCAATATAAATTGTAAGGATACAGCCACAAGTTGGGAAGATCCACAATCATGTCAGATAACCTGTCATATTTCCTCTACTATTCCTAGACATACAGTTTGAAAACCACATTATAATTGATTTTGGCTGCAACCCTCTAAGGTTTAATTCAGCTGAATCTACTTCTGTATAGAACAGTTAGGGAGGAAAACTCCCTAACAAAACAAGCATAAAATCATAGAACCAGAAGGCTGGTAAATATAAAATTGTGCTGCCTGTTTATCACACACAAATCTATAACTTTTAAAAACCAGTTAACGATAAAAAGGTTTAATCTTGCCTGCTTCTGTTCCTCTTTCTCCAACTTACTTTTCATTATTTTATTTTGGAAGTAAAACTCAGAACTCAAGGACGATGAAAGTGTAGCCCAGGGGTAGTCAACCTTTTTATACCTACTGCCCACTTTTGTATCTCTGTTAGTAGTAAAATTTTCTAACCACCCACCGGTTCCACAGTAAAGCGCCATGTATCATCATCTGTGCATGCCTGTCGCACATAGTGGATAGGGTTTGGGGGGGGCGCCGGCTACCAGCTCTGCTTGTCTGTTACAGCTGGGTGGTGTGGGGGGATATGTGCGAGCTATTCTGGGACGAGGTTCTTTTGTTTGCGGTCGCACTATAGCGCCATTTAGTTTCACTTACGTAACGTGAACTAAACTTATGCACAGGCAATACAAATAGTATATTTTCAGAAATTTAAATTGTCACGGGGAATTTTATGAAAACCTAATGAAAAAGTTTTTAAATAACGCTATGAATTTTTTTAAAAAAGTCAATTAAATTAAAAAAAAGGAAAGTGCTTCATTATCACAAAAACCCTACCGCCCACCATGAAAGCTGGAACGCCCACTAGTGGGTGGTAGGGACCAGGTTGACTACCACTGGTGTAGCCTAAAGCGTCCACATTGAAATGATGATGGACATTTTGAAATTATACCGGGATACAATTAAATAGATGGTATTTGGGTCTAAAATAAGCCTTAATTGCCCACACTCAGATTTTTTTTTATTAATAAGCACTTCAGATTATTATAAATAAGTTTTCATATAGTCTTTAAGCGGAGTTTCCATATCTGGGCATCAAGCCACAGATTAGTCCACGCAATTTTAGTGCAATTCATGTTAGGTGAATCCTGCCAATACAGCCAAATTAGGCTAATTTCATAAACAATCCTGCCAAAAGAGAGCCATGGATTCTCTTGGTTTTCCTTGATGTTTCCTTGCTCAAACTGCCTGGGGGAGAGGTGAGGTCAAATTTTGGTCTTGCTTGCATTTTGTTGGCAAGGAGAAAAAAGACTCCAAGAGGAACACTGCAACGCACAACCATTTCGCGGCATGATGTTCCCCGTGCATTAGTGGCAAACTGACGTGGTAGTCTTAAGCATAGGTAGGTTTGTTTTTTTTTCAGTAAAAGGCTGTAATACAATACAGGTAGTCCTTGACTTATGACCACAACTGAGTGGCAAATTCCTGTTGCTAAGGGAGATGTTTGTTAAGAGAGTTTTGCCCCATTTTATGACCTTTCTCGCCAAAGTTGTTAAGTGAATCGCCACCATTGCTAAGTTAGTAACACGGTCGTTAAAATTGACTTGGCTTGTCGGAAGGTTGCAAAAGGGGGTCATGTGACCCCGGGATGCTGCAACCGTCATAAATATGAGTCCGTTGCAACAAGCGTTCTGAATTTTGATCGTGTGATCTCGGAGGTGCTACCAGGGTCATTAAGTGTGAAAAACTTTGTTGTCACTTCGAACGGTCACTAAACGAACTGTTGTAAATCGAGGGCTACCTGAAGAAGCCCTTGACTGTTATGACTCTTTCGGCCTCCCCATTAAAAGCAACAATAACTAGCACAGCTAGTCCTCGACCTACGACCCCAATTGAGCCCAAAATTTACGTTGCTATGCGAGACATTTGTTAAGGTTAGCTTTGCCCCATTTTACGACTCTTTCTCGCCCCAATTGTTAAGCCAAATCCCTGCAGTTGTTACGTGAGCACAGTTGTTAAGTGAATCTGGGTTCCCCGTCAACTTCATTTGTCAAAAGGGGGGCAAAAGGGGATCACGACGCACGTGGAGAGCATCTGTCATGACATCCGGGCGGGTGGGCGGAGCCTCCCGCCGCCGTTACGACCAGTTTGTGAGATCCTGACTGAACCGGTAGCCACCCCACTGAACGGGTAGTAACAGCTTCGAACGGTCTCTAAATGAACGGTTGTCAGTCGAGGACCATGTGGAATTCAACTCTCATTTCTGGGCCAGGTGATTTAACATAACATAATAACAGAGTTGGAAGGGACCTTGGAGGCCTTCTAGTCCAACCCCCTGCCCAGGCAGGAAACCCTGCATCATTTCAGACAGATGGTTATCCAACATTTTCTTAAATTTTTCCAGTGTTGGAGCATTCACAACTTCTGGAGGCAAGTTGTTCCACTGATTAATTGTTCTAATCTAAGGAAATTTCTCCTTACTTCTAAGTTGCTTCTCTCCTTGATCAGTTTCCACCCATTGCTTCTTGTTCTACCCTCAGGTGCTTTGGAGAATAGCTTGACTCTCTCTTCTTTGTGGCAACCCCTGAGATATTGGAAGTCTGCTATCATGTCTCCCCTTTTTATTAAACTAGACATGCCCAGTTCCTGCAACCGTTCTTCGTATGTTTTAGCCTCCAGCCCCCTAATCATCTTTGTTGCTCTTCTCTGCACTCTTTCTAGAGTCTCAACATCTTTTTTACATCACTTGTTTGTTTCTTACTACTCTCCCTGAACATGCTTATACTTCCTTATATTACCTCATATATATATATATATATTTGTTTTCTGAGGTTTTCACGGGTGTTTGTATATAGGTCTTTGGTTGTTCGGGTTTTCTCCCGTGTAAAATTGGAAGTGTCTTGGCGACGTTTCGACGAAGTCTCATTCGTCATCTTCAGGCTTCAGCTTCGTGCTTCTGGGAGCAATGTGTGATCGCAGCTGTTTCTTCCTTTTAACTGCTAGTGGGGATTTGAACTGATTGGGTGGGAGCTTGGCTGTGCTCTGATTGGATGGGGGGGGGTTTTGTGCTCTGATTGGCTGGGGGTGTGTCCTGTGTTGGTGGGGGCTTGTTTGTGCTCAGTTTAGTCTGTGTTGCAGGGGGATTTGAGCTGGTGAGCTGCATAGCTGTTGTTTGGCTTTGTGGTCATGCTACATCTTCATAGTGGGTGTCAGTCTGCTGCATGTATGGATTGGAGGGGTTTGAAATGGCTAATGTTGTAGCTGCGGTCTGGCTTCTGGTCCTTGGTCGTGCTTCATGATCAGTGTGGGTTTGGGTCTGCTTTCTGGGTGGATGTGCGGTGGTGACGTCCTGTGTGGACCTTGTGAGTGTGGGTCTGGTGTCATTCCTCGTGTTAGGGACTCGTTTGTCAATAAGGGCGGGTTTCCAAATGGCTGGTAGTCACAGGACAGTCACAGGACATGATATTGAAGTCACAGGACATGATATTGACTTTAAAAAGACCAGAACTATCGCCAAAACTGAACACTTTAACAACAGAATAATCAGAGAAGCCATTGAGATAGAAAAACGCCCACACAGCATGAACAAACGAGATGACACCTCCCGCCTACCAGCCATTTGGAAACCCGCCCTTATTGACAAACGAGTCCCTAACACGAGGAATGACACCAGACCCACACTCACGAGGTCCACACAGGATGTCACCACCGCACATCCACCCAGAAAGCAGACCCAAACCCACACTGATCATGAAGCACGACCAAGGACCAGAAGCCAGACCGCAGTTACAACATTAGCCATTTCAAACCCCTCCAATCCATACATGCAGCAGACTGACACCCACTATGAAGATGTAGCATGACCACAAAGCCAAACAACAGCTATGCAGCTCACCAGCTCAAATCCCCCTGCAACACAGACTAAACTGAGCACAAACAAGCCCCCACCAACACAGGACACCCCCCCAGCCAATCAGAGCACAACCCCCCCCCCATCCAATCAGAGCACAGCCAAGCTCCCACCCAATCAGTTCAAATCCCCACTAGCAGCTAAAAGGAAGAAACAGCTGCGATCACACATTGCTCCCAGAAGCACGAAGCTGAAGCCTGAAGATGACGAATGAGACTTTGTCGAAACGTCGCCAAGACACTTCCAATTTTACACGGGAGAAAACCCGAACAACCAAAGACCTATATATATATATATATATATATATATATATTTATTTATTTAATCATATTTATATACCGCCCTATCTCCCGAAGGAGATATATATATTTGTTTTCTGAGGTTTTCACGGGTGTTTGTATGTAGGTCTTTGCTTGTTCGGGTTTTCTCCCGTGTAAAATTGGAAATGTCTTGGCGACGTTTCGACGAAGTCTCATTCGTCATCTTCAGGCTTCAGCTTGTACTTCATCAGCAGTTGCAGGGGGATTTGAGCTGATGAAGTGTATATATATATATATATACTTATATATATATATAAGTATATGAAGTATATATATATAAGTATATATATATATATACTATATATAAGTATATATATATATACTATATAATCTTTTTATGTGATGCTTATATAGAATGCTGTGACAAAATAAATAAATAAATAAATAAATAAATAAATAAATAAAATAAGTTCGCTTCAGACCCGCTCAAAGCAACACCTCAGAGGGTGAGTGGGATTCCCGGCAAACCCCGCCCGCTCCTGCCCCCCCTCCCCAAAGTCCCCCCCCTCCCGCGCGCGCAAAGCTTCCCCCCCCCCTCCTCTTTGGGGTGAATCTGGTCTGGCGGAGCCAGTGGGCTGCCGGAGAGGGAGGGGCAAAGGCGTGGCCCGAAGAGGAGGAGGAGGAGGGGGCGGGAGTGGGAACTCTTCGCGCGCGGGGCTGAGACGCGCGTGTTGCGCCTGGGCTCCTTTAGGTGAGGGCGAGAGAGGCTTCGCCCGAGGAGCTCAGCCCGGAGGGACCCGCTCCCCGCTCCGACAACCCCGCTATGGGAGGCAGCTGGGCGCTTAGACTGGCTTTGCTGGCGCTTCTGGGCGCATCAACAGGTGGGCATGGAGCGGCTTCGGCGGCGGCTTCTTCTTCTCCTTCTCGGGCGGGCGGGCGGAGAACTGGCTGGCGCGGCGCTACCTGGGAACCGCCGCGCCGAGAGAGGATGAAGGGAACGGACCCCGGGAGCAGCCAGAGCCTGAGGAGCAATGGGAAAGCCGGGCTGTGTGAGGGGGGAGTGGCGGAGGTAGAGGGGGAATTTGCAGAAAGGCGGCTGCAGCGCGGCTTAGGAAAGCGGCGAATTTTCCGCGCGAGTTTCGCCCGAGATCGGTCAGTTCTTCTCCGGGATTTCGTGGATTCGGATTTCTTTCTCTCCCTCTTTCCGTCTTTCTGCCCATCTTTCATTCTCTCTCTCTCTCTCTCACTTTCCTCTCTCACTCCTTTCTCTCTCTCCCCCTCTGTCTCTCTTTCTCCCCCTCTTTCTTTTTCTCTCCCTCCTCTCTCTCCCCTTCCCCTTCTCTTCCCCTCTTTCTCCCCTTCTGTCTCTCTCCCCTCGTTCTCCTCTCTCTCTTTCTCCCCACTTCTGTCTCTTTCCCTCCTCTCTTTCCCCTTCTTTTTCTCTCCCCCTCGTTCTCCTCTCTCCCTTTTTCTCCCCATCTTTCTCTCTCTCTCTCCCTTTCGTTCTCCCTCTTCCCCTTTCTTTCTTTCTTTCTCTCTCTCCTTCTTTCTCCCCCCCAGTTCTTTCTCTCACCCTCCCTCCCTCTTTCCCCCTCTCTTTCTTTCTCTCTCCCCTTTCTCTCTCTCTCCTTTTTCTCCCCATCTTTCTCTCTCTCCTCTCTCCTTCTCCCTTTCCCTTTTTCTTTCTTTCTTTCTACCTTGATGAACGTATCTTTTCTTTTATGTACACTGAGAGCATATGCACCAAGACAAATTCCTTGTGTGTCCAATCACACTTGGCCAATAAAATTCTATTCTATTCTATTCTATTCTCCTTCTCCCCACTCTTTCTTTCTCCCCTCTCCCCTCCCTTTCTCCCCCTTTCTTTCTTTCTTTCTTTCCCTCTCCTCATTTCTTTCTCTCACCCCTTTTTTTCTCTCCCTCTCTCTCCTTCTCCCTCTCTCTCTTTCCCCCTCCCCCTCCCCCCTTCTCCCCACCTCCCCTCCATTCACAAATGCTGTGTTTTAAAGCTAGGTCGTTAACTAGGAGCGAAGTTCCCAGATCCACTCTCGAGACGCGCCTTTTTCTTTTAAAACCTCTTAAAGCGATTTAAGGTGGAAGTTTGCGTTCTCTCGCACGCTCCGCCGCTGGTGCGTTACTTTTAAAGTGAATTTCCACCGGCTTCGAGGGAGATGGGAAAAGCGTAGCCGGTGTTTGGAGGAGTCCAATCGGCGCCTCCTTGAATCGCACCGGTGGGCTGTTTCCCAGGGCTCTGAAAACGAGGAGGAACACACACACACACACACACAACTGACACGGAAAATGTGTAGGAACTGCGTAGCTCCATCCTGTTCCTTCAATCTAAGCTTCGCGTTCCCTTTATTTCCTCGTCGATCAACAGATTAATGCAAAGGACAGAAGCTGAATTTTGCGCTGTTTTCACCCCATTACGAAGTGCGGAGCTTTCCTGCTTTGCTAAAACTCATTTCCCGATACCTACGCCTATAGTTTTGCAGCCTTGTCCCCCCCGCCCCCGCTTTAATGGGGAGTTTGCTCCGTGTAATTCAGGACCGCTGAATTCGGAAGACTTGCACAGGATCGCCCTGCGCAATTTAAGAGGAGGTGGTTTGAAATCAGCAGCAATATGTCCAAAGTCTGTGGGGTAGTCCCAGTTGGAAAACAAGAGGTTATTTTCGTTATTTAAGAGACAATACATGCAGAAAAACTTTGCTTTAAAAGTTCCAGAGAGACCGCCAGGAAAAATTGAGCTGGGCTACTACATCTCTCTCGATTTTTGCAAGGTTTTTTTTGTACTAACCTTTGCAAAATGATCAGCTACACCAACCCTGTCTTTAGTGAATGGAGGTAGTAATTTGAGTGGATTTACACTACCCTTCTGGCTGCTGTTTAAAAATCTTGTTCCGCGGTGCACAATTAATCCTGCACATTAACGCTTTGAGCTTATCTTCTCAAACTTACTTTCAGTGTAGGCTGAAAGGGAACCCCTACATAGGACAATAGTTGTGTACTACTTACTGCTGGGGGCCAAAGTGCAAAATGTTTACATTGTTCTTACTGTTCCCTGGCTTGATAGATTAGACCACTCTTCCTCTCAGTTATTTTTTATATCATAATTGGTTATCTATGTTGCTCTTTAACCATATCCAACCTAATTTTTTAGAAAAAACACTGTGCTGTATGTTGGCATAGGTCTGAAGTCCCACAAAGCACAATTATTTTAGTTGCAGTGCAGTCAAATTATTGGGTTTTTTTCCCCTTCAGTAAATTAACTTCCTTCAACAATCACTGCAAATGAAATTCAGTGATAGAAATAAAAAAATAATATTTGGAATGGCTTTGGACATATATACACATTGCAACAACTCCTGGGTGCACTCAGTGTGGTGTTGTGTGCTTTGTGTTGCAAATACCATTAGGTGCGCTGTGCCTCAGTTGTACTTTCTATGTAACCTGCCTAAGAGACAATTCTGCAATCTCCTTGCAGACCTTCGTTGGTTTTATTTCCAAAATATTAATGTCGGAATGTTCTGGTGGGCTCCTCAAAATACTATGCACATCCAAAGGTATAGCTAAAGGTGTTTATGTATTAGAATTTGTCAAACAAAAATGAGAACAAGAATAAAAGAATAAAAATACAATGGCAGGGACGATAGGCAACATTAGTGCACTTATGCACGCCCCCTCTACTGACCACTTTAAGTATGAAGGAAGGTCCACAAAAGTCAATTTGGGACAGAAACTGAACATTTGTATAGTTTTTGATGGATGATGAGTGGGCTGTAGGATACGTAACTGCAGTTTTAGAATTTGCCACTAAGAGGAGATGTTAATCATAATTATTCTCATTTACCTCTCCTGTTCTGTTGTAAAGTTGCTTATGCTAATAAGCCTTTGCAAGTTCTCTTTCTCCTTTTCCTCTTGCTGATTTATGCTTCTTCAGAAGGCAGAAGTACCAATCTCTTTGCCCAGGACTGTGCTTGTGGCTCACATATCACTACATCAAGTTTTTGTGGTCTAAGAGAGTGCAAAAACAATTTTTAACAGCCATGAAAACTCACATAATGGAGGCAACAGAATTTGTAACTGATTTTCTTCATTCGGCATTTCCAGTGTTGAATAGAATAGAATAGAATAGAATTTTTTATTAGTCAAGTGTGATTGGATACACAAGGAATTTGTCTTGGTGCATATGCTCTCAGTGTACATAAAAGAAAAGATACATTCGCCAAGAATCATAAGGTACATTATGAAAGATAATTGAATTGAAACATACATTAATAGTTCTGGGGATTTACCTGGCCTCAGGTTGGTCTCGACTTACAAAGACCAGTTCATTTGGAGCACAGCATTGAGTACCTACTTTTGGATATCTTCATGAAGCTAGTTTGCACGACACTTTCTTTATGCAGGTTGGGAAGAGACACTAAAACTGCTATTTATTATGAGTCACCACAATGCAAAAAAAGGGACCGTGGAAAAAGTGCAGAGAAGAGCAACAAAGGTGATTATGGGCCTGGAGGCTAAAACATATGAAGAACGGTTGCAGGAAATGGGTATGTCTAGTCTAGTGAAAAGAAGGATTAGGGTGACATGATAGCATTGCTCCAATATTTGAGGAGTTCCTATAAAGAAGAGGGAGTCAAGCTATTTTCCAAAGCACCTGAGGGCAGGACAAGTAGGAATGGGTGGAAACTAATCAAGGAGAGAAACAACCTAGAACTAAGGAGAAGTTTCCTGACAGTTAGAACAATTAATCAGTGGAACAACTTGCCTGCAGAAGTTGTGAATGCTCCAACACTGGAAAATTTTAAGAAGATGTTGGATAACCATTTGTCTAAAGTGGTAGAGGGTCTTCTGGTTGACCAAGGGGTTGGTCTAGAAGGAGGTTCAGTCTAAGTCTATTATTGTTCTATATTTACGAGTATACATAATTTAAGAACAACTTTGAGTCAAAAATCAAACCTGCCTTTATGGAGACGTCATTTGTGTTTTACTAGCTGTATGTTATTGTTTCATTATTTGGGTTAGAACTGATCTTTAGCACAAAAACGCATTGGCTCTTTTAAATATAAAAAGAATCAAGAAAGTTTGTTTTTTATATACATTAACTATTTAACCGGTATATATTTTATCTTTGTAAGTTGCCTGGAATCATTGAGAATGAATTGGGCAGCCATAGAAATTTTCTTCAATAAATAAAAATGTAGCTGAAAGTGATTTTTCTTCATTCAGTGCAGCCCAGCAAGCCAAAGGTTTGGACAACTATGTTCTAGAGCAGGGATGTCCAAACATGGCCCCTTGAAGAGTGGTGGACTTCAACTCCCAGAATTCCCCAGCCAGCAACTTGCTCATATTTATAGCTCATGCTGGCTGGGGAATTCTGGGAGTTGAAGTCCACCACTCTTCAAGGGGCCAAGTTTGGACACCCCTGTTCTAGAGTATAGTTAGAATAATGGGACATTAGTTTGAAAGTAATTTGTGAATAGCTCTGGGTGCACAGACAGCTGCCCTAGTACAACACCACTGTTTGCATAATTGCAGCATTAGTGTAAGCAGTTTCAAAGATCAATCGATCAATTCAATTAGCAGTAATGATCATTATTGTCTACGGAGATTTTCAGTCATGCGGGTCATGGTTATCCCAAAGGTGCTTTTTCAAGAGGCAACTGGACTTTCTGATTTTTCTTTGAAGCTGAAGAAGCTTCTTGGATGAGAAGCGAAACCTCTTCAGCGAAAAGCCAGAAAGTCTAGTTGCCTCTTGAAAAAAGCACCTTTGGGACAATGATTGTTTTTTTCCCCCAGAGTTAAAATTGCTTCCATTCCATTATAACAGGGCTTACAAATGAGAGTTGGGATGAATTGGGCCACAACATTTTAAAACTGGCTTGCGCAGAGAAAATAAGGACGCTGCCAAAACTTGTCAGGGGCTTTGCACTTCATTTCGCTTGGGCAAAATAGTTGTGAGTAGTTGCTGTAATGCAAAGTTTTGAGGATTAAATAGGTTAAAACGTAATTATGGCCAGGGGTGCATTTTTTTATTGCCTAACCTTTGCAACAATAACGTTATTAATTTAATTCATGTAGAGCAGCGCCCCCCCAACCTTTGGGGTACCAGGGACCGGTTCCGTGAAGACAGGTTTTTCTGCGGACCGGAAGGGGGGATGGTTTTGTGTGCCGCCTGCATCCCACGGATGGGGCTTCGTATGTTTGCGCGGTCCGGTTTCTGGCATGTTGTGGACTGGGCAGAGGGGGGGCGTTGGGACCCCGACGTAGGGGGATCACACCAATTCATTTATCGTTTTAGGAATTGTGGTGTCACAAAGTTTGAGCTACAGAAGCATCAAGATACTTGTTAAGGCAGTGAATGCATTGATGGGCACAGTGGCTTGTAGTCCAAAGGTTTTGGAGCGATAGGATCAGTGGTGGTATTCAAATAATTTAACAACCGGTTCTCTGCCTTAATGACCAGCTGGGTAGGCGTGGCTCGGTGGTCATGTGACCGTGTGGGCATGGCCAACTCAACATCACTCACGTCGATGGGCGCTTCGCCTTAGCTGTTACAATGTAATAAGGGTTAACCAGAGAGGCAGTTTCTGTAAGCAGGGCAATAAAGATTAGGCTAGAAACAACACCAGAATATTTCCTTCCTGCCTTCCTTACAGGATTAGCCCTGTAAAGTGGAAAAGAAAACAAAATAAGTTTTCTTCCAACAGCCGGTTCTCCGAACTGCTTAGAAAGTTAACAACTGGTTCTCCCGGATTGGTGCAAACCGGCTGAATCCCACCACTGGATAGGATGTGGACATGCTAAACATCTCCAGCTCTTTAAGCCAAATGCATCCTTTCCCAGAATTGTGCCACATCATCGGAGGGCAGACAGGAATAGTTGCAGCTGGTTGAAGGAATTGCAGACAGGTGCTTCCTGAGAGCTCCACGTGCTCTCAAATGCTTTTTTTCCCTTTCAAATCTGAAGAAAATCAGGGCTGCCGGGTGCTTCAGATTTGAAGGCAAAACTCAGGCCCTTGGTTGATCCAAGATTGAGTCAAAGGATCCTCCGTAGGTGTAAATTATACGTGCATTGGGGCCCACAGCAGAGAGAGAATCTTGGTCAAGAATCTTGATTCTTGTGCCTACGGTGGAAACTTTTCGGATTCGTGTAAGGATATCTTGAGATTGATGCTAGCTGCAGGTAAAGGTGTATTGAACAGTGCTAGCTACTGTTTGATCTCCCTTGGACTGCGAGGCAATCAAACCGGTCAGTCCTAGTGGAAATCAACCCTGACTGCTCTTTAGAAGGCCAGATCCTGAAGAGGAAACTGAAATACTTTGGCCACCTAATGAGAAGGAAGGACTCACTGGAGAAGAGCTTAATGCTGGGAAAGATTGAGGGCAAAAGAAGAAAGGGACGACAGAGAACGAGGTGGCTGGATGGAGTCACTGAAGCAGTAGGCATGAGTTTAAATGGACTCCAGAGGATGGTAGAGGACAGGAAGGCCTGGAGAAACGTTGTCCATGGGGTTGCGATGGGTCGGACACGACTTCGCAGCTAACAACAACGACAGCCATCGTTTGGATGGGGTCTAAATAACTTTATGAGCCATTCTATCTCTGTGGGGCAGAAGACAATCTCAATCATGCTCTGCTTATTAGCTTCCAGGGTGCAACCGAAGACAAATATTATGCTCCTTTTGAAAAAAAAAAAATGGCAACGAACAAAGTATCTGTGCCACCCAGAGATAGCTGGGGAAATATGGGGTTAGTGATAGCGGAGTCCACAGATAAGGTGACTGACACCCCTGTGTTGCGTCTTGAAAGTCTTTAGAAACAGGGTGTTTTTTTTCCCCCCAGTTAGGTGAGCCCTGAAAATCTGGTGTAACTAGAGCAAGCTGCTATTAGTAGATTACAATTGACATCTGGTCTTTCAAAGGAGGCTGCTATAGCAACTGCTGGTGGAAGTCAAACCAAGAATAAAAACCTGAAGGAGTTAAACCTAAGTAAGTCCAGTTGAAGTCAGGCATTTCACGAAAACATCGTTCAACATCTAGGTATTTTTAAAGACATTTGCACTTTTCTGAGCTTGGAGTGCAATGTTTTCCTCGCTTTGAATAGTAGAAGCTCTGAAAATATTCCTATTGTACATAATTTCTCTGTGCCTGTGTGTCTGTCTCTAAGTCTCCTTCTACATCTGCAGGTTCCTCAGTGCAATAAGTTGCACCGTGCTGTGATTCAGTTCTCATACTAACCGAGTACCTGAGTTCATACACAGTACTAACCAGTGGTGAAATCCAATTTTTTTTTTAACTATTGGTTCTTTGGGCGTGGCTTGGTGGGCATGGCAGCAGAAGGATACTGCAAAATCTCCATTCCCACCCCACTCTGGGATGAGCCAGAGGTGGTATTTGCTGGTTCTCTGAATTACTCAAAATTTTTACTACTGGTTCTCCGAACTGTTCAAAATTTCCGCTACTGGTTCTCCAGAACCTGTCAGAACCTACATTTCACCCCTGATACTAACTTAGAATGCCTTTGTTTAATAATAAGCCACAATAGTGGGGTTCGTGTATTTGTGTTAAGGCAGCATACCAAATTATGGTTTAAGATTATTTGAAAGCTTGTATATTGTTTGAGAGATATATGTGAAATTATATCAATTAGGACTTAGATTCCACTTCTCCAACTTAAGCCTTTCAGGGTGTGATGGGACTAAAATTTCTGGAATCCTTCCATGGCTTTTGTCTAAGAGTCTTGATGTTGACAGAATAACAGAAAAGATTAAGAGAGTTAGAAGGGACTTTAGAGTTCATCAAGTCCAGTGATGGGGAACCTATGACATGCCTGCTGGAAGTGGCACACAGAGCCATCTCTCTGGGTACGCAAGCCGTCACCCGTTGCCCTTTTGTGTTCTGGTGTGCCGGCTAGCTGGTCTTCACGTGCACGGGAGCACCGGAAACCAGAACAGTAGACACCCGGTGCGCAAGCATGCGCCAGGAAGATGGTCTTCTTGTTTCCAGTGGTTTTCCGGTTTCTGGCATGCATGCGCACACGAAGACCAGGTGACTGGTGCACATGCATGCACTGGAAACGAAGATTATCTTCCAGGCGCACACATGCGCACGAGGCAGCTGCTCTTCCGGTTTCCGGCACGTGCACACACGTGCCCGCACGCTCCCGTTTCGGCACTCGGTGCCGAAAAGGTTCGCCAACACCGTTCTACTCCAACCCCCCTGCACAAGCAGGAGACCCTATACCATTTCAGACAAATGGCTGCCCAGTCTCTTCTTAAAAGCCTCAATGAATTTCTGAAGGCAATTGGTTAATTGTTCTCACTGCCTAGCCATTTCTACTTACCGGTAGTTAGATTAGTTGCTTTGTTGTTGATTAGTTTCCATCCATTGCTTCTTGTCCTGCCTTCAGGTGGTTTGGAGAATAGTTTGACCCAGAAGTGGTATTCAGCTGGTTTGGACCGGTTCGAACGAACCGGTTGTAGCAACCTGCGGATGGACCCGTCCACCCCTTCTGGCGCAATATTGTCCTATATCACTGTATTTTTGATACTGTATGCATGGTGTGGATGGCACACGTGAGCGAATTGTCGTATTCTGTGACGCCACACGCATGCGCACTCACATTTCTGGTGCTGGGCGAATTGGTTGCTACAGTATGTGAAACCCACCTCTGGCTTGACCCCCTCGTCTTTATAGGAGCTCCTTGAATATTGGGACACTGCTGTCATGTCTCTCTTAGTCCTTCTTTTCATCAAACTAGTCACACCCAGTTCCTGCAACCGTTCTTCACGTTTTAGCTTCCAGCTCCCTAATCATTTTCGTTGCTCTTCTCTGCACTCTTTCCAGAGTTTCAACCTCCTTTTTATATTGTGGCGATCAAAACTGGGTGCAAATTTGGTCTTACTAAGGCATTATAAAGTGGTAACACGTCACGTGATCTTGATTCTGTGGCTCTGTTAATGCAGCTTAGGATTGCATTGGCTTTTCTTGGCAGCCGCCGCACACTGCTGGCTCATACTTTTAAGTGATGGTCCCCTGGGACTCCAAAGTCCCTCTCATAGTTATTGCTATTGAGCCAGGTTCCACCTATTCCCATGATGGCAAACTTATGGCACGAGTGCCACAGGTGGTACACAGCGCCCTCTCTGTGAGCATGGGAGCCATTGCCCCAGTTCAGCTCTGACTTGTGTGCACGTGAACCAGCTGGTGTGTGCCGGCCAGCTGGTCATTGGGTCTCTGCAGCACATGCACGGGGCAGTGGGGTGCGTGTGGGAGGCTGCACGTGCATGCGGGGGACAGGGCGCATGCGCGGGGGATGCAGCCACATTGCATTTTGGGGGTTCGGCCGAGCGTATGCGCACTTTGGGCACTTGGTCCGGAAAAGGTTAGCCATCACTGACCTATTCTATACCTATGCATTTGTTTTTTCTTGCCTAAGTGTAAGACGTTACTTTGGAATTGAATTGAATTTCATTTTGTTAGATAGGGGCCAGTGTTCAAATCTGTCAAGATCCTTTTTGGATCTGGAGCCTACCTTCTGGGGTGTTGGCTATTCCTCCCAGCTTGTCTGAATTGTCTTTTGGGCACCAGTTCGGATAAGGCTGAAAAGAATCCACCTCACAAAATCCTTGAATAAGAAAGATGTTCATTTCTGTCTCTCCCATGCAAATTGTCATATAGAATAGACCAGAATAACAGAGTTGGAAGGGACCTTGGAGGTCTTCTAGTCCAACCCCCTACTTAGGCAGGAAACCCTACACCACTTCAGACAAATGGTTATCCAACATCTTTTTAAAAACTTCCAGTGTTGGAGCATTCACAACTTCTGGAGGCAAGTTGTTCCACTGATTTATTAATTGTTCTAACTGTCAGGAAATTTCTCCTTAGTTCTAAGTTGCTTCTCTCTGATTAGTTTCCACCCATTGCTTCTTGTTCTACCCTCAGATGCTTTGGAGAATAGCTTGACTGCCTCTTCTTTGTGGCAACCCCTGAGACATTGGAACACTGCTATCATGTCTCCCCTAGTCCTTCTTTTCATTAAACTAGACATACCCATTTCCTGCAACTGTTCTTCATATGTTTTAGCCTCCAGTCCCCTAATTGTCTTTGTTGCTCTTCTCTGCACTCTTTCTAAGGTAATACAATTACCTTTGCACAAAGACTCCTATCTAAGAGGATATTCAGGTGGAACGCAGGAAAAAAAATGATTTCCTCGGACAATCATTGGGAAGATGTAGGATTGTCTGAGAAAGTAGGGGAGGCTACGAAGCATGGAACTTTGTCTATACTTGCAACATTTTGTGCCTATTTATGAAAGGAAATAAGATATATAGATGATTCTTTCAGTTCGGTCTTTCTTTCCCTATTCATGGTGAAACCTCCAGAGGTTCTCCTGAAATCTGTTTTTAATGCGTTTCAGAATATTTTCTCTTAAGAACATTATTACCACTATGTCCACTGATAATAGTCTATTAGAAAGATGAAATCGAGTCTTTTAGTTTGGACGCATTAGAGATATCTGATTTATTTTCCAGAGAAAGATTAAGCTACCTTATAATTTCTTGATAAAATATTATCTAAGGAAAACTTGGGAAACCATGTCCAGACTTAATAGCTTCTTTGGAAGATCAAAACTCATTAATGTACTCATTATTGTACTATACTAGAGTTTATTGGAGTGGTTATTCCTGCCTTCTATTCTTTGTTTACTTGCATACCGACATTGGATGACTTTTGAGTACCACTGTTTGTTTTTACTGAGAGAGACACATGGGATTAATTTATGAATACTGGGAAGCGCGGATTTGAGAGAGATGCACTGCTCTAATAGGTCTCTACCTAAGCAAATGTTAGACAGACATTTACATGAAGTTTAGGTTCTTGGTTTACTGTTTGGCAGAATAGAATAGAACAGAACAGAACAGAATAGAATAGAATAGAATAGAATAGAATAGAATAGAATAGAATAGAATAGAATAGAATAGGGAATGGGAATGGGAATGGGAAAGGAAAGGAATTTTCTATTGGCCAAGTGTGATTGGACACACAAGGAATTTGTCTTGGTGCATATGCTCTCAATGTACATAAAAGAAAAGATATGTTCATCAAGAATTGTAAGGTACAACACTTGATGATAGTCATAGAGTACAAATAAGCAATCAGGAAACAATCAATATAAATCGTAAGGATACAAGCAACAAAGTTACAGTCATACAGTCATAAGTGGAAGGAGATGGGTGATCGTTCTTCTGACTAATAGTAGTGCAGATTTAGTAAATAGTTTGACAGTTTTGAGGTAATTATTTGTTTTGCAGAGTGATGGTATTCAGGAAAAAACTGTTCTTATGTCTAGTTGTTCTGGTGTGCAGTGCTGTATAGCGTCATTTTGAGGTAGGAGTTGAAACGGTTTATGTCCTGGATGTGAGGGATCTGTAAATATTTTCACAGCCCTCTTTTTGACTCGTGCAGTATACAGTTCCTCAATGGAAGGCAGGTTGGTAGCCATTGTTTTTTCTGCAGTTCTAATTATCCTCTGAAGTCTGTGTCTGTCTTGCTGGGTTGCAGAACCAAACCAGACAGTTATAGAGGTGCAGATGACAGACTCAATAACAGAAGAGAATTGGCATCTGATAGAATACACACAAAACATAGACTCTATAATTATTGTCCAAATAGTAGCCTAGCTTTGGTTAAGGCAGGAGTGAAATCCAGCAGGTTCTGACAGGTTCTGGAGAACCAGTAGCAGAAATTTTGAGCAGTTCAGAGAACCGGTAGCGGAAATTTGAGCAGTTCAGAGAACCGGTAGCAGAAATTTTGAGCAGTTCAGAGAACCGGTAGCAGAAATTTTGAGCAGTTCAGAGAACCGGTAGCAGAAATTTTGAGCAGTTCAAAGAACCGGTAGTTTTGAATAGTCCAGAGAATTTTGAATAGTCCAGAGAACCGGCAAATACCACCTCCGGCTGGCCCCAGAGTGGGGTGGGAATGGAGATTTTGCAGTATCCTTCCCCTGCCATGCCCACCAAGCCACGCCCACAGAACCGGTAGTAAAAAAAATTGGATTTCACCACTGGGTTAAGCTATGCGCAAAATGGGAGAATACCCAACTCATAATAAACCATTGTATTTCAAATATTCTGCTGAACCACTTCAGGTAGCTATGGTTGCCAGAACCAAAATCCAGGTGGGATAGGTATGGGTGTATATTGTATTCTCTCTGTCTCACATAGTTCCCAGTGTGGCACACACTCCCTCAAATCATCTTTATCTTCCTGGTGCTATTTCTTCCTTCCCAACTCTCACCTGACCTCTCAATTCTTACCTGACTAGGTGGCTCAGTGGCTAAGACACTGAGCTTGTCGATCAGAAAGGTCGGCAGTTCGGCCCCCTAGTACAGGTCTCCTGTAAATAGATACATCTATATATTTATCTATCCATCCATCCACCCACCCACCCACCCATCTATCCCTACACCCATACACATTTTTGCGTCCTGACACTGCTTCAGTTCAGTGATCAGAGTCAAGGCACCTGAAGGAGCAAAGCAATGCGGTTTCACACAGTCACAATGTGTTGTTGTAGTAGGAACAGTATGTATATAGGAGAGCCTTCATAGGCATTTCCTATCATAGACATTAGATGTACCGTTTGGCACATTTGTCAAAAAATGGTTGGCTATCGCTGATTTGTAGAATCTGCTTTTCTTCGGAGTCTTATAAAAGCACGCACACACTCTCTCCCCTCCCCTATTTATGTGTGTGTGTTTGTGTGTGTATTAAAAACTGCTATATTATCTTCCCAGCTCAAAAGTCAGTACTGCTGAATTCAGTGCGATTTATTAAGGTACGTGCAGATGTAGAATCAGAAATCACAGCACAAATACTTTCATAAATAAATAGTAAAAACCTCAGCTGTACCAAAATACTTGGAATAATTTAAATCAAATCTGGCATTTTTCATCCCTTTTATTGAAAAATGAAGTTTTACATTCTTCTGTTTTGGCTTCCAGCTCTGAAGTCAAGGAGATTACATTCCAGGTAATCTCATATTGGAATATTAATTTATAGATCAAAGGACTATTCACAAAAAACATTTTATAAATGGAAATGTTCATATCTCAGAGTGAAGAATGTGCCTACAAATTCAGAGCTCCCCTGAAATTTTATTTCAGATAGCTGTGATTAATATTGCATGATGAACTACTTAAAGTAGATCTTTTCCTTCTACTTCTGTAATTTTCAGTTCTCCATCCCATGCAGCCTTATTCTTGATATTTGCATACCATTTTACAGATGTTGTTTTTCTTTATAATATAGTACAAACATCTTCCAGGACTTTGACTCACTTCCTCAAGTCTCTTTTAGCAATTCTAAAAGGACAAGAGGAAATTATCACCAATATCCTGAAAGAAACCTTTTCTTTTTTAAAAAAACAAAAAAAACATACAGACACACACACAATATGCAGTTCACAGTTTATTGAAACACAGTTATTCTCCCATTATCTTCAGAGTTTTCTCCCTCCCCCCCCAAAAAAAATAATGTTTCCCACTTCTTAATCTTCTGAAATTCTATTCAGAGTTTACATTTCTGATTCTACTGAGAATTGGATTAAAAAAACCTGGTACTTTTGAAGAGAAAGAAGTTGCAATCAGTTTTGATTCTAGGACCATATTACGTTTGGGTCCTGTGTATAGAACTGAGACACAAGCGAATTGAAGAGAAACCATACATTTGATTTATTTTATGTTGCATTGACGTTTAATTACATTTAAAAAAAAAAATAATGTTAATAAAATTTCTCCCGGTGTTTTTGTTCTGCTATCTTAACAGTGGTAAATGGATGTGCTCTGATAGTTGTAGAACTGTGGTGGTGCTAGAATTGTAACTGAAGAGAGTAATCATTCACAAATTTCTAAATAGTTGATTGTCATAAAATGATAGCAATAGCACTTAGATATATATATATATCACTTCACAGTTCTTTACAGCCCTCTCTAAGCGGTTTACAGAGTCAGCCTATTGCCCCCAACAATCTGGGTCCTCATTTTACCGACCTCGGAAAGATGGAAGGCTGAGTCAACCTTGAGCTGATGAGAATTGAACTGCTGGCAATTGGCAGAATTTGACTGCAATGCTGCACTACGGCTCTTATGGTAGACTTAAGAGCTACCCCAAATTGATATTATTACTTGTATGTTGTATTTTTATTTTCTTCTGGATGGGGAATGACACAAAATGGATACAAAAGCAAACCGTCAGCTTTAGAAGCCATATTAGGCCGGAAGTTTCCGTGCTGCCATTTTCTCATATGTGGAAAAGTCGAAGGAGGGGGGGATTTAGTAGAGGGGTTGTCTTTAGACATAATAGCATCCTTCTTGTCGGTCAAGGTCAGGCCAATCCTGCATCTGAAGGAGGAGTGGTCGGAGTGCTGTTTCGAGATGGGACGGTTGGCAATTGGAGCATGGGATCGACTGAGGAGTGAGTGGATGGTTTGGGAGGTTTTGATTTACTGAGGGAAAACCCAGACCTCTCAGATTCAGGTTTTCCCAGATGTGCCAGTTTACATATTCTAGTAAATAGAACTGCTTACTTCGGAGTTTTTAGTTGAAGTTGGGTTTTTTTCCTGGAACACTGACACATACATGAATGACTGGTGAAATCTCTGTACTCTGACTGATACATAGATATGACCTCAAAGCATTTATCTTGACTTGTTTCCTCAAGCAAAGCTGGCTGAGGAACTCTGGGAGTTGAAGTCCACAAGTCTTAAAGGGACCAAGGTTGGAGACCCCTGCTCCAGATGGTTTATCCCATAACTTCACAAACTTCTGCCTTTAGGCTTGCTGATAGGAGATAAAATGCAAAACAAGGACACCAGATCATCCCTCTCTGTTCTGCATGATATGCCAATTCTTCAGAATTTCAGACAGGAATTGAACCATGTCCTCCAATATACTGCATGTCTTCTCTACTCAATACAGCTTCATGTCATACCAGGGTGGTTTTGTTCTTCTCTAGAACAGGGGTCACCAACCTTTTGGACCTCAGGGACCACTAAATTCATAATTTTAAATCCCATGGACCACTAATATGATCTGCCTAATGACCGGCTGGGTGGGCATGGCAAGGTGGTCATGTAACTGGGTGGGTGTGGCCAACTCAATGTCACTCATGTTGAGGGGCACCATGCCAGTCTCTACTTGCCACTCCTTGCATGCCCACCTGGGCTCTTTAGGGCCCCAACAGGAAGCAGTTGCTGGAGCAAAGCAGCCACCATGAGAAAGAGTTGGCAAAAGAAGCTGGCTTTGTTCAAATTGGATCTGAACTAGAAGGAGGCTGTCGTGTCCCCCTCCCCCTCCGACGACCGGGTCTAGGAAGTCCGTATCAAGTGTGGCAACAAAGCCTCTGCAGCTTTGCCAAATTTCTTCCGGATTTCTCAGGGCAGGCAGGAGTCCAAGTTGTGACTTCAGAAAACTAGATAAGACTTTGTTCGACTCAAGGTTGGAATGCCAAAAGCAGGTCCTTTATATAGGCTATGGGGTGTGGCTCCATGACTCAGCATTTATCCAGGCCTACCCCTCCCTTCCTTCTGCTGGCATCGCCTCTCAGATCTCCGGAAGCGAGGATCCTCCCACTTTGAATTGTCTTCTGCTGTTTGAAAAAGGGAGGGGTCAGAAGGAGTAGGCCCGAGTAATTCCAATCCGTGGCTGACTTCCTCTGATGGCTGAGCCAAAGGAACACACGCCGTATAAGTGAGGTTCGTTTGTTCATTCCTGACATCCTGTCCGGGCATGGGGCCAGGGCCGGTGGCTGGAGGCATGACAGGCCGTTCATCTTCATTATCAGACTCAGAGTCTGATAGCAGGCCCAGGAGGAGACGGGAGGGGCCTGGCTGAGGAGAGGAGGGAGGATGAGGCACAACAGAGGCTCAGCAGAAGCACCTCACTGAGGACTACAAGCATAGGCTTTCCAAGCAAAGGGAAGACCTGCAGGAGTACAAGGCCAGATATCGGCACCTGGAGGCTCAGCAGGCTGAGATGGTCAGCCAGTTCCAGGCCATGATGCTATCCCACAGGAACAAGGCCCTCTGGCTCTTTGCCACCAGTGGCACTTCCCTCCAGCCTTCGCCCAAAGCCCCACACCAGGAGGCTGAAGCAGATGCCAAGTTGGAATTTCTGTCCAACCCGCACAAAAAGACCTAGAAGGGAGAGACTCTTTGCAGCAACACAAACATTCATTGCACATATCCGGGTTTTTTCCAGGGTTGCAGAATTAGAACACTGAATCTAGGATACAGATGTCATGTGATCCTGTACCATAATCTTCTGGCAAACTCTATGTTAAAAACTCAGCAGTTGTGTCACTGATAACAGAGTTATCTGTATTATGCTTTCCTTTAACATAATCTGCCAATAATATTTATCTTTTGTGTATGCTTTCTCAGAAGTACCGAAATCACTTGACTGTTGTGACCTAGGCTTACTGAGTCATTACAATACACAATTAGTCCCAAAAAACCCCTATTTTATTGTAACAGCTGAGAATTACGTTCATTCCCAGCTGAGTCCCAATTAGTTCCAAAAAAAGTCCTTCAGAAGAAGTCCTTTGGGATAATCACCAACCTTTATCTTTTTTGACACCCTGCCAAAGGCCTTACTTAGCAAAGCCCAACAGAGTTCAGAAACAAACAAGAGATGCCGACTGGAAACAGAGTTAAGCAACGTTGCTTTCCTGCAAAAGGCCCAAGTGCCTCTGTTTCTCTTTTAAGCCTTATGGGAGGGGCCATAATCTCCTGGCCTTACTCCTGAGTCGTCCCTTTTGCTTTAGCTGCTCTTGCCTTCGGGTAGCTCTTAGCATGCATGCACTAGGGACAGGCTCCTCCTGGTCCTCTGCCGTCTGACTCTAGGGGCTGCGGAGTCTGTACATCACTCCCAGATGGCCCTGGCCCCATCTCTGCCTCTGACGCAGAGCCCTCGTCCGGGTCTTCCCCAGACTCCAGGACTGGCCCACGTTCCTCCCCAGACTCCTCACTGTCTGACTCTGCTGCCAGCTCTGCAGGCTGCTGGCGAACCACAACATTGAGTATTGAGAATACTTGTGCACAGAACAGTTCTTTTGAAAGACTTGTCATGTCTATAGAAAACACACAAGGAGGATTATTACAGACTGATGATATAAAAGAATGATACTCATATTTAATAGGTAGCAGCACCTCTCTGGCTTTGGAAATGTGATGATTACAGTAAGGAGTCCTAGGTTTATATGATACACAGGGAGAAAAACATAAAAATATCCTGGAGGAAGGTGATGAGAAACCAAGACAGCGACATAGAATTGAAATTGCCAAGATTTGAGTTTAACTTAAAGAAATTGCAGATGACCCAAAACTGGGAGGTTTGGGTAAAGCTTTAGAAAAAAAGAAGATTCAGAAAAATTGGTCACTAAACTGAGATGAATAGAATGGAATTTAGTAAGTAAAATGTAAAGTTCTGCATTAGAGGAATGATTCCTCTTTTTCTAAAGTGATATGGTGGCAAATCTTTGTAAATGATAGGAAGGCTAGAGAATATTTTTAGGGAGCTTTTATTTAGATGTAAATACAACAGTTGATATGGCGCTTTTATTGAATCTTTTAGTAACAGAAACTGATTGTGAACATAACTGATTGCATTTATTTCATTAAAAGCAAGGTTGGCGTTTCCATCTCTGAATTGTAACATAATCAGTGTGATTGTTTAGAATGCAACAGGAACTTGGTCCGATGTGACTGGACATTTGTCCAATCTATTCTGTTTCTTCACTTGAGCCTTTGTTTGAACTACGTACTTGACAGTAGACAATCTCCTTCCGCTGATCTCATAGATACATCTGGAGTTTACTTTTGAAGAGTAGAGCTGTGATGAACACACTATTAATGGATTGTTTCTTTGTTGTACTTAGCTTTACAATTTTATTAGGCGTTTAAGAGTTCTCTGATAAAAGAATTTAGATCTGCATCTTAGTAACTTCAAGGTTGTTTTTTTTCTTTCTTCCTTTTTATTAAACATTTCGATTTGGAAACATGACAGATTATTTGTGATGTTTGGAAGGAGAGATAACAAAGGAATTCGGAGGTGCTGGGCCTTTTTCTTTCCTGTGGGTAGTAATTGCAACTTGGCACATCAACTTTTGACTGAGAACGGATGTTCCTCATAGCTGGCTTGATACTATTACAAACAAAGACTCGATGGAAATACAGAGCTGAAGGAATAAAACCAAGTTTGGCTGTCATATCTAAAAAGCACTTTGTTTTTACAAACAGCCAGTTGGGTCTAGTGATTAAGGCACCAGGCTAGAAAGGAGGAGACCATGAGTTCAAATGCTGCCTTAAAATCCAACTTGAGTGACTTTGGGCCAGTCTCTTTCTCTCAGTCCAACCCACCTCACAGAGCTGTTGTGAGAAAAAACTAAGAGGAAGTTGTACTGAATATTTTGGCCACCTTGAGTTATCTGTAAAAATAATAAAGATGGGATACAAATGAAACAAAACAACATCCAAAAGCTGAACAATAGTTGTTTAGGACCCATACTGTTTTCATACTTACGTGAAAATAGGAACTGGGGGAGAAAAAAAAAGAATATTGGTGAAAAAAATTGCTGGAGTTTAAATTTTCGATAGAATAGGCTGTTGACGCTCTTTCACGATTGAAATGAAATTTTTTTGTTACATGTTTTGCCAAAAATCAATGCTTTTCTTCTAATAGCTCTCTCAGTCCCTTTTAAGATTTCTGCTTTTGAAACTTCTGCATATTAGTAACATGTGGAATAAAGCGTTGCTTTTTTAAAAAAAAATTTAAAAAATAATTTTTATTAAACAGTTTGTCTTTAAAACAACACAAAAAAACAATGACACGTATAAAAACAAGACATGTCAAAACATAACGTATTAAACATTTCATAACATTAATGGCAATTTTACAGCATTTCGTATCGACTTACGTATTTTGCTTTTGTAGTTCTCTATTCTGTCATTTCTATTTACTACTCAATAGTAGGATAATCGCATTACTCCAACACACACATACATACATACACACACATTATAATATTCATTGTCCTTATCTACACATTTATATTTATTTATATTTACATCTCTTTATTTAATGTTGTTCAGTTACTTTAAAGTTTCATCAATATTAAGTTAAACATTTCTTGTTCTGATTTCTATTTTCGAGTCAAATGTGCATTTTATTCCATATTTCATAATATTCCGGATCCTCTCTCTCTTTCAACTCCATTGTCATTTTATCCATCTCTGCACATTCTAGAATTTTCCTAATTACTGTTTCGTCTGAGGGTACTTTTTTTGTTTTTGTTTCCAATTTGCTTTTAATGTAACAAACTGGTTTTGAGGTTTTCCATCTATTCGGGCAGCTTTTATGAATCAAAAAACATTTCCTCATGAAAAGTTATGCCTACTACCCTCCTGTCTAAGTTATCGTTATTTTGGAATAAAATTACGAAAGGATGCTCATGAGGAACCCATGGAATATAAATAACTATCATGAACCATGGTAGTTACAACATGATTTGACTTTTTCTTTTTTTTTAAAAAAAAAAGCTAAAGGATAATTAAATAAGGCAATCATTTCCAAATGATGAATCAGATTGATTGATTAGTCAGAGCAGTTCTGTAAGCGGATATGTCAGATGACAGGTTGTGTATAGCTGTCAAAGATATTGCTCACAAATTGGAGACGGGATGGATTTTCAGATCAAGGGAACAGGATCAGCTAATTGCTGTCACATCATGCTTTTTACTAAGATAGAGAAGATCCAGATCAGTGGTTTTCAACCTTGGCAACTTTAAGAAATGTGGATTTCCACATTCCACATCCCGGAATTCCCCAGCCAGGGGAAATCTTAAGATATGTGAACTTCAATTCCCACAATTCTTCAGCCAGGACTGGTTAATTTTTTTTGCAGGCAGTTTGGTATAATGTTATAGCATCCAGCTAGAAATGGCTGGATATAAATAAATAAATAAATAAATAAATCAATAAATCAATCAATCAATCAATCAATCAATCAATCAATCAATCAATCAATCAATCAATCAAATAAATAAATAAATAAATAAATAATAATTAATTAATTAATAGAAACTGGGGGATGGTGAATTCTACTTGCACTTTGGCATAAAAACCAGCCTGGATAACTTTAGCCAATTGCTCTTTCTCATCCCAACTCCTATCATAAAGTCATTGTTGTGGGGAGAATAGGAGAAAAGAAATATGTTCATTGCCTTAAGTTGTAATAAGTCTACACATCCTACAGTCTGGTGTAGACTATATTCAGTGGTGGGATTCAGCCAGTTCGCACCTATTCGGGAGAACTGGTTGTTAACTTTCTAAGCAGTTCGGAGAACCGGTTGTTGAAAGAAATCTTATTTTGTTTTTTTTCCACTTTACAGGGCTAATCCTGTAAGGAAGGCAGGAAGGAAACATTCTGGTGGTGTTTCTAGCCTAATCTTTATTGCTCTGCTTACAGAAACTGCCTCTCTGGTTAACCCTTATTACATTGTAACAGCTAAGGTGAAGCGGCTATTGATGTGAGTGACTTTGAGTTGGCCACGCCCACACGGTCACATGACCACCGAGCCACACCTACCCAGCTGGTCATTAGGGCAGAGAATAATTGTTAAATTATTTGAATCCCACCACTGACTATATTGTACATATGCCACATTCCTTACGGATAAACCTTATGTGAATCGGTAAAGTCAAGGAAGCACAAACTATATAGTTTTCATTATCTTTACCATTAGTTTGGAGGTGAATGCAAACTTTTGGAAACTGTAATGGGAATTTCCCAACCTCATTTATAATGGATTAATTAAGGCAGAATCTCTCTGAATGCTTTGAAAGGCTTCTTTTCAGTTCTCTCTTCACCTGTACCGAGTTCTCGTTCGTGAGATAAGCGGTCAACGGACTCAACCTGTTATCTCTTTGACAGCTTGTGATTGTGTGCTGTTTATTTCCACACAGTCGCTTGCAATTGCTCACACTGAGGATAGTTTGGGCAGATTTGCCACATGTACAACTAGAGCCCAATTTTACTCAAAGCATGTTTGTACTAATCTGCACAATTTTAGGCCCTATAAGCTTAAATTCTCTGGAAACCCCAGGTCACGTTTTGGCTGGTAGGGTGCTGCAGGAGCATCCATCCGGTCTCCTCCCCCCCCCCGCCTGTTGAGAACTACAATACTGATCCAGCCCTCGAAGCAATCCAGTTTGACACCCCTGAATTAGTGGGTAGATGCGGTGTATTGACAAACTGGAAGCTTTCAAGAAGAGATTGGACTGCCATTTGTCAGAAATGGTATTGTTGTGGTCCGCCAGCAGCCTGGCAACAGAGTCAGACAGTGAGGAGGCTGGGGAGGACAATGAGCCAGTCCTGGAGTCAGGAAGGCCTGGATGAGGGTTCTGCGTCAAAGGCGGAGATGGGGCCAGGGCCATCTGGGAGCAATGTGTGGACTCCGGAGCCTCCAGAGGTGGACAATAAAGAGGCAGAGGAACAGGAGGAGCCTGTTCCTAGTGCATGCATGAAAAGAGCTGCCAGAAGGCAAGAGCAGCTGAAGCAAAAAAGACGACTCGGGAGTAAAGCCAGAAGATATATGGCCCCTCCCATAAGGCTTAAAAGAGCAGCAATGAGCCATTGGGTTCTTTGTAGAAAAGCAACATTGATTTCCGTGCTTCTCGTCAGCGTCTCTTGAACCTTGTGGGGTTTTTGCCAAGAAAAACCTTTAGCAGGTTGCCAAAGACTTCAAAGATTGGTGATAAGGCCGACGGACTGGTTATTAAGAATTTTGTTTTGGACTGAATGAATTAAGCCTAATTGAGCATAATTTGAGTATAGGATCGATTGTTGGATAAGTGATTGTATTGTACACTGGTCAAATTGTGGGAATTATTATGGAAAATAAAAAAATTTGCCCGGAAAAAAAGAAAGAATTTTGTTTTGGACTGAATGAATTAATTCTTAGCTGTTTTAATAAAATAAGTTTGTTGAGGACTGAATTGTGTTTAGTAATTACTACTCGGGCCTTGGTCACAACAGGTATAGGGTCTCCTGCTTGGGCAGGGGGTTGGACTAGATGACCTACAAAGTCCCTTCCAACTCTGTTAAAAAAAACAGCCTGTGAGGTGCAACTGTCCAATCAAAACAGGATATACCGTACTTGATTAAGCTTTTACCTTACAAAACAGCCTCTACAAAAAGAAATCAGATTTCAGAATTCATGGCAGACTCTGGGCAAATGGAAGACAATGACTCTGTTTCTGGCCAAGGTTTTTGAGAGGAAGAGAGGAGTGCTATTTATTCTTAATTGAGGCTGTTACATTAATGGGGGTGTCTGTCTTTGCCGGAAGACGGAGAAGATAATTTGGGATTTCCATAAAAATACAAGCTTGGAAATTGCTTTTGGTTGCTGCCATCCTGTCTCAAAGCCCATTTGATCCCAGTGTTTCAAGTAAGCTACTCATCTCTGGAGATCTCCAGATTTATTCTAGTTTGTGTCTAGGAAACGGCCCACAATATATATATTGTGTGAAGTAGTGTTAGAGCTTGCAGATGTGCAGTGAAGTTGGAAATGAGCCATGAACTATCTTGGCTGTTTCTAGAAATAATGGCTCCCAAAATAAGAGTAGAGCTTTTGACTATGTGACAAAAGCAGATCAGATTCCTCACCAGAAATGTGCTCGGGGTGTGAAAAAAAATGGGGGGTGAAAAAAAATAGGTTCCCTTACATTGTGCATGTCAGTGCTTTATAGATTGGCACAAAATCACCTGCTTCATTAGTTACTTCGGTGAGAAGATGTTTCAAGTTTAATCTTGTTTAATCCAGTGGTGGGTTTCACATTTTTTTTACTACCGATTCTGTGGGTGTGGCTTGGTGGGCATGGTTTGGTGGGTGTGGTAGGGGAAGGTTACTGTAAAATCTCCATTCCCACCTCAATCCAGGGGAAGGATACTGCAAAATCCCCATTTCCTCCCGATCAGCTGGGACTCAGGAAGCAGAGAATAGATGGGGGTGGGGCCAGTCAGAAATGTTATATACCAACTACTACAGCTAGTCCCTGTCTTATGACTATAGTTGGATCAAAATTTCCATTGCTGCGCAAGACGGTTAAGTGAGTCAAACCTTTTTTTTTTTTGCCATGGTTTGTTTAGTGTATCATGTGGTCATTAAGTGAATTTGGCTGCCCAAATTGACTTCGCTTGTCAGAAGACAGCTAGGAAAGTTGCAAATGTCACTCACATGATCCCTGGACACTCCAACCTTGGTATATACGTGCCAGTTTCCAAGCGCCCGAATTTGGATGACGTGTCCCTGGGGATATTGCAACGGTTATAATGGTTTCATGTCACTTTTTTCAGTGCCGTGGTATCTTCAAACGGTCACTAAAGGAATGGTTGTAAGTCAAGGAACAAATTGTGTCCAGAAATTGTGAACGTTCAATATTGGAAGTTTTAAAGAAGAGATTGGACAGCTATTTGTCTGAAATTGCGTAGAGACATGATGGCGAACCTATGGTACATGTGCCGGAAGTGGCACGCAGAGCCATCTCTCTGGGCATGCCAGCCATCACCCGTTGCTCTTCTGGGTTCTGGTGTGCGCTAGCCAGCTGGTCTTCGCGTGTGCCAGAAACCGGAAGACCAGGTGACCGGCGCGCATGCTGGAAACGGGAAGCTCAGATGCCTGGCATGCATAAGCACATCGGGGAACTGCTCTTCCAGTTTCCGGCAATCGTGTGCACCAGGGAGCTGCTCTTCCTGTTTCTGGTGGTCCCCTGCTCACATGTGCGTGCGCTTCCGTTTCAGCAGTCGGTGCTGAAAAGGTTCGCCAACACTGGTATAGGGTTTCCTGCGTGAGCTGACGGTTGGGCTAGAAGACCTCCAAAGTTCCATTCCATCCCATTCCCATTCCCACTCCCAATTCTATTCCATTCCACTCCACTCTATTCCCCATTCCATTCCATCCCATCCCATCGCCCCTCACTGATTTTTTTTATGTTAAGAAGGGTGCCTCAGATATCTCAGACTTGAAGACTACAGCTCTAGAAAGCCTGTGGGTCCATGAAGTACCTTGGGAGAGCTTCAGGTGCAGAGCTTCCAAGTGTGTGGCAGCACCAACACTGTTGTGACACAGGCCCCAGTAGGTAATAGGTAACTCAGTCAGTGTAAAAACAAACGAACTTTATTCGAACAGCTGAGAATTGCTTCATTCCCAGCGTAGTTCAACTAAATTAAAGCAGATTCCTCCCAACACAAATTCCTCAGTCCTATCACCAACCTTGGTCCAATTAGGCAAACTGCCAAAGGCCTTTCTTGGCAAAAGTTCAGAAGACACCGATGCAAAATAAATGCAAGAAGATGAAGCTATCAACATTGTTTTCCGGCAAAGAGTCCAAATGCCGTTGCTGGTCTTTTAAGCCTTATGGGAGGGGCCAGTCATCTCTTGGCCCTACTCCCGAGTCATCCTCTTTGCTTGAGCTGCTCTTGCCTTCTGGCAGCTCTTCTCATGCCTGCATTAGGAACAGGCTCCTCCTGTTCCTCTGCCTCACTACTATCAGCCTCTGGAGGCTCTGGAATCCACACCTCATTCCCCGATGGCCGTGGCCCCACCTCTGCCTCTGATGCAGAGCCCTCATCCGGGCCTTCCCCAGCCTCCAGGACTGGCCCATGCTCTTCCTCAGCCTCATCGCTGTCCGACTCCTTTGCCAGCTCCGCAGGCTGCTGGCGGACCACAACAAGCACAGCACCTGTGTACAGCGGTTTAGAGGAGCTGTATTTTATTCCTCAGGGTTGCATATTGTTTAATTGTTTTTTAATCTGTATTTATATGTATTTTAACTGCCTGTGAACCGCCCTGAGTCCTTAGGGAGATAGGGCGGTATATAAATTTGAAAAATAAAAAAATAAAATAAAAATATGCTCGGCTTTCAGGTGCTTTGGACAGGTCTTACGTTCATGGCCCCCTGAGCTCTGCCAGGAATTGAATCTGAAGCACCGTTCAGCCCTTAATAGCTCTCCCACTTCTGGATTTTTACCGCGGTGAAAGCCTGAGTGATATAGTTGCCTCCTCTGAGGCCACCCATTGTCAATTTTACTTGGGATCCAATATTAGAATTCTTTTGTCCCCAATTTAGCTGTGTAGATTATTTTAATCTGCATTTATTATTCATTGTCCCGTTTTTCTCAAAATGAGATACTGCCGCGGGAAGGGGTGGGGGGAAAACTCAAGAGATAGCAAAATAGCAACAGTAGAATAATTATGTAGTTATTGCTATTTTTCCTTCTTATAAAGGCTTTATCTAGGAGACTTATCAGAATATCTTTAATGAAACTTCAATATCTCGATTAAATGGCTGCCAGCCCTTGAAATAATTAGCATTCATATTACTAAAAAAGCTGCATTTCGGTTTTTTTTCCCCTCCATGTTTTTTAAGGGATTGGGATTCAAATGGCAGCATCGCTGGCAAAATGCTTGTATGGATTTCAGGTTTCTTGTCCTCTTTCTTATAAAAATATAACAAATTTCACTTCATTTCCACCTGGTACATTCACTGAAATAAATAAAACCCAAATTTTTAAAAAAAAGACTTTGAAAAGGGTAAGGGAATAAAGAAATGTTAATCAAAATGTCCAGTAAAGATTATAATAAATGGGAAAAAAAGCAAAGGCCCAATATATTTGCTTATTGAACTTTGCATTTGTGTGCAGTCTGGCCTGTTTTATTTGTTCTACTTTAATTAGTTGAGGCTTTCTATGCTTAAATATAGAATATGAAAACAACAGAATGATATATAGATAGCTGCTTGCATAGAAGTTCAGGCTGCTATCTAAAACAGATTAGGGTTTTATTTTCTAATTTTGCTGGATTTGGGTATGTCTAGTTTAATGAAAAGAAGAGCTAGGGGTGACATGATAGCATGTTTCAATATTTGAGGGGTTTCCACAAAGAAAAGGGGGTCAACCTATTCTCCAAAGCGCCTGAAGGCAGGATAAGAAGCAATGGGGGAAAACGAATCGAGGAGAGAAGCAACTTAGAACTAAGGAGAAATTTCCTGACAGTTAGAACAATTAATCAGCGGAACACCTTGCCTCCAGAAGTCTTGAATGCTCCAACACTGGAAGTTTTTAAGAAGAGAGTGATTGAACCATTTGTCTGAAATGGTATAGGGTTTTATAGCCTGAGCAAGGGGTGCGACTAGAAGACCTCCAAGGTCCCTTCCAACTTGTTATTCTGTTCCGTTCCGTTCCGAATTGTTCCATTCCATTTCAGTCTGACAAATGGCAGTCCATCCCATCCCATCCCACCCCACCCCACCCCACCCTACCCCACCCCATCCCATCCCATCGTAACTTTGAACAGTCACAAAATGAGCTGTTGTAAGTCAAGGACTACAACAGATTCCCTGCCTGGATTGCCCCTGTGGCTATGTAGGACAGATGGGGAGGAACCTAATCACCAGATTACAAGCAAGGGGTCAGACAAGGAGATCCAAACTAACTGGTAGCTTCATGTTGCGGCAAACAAGGACATAAATTCAACTTCGCAACTAGCAAGATTGTTGGCTGAGCAGGTCCAAAAATAGCCAGAGAAATGAAGCCTTGGGAAACGACCCCCTTGTCAGTCAACAGGAGTGCTGATTTACCACCAGCATATCAGGTGCTTTAGGACCTGAGGAATTGGCAGCACAAGGAAACAACCGCCAATTGCTGGCCATCAATGCACCAATCAACCAATAGGAAGGCACCACATAAATACAACACGTAGAATAACCCAAAGCACACAGTCTAGGAGAGAGAAGTTCCCGGAGGATGGGCTCCAGCATGAGTCTGAAAGCTTGGAAGAGTAAACCTCTGGTCCCAGTGGGACCGACCCAAATTGTTTATCCCTAAGGTGCTTTTTTTTTTTTCAAGAAGCAACTGGACTTCCTTGTTTTTCTTTGAAGACATTTTGCTTCTCATCCAAGAAGCTGCTTCAGCTCTGGCTGGATAGTGGGGATTTATACTCCTTGCAGACAGCTGGTCATTTGCATCCTTTTAGAGAGTCGTTGAGGCCACTTGGAGGTTTATCTGTGTCCTCAGGGTCACCTGAGTGGTGCAAATGGGTGTGGAACCTTCTTGGAACTGCTGAAAGGATGGTGTTGTAGACTGGAGATAGATGATGTCGTATCCCTCCCCCTCTGTTGAGAGAGGGCTGCTCAATTTTGACATAGATGGCCTCTTTGATCTGCCTTTCAAACCAGTGGTCCCCTCTGTCCAAAACGTGGACTTTGCTGTCTTCAAAAGACTGGCCTTTTGTCTTTTAAGTGCAGATGCGCTGCTGAATCCTGTCTTGATCAAGCCTTGTTCTCCTGTGACCCAGATTGGTTCTTGCAACATTATCCTGGGACACATATTTTTGTCTTCATTTGTATTGTGCCTTTAATATAATTCTTGGGCTTAAGGATAGAATAGAATAGAATTTTTTATTGGCCAGGTCTGATTGGACACATAAGGACTTTGTCTTGGTGCATATATAGCCTATGTCTATCATTAAATGTTGTATCATTAAGTGTTATATTTGTACCCTATGACTATCATTAAGTGTTGTAAGTGTTGTACCTTGATGAAGGTATTTTTTCTTTTATGTACACTGAGAGCATATGCAGCAAGACAAATTCCTTGTGTGTCCAATCACACTTGGCCAATAAAAGAATTCTATTCTATTCTATTCTATTCTATTCTATTCTATTCTATTCTATTCTATTCTATTCTATTCTATTCTATTCTATTCTGTATGCTCTCAGTGTACAAGATACAAGGTACAAGATACAAGGTATCTTGTACCTTGTATCTTGATGAAGTACCTTGTATATGTATATGTACAAGATACCTTCATCACTTAATGTTAGTCATAGGGTACAAATAAGCAATCAGGAAACAATATCAATATAAATCATAAGGATACAAGTAACAAAGTTACAGTCAATGCAGTCATAAGTGGGAGGAGATGGGTGATGGGAATGATGAGAAGATTAATAGTAGTGCAGATTTAGTAAATAGTTTGACAGTGTTGAGGGAATTATTTGTTTAGCAGAGTGATGGCCTTCGGGAAGAAACTGTTCTTGTGTCTAGTTGTTCTGGTGTGCAGTGCTCTATAGCGTCATTTTGAGGGTAGGAGTTGAAACAGTTTATGTCCAGGATGTGAGGGATCTAAATATTTTCACAGCCCTCTTTTTGACTTGTGCAGTATACAGGTCCTCAATGGAAGGCAGGTTGATAGCAATTGTTTTTTCTGCAATGCTAATTATCCTCTGAAGTCTGTGTCTGTCTTGTTGGGTTGCAGAACCAAACCAGACAGTTATAGAGGTGCAGATGACAGACTCAATAATGATTCTTTGAAGAACTGGATCAGCAGCTCCTTGCAAAATATGAAACAATTTTCCAGTTGGTTTTTCATTCTATTGATTTAGGATTTTTTATCTATTTGTCACTTTTTGGCTTGGGGTTCTCAAGACAGATTTCAAAGAAGTCATCGTATTAAACCCCCAGTGTGAAAATTAAATGATCATATGCAAGTGGAAGGCATAGCCTGTCCTTAAAAACACAAGAGAACAAAGTGGCACAGTGTTAAATACACAGCGTTTATTAAGTTATCTCTACAACAAATCTGCATTTCTAAATTTTGGCTTCTTTTAATAAAATAAAGCTCTGGTTTCATGCCAGCCCACAGCTTCTCTCATTAAGATGAACAAAAATTTTCAACCAGGTGTTATGATATATCTGCAGTAAACAGCTGTGTAATGCCAAACTTGTAGACTTGGTGAGACCAGAGGCTGCATCTTGTTTTTAAACAATGTACCAGGTTAGAACCTTTGTATTATGAGCTGTGGTGGCACAGTGGTTAGAATGCAGTACTACAGGCTACTTCTGCTGACTGCTGACTGCCTGCAGTTTGGCAGTTCAAATCTCACCAGGCTCAAAGTTGACTCAGCCTTCCATCCTTCCGAGGTGGGTAAAATGAGGACCCAGATTGTTGGGGGCAATAGGCTGACTCTGTAAACTGCTTAGAGAGGGCTGTGAAGTGATATATACCGTATTTTTGGCATATAAGATGCACCTTTTTACCCCCCAAAAGAGGGTGAAAATCGGGGTGCATCTTATACTCCCTGATTTTGCATCTTATATATTTCATTTTAAATTATTTTAATGTTTGTAAAATTGTTTTAACATGGCTGTAAACCGCCCTGAGTCCTTCGGGAGAAGGGCGGTATAGAAATATAAGTAAATAAATAAATAAATAAATACGCCGAATGTAGCCCCACCCACCTGCCGCCCCCCACCCTTCAGAGGTTGTCGGCCAAAAATTCTCTGTGTGGAAAGTGGGTCGGCTGTAGGACATGATCCGAGCCCTCTTCTTCTTCTTCTTCCCCTTTTGGCGTTGTTGATGCATTTCCACTTTGCTTGCTTCTCGGGAAATGGTTGCAGGCGCCGCTTGGCTTTGAGGAGCTGAGACGGAAGAGAAAGCCGTCCTTCTTCGCTGCTTGGGGAGTTGCTGCCATGGGTCATGAGTCGCTGCGAGGGTGCGAAGGGGCAGCAGACTTTTTTTTTTTTTTGCATTTATATCCCGCCCTTCTCCGAAGACTCAGGGCAGCTTACACTATGTCAAGCAATAGTCTTCATCCATTTGTATACTATATACAAAGTCAACTTATTGCCCCCAACAATCTGGGTCCTCATTTTACCTACCTTATAAAGGATGGAAGGCTGAGTCAACCTTGGGCCTGGTGGGACTTGAACCTGCAATATTGCAAGCAGTTGCTGTTAATAATAGGCTGCATTAGCCTGTTGCGCCACCAGAGATCAGACTTCAGGAGCGGGCTTGGCTGTCGCGTTACTGCGGGAATTGCTTCGGGCAATGGGGGAGGAAAAAGAGCGTCGCCTCCCTGCATGGCATTTTCCAGTGTTTTTTTCCTCAATTCTCCAAAGCAATTTGCAAAGCAGTGCACCAAGGGTGGCTCAGTGGCTAAGACTGAGCTGGTCGATCAAAAGTTGGCAGTTCAGCGGTTCGAATCCCTAGTGCCGCGTAAAGAGTGAGCTCCCGTTACTTGTCCTGGCTTCTGCCAACCTAGCAGTTCGAAAGGATGTAAAAAATGCAAGTAGAAAAATAGGGACCACCTTTGCGATGCGTTCTGTGCATCTTTGGCATTGAGTCATGCCGGCCACATGATTACAGAGACTTCTTCAGACAGTGCTGGCTCTTCGGCTTTTGAAACGGAGGTGAGCACTGCCCCCTAGAGTCGGGAACAACTAGCACATATGTATGAGGGGGAACCTTTACCTTTACCTTTAACCCTTTTACCTCTTCATGCTGCTTGTTCCTGCCTGCCTCCTGTTCCTATCTCTACATGTTCGTGGTTGCATGAAAAGTCTCTTAAGGCACCATCTAAGCCAGATAACAAAGGCAACGACCTGGCACACCAATCAAACCTTTTGTTTCTAGACTTTTAGCATGATGAGAACTTCAACCCAACACATTAGGAGGGCTGAAGAAGATCTCAAAAAAAAAAAAAAAAGCGAGAGATTATTTTACTTTAGGTTGTCTTCATTTTTATTTAGCTTCGTCGGCCAAATCGGCATTTTAAAAGCATGGCGATTTTCCATTTCTCTCTTCAGCTCTTTGCAGTTTGCTATAGGGTAGCTTTGTGCTTGGGGGGACGGAAATTATGATAACATTAACTTCACAAATGGTGTAAACATCCCCATTTGGTAAACAAGGGAGCTTTTGTTGATCCCGTCTCTTTATCTTCTTCCTGCTGAAGAATTGCCAAAGAAAGCACTATTGATCTGCAAATGTTAGGATAGTTGGGAACAGTAGCTGTGAAGGATAATCTACCTGATTTATTTACTGTCAGCAACCAAGTGCTTTGTGCTCAGGGAAGGCTTTGTAGAGTGCACGTCCCAATAAACAGCAAAGAGGTATTGTGGTCTTTGTTGTCCCCCTTCATTAGGATGGAGACTTGTATGAAGGGCTATCAAAACCCAGATCTTTGGAGCCCCCCTCGTTGGCTCCAAAGAGAGAAATACGGGTTATAATCACTGTCTGATAACATTGTGTGTGGTTAGTCATGTGCAAAACGCAGCACAGGTGCAACAAACACTACAACAGAGGAAAGGAGAACTGTGCCAACATGTGGCATTCAGGAGTTAGTTTAGTGGAAGTCCCTGTGTTATTTGATCGATAGACGACTATGTTGGCACAAGAGTGTGTGCATTTATGACTCGCTACCTTAGCTCCATCAGAGGTGGAATGCCTTTTATTTCGATGATGCAATAGAACCATGATGGCGAGCCTTTGACGTTCCCGCGTGCCGGCCTGCAGGCTGGAAGTGGCACGCGAAAGCATCCCGCGAGGATTGCGCAGCCCCGCTGGCCTTTGCGCTGATACCCAGAAGAGCGGCGGTCCATTGCGCATTCGTGAGCCGGCACCCACACACCTGGATACCAGCATGGAAGTGCGCCCGATGAACAGCTGGCCGTTGCACATGTGTGGAAAGTCAACCCGGAAGGTCAGGTGCCGGCCTGCGCATGTATGCCGGAACGCCGCTCTTCCAGGTTCCGCTGCTCCTGCGCGCGATGGCCAGCTGGCCGGCGTGTGTGTGATCACAGGAACACGGAAGAGGAGCCAGTGAGGCCGCGCATTCTTTGCGGGATGGGTTTTGAGTGCTGCTTCCAGCACGCATGCTATAGATTCGCTGACATTACAATAGAACATATACTTTTAAAAGAATAAGTGTCTCAATCAAAGTTGCAACAAATATTACCTCGATTTGGCATATATTTGTAGTTTCGTAGATTTATAACCGCAAGGGTTCAGTTATTCGCTGCGGGCAACTTTTCCGCAGGTATTATAGCCGTGATGGCGAACCAATGGCACGTGTGCCTGAGAACCATCTTTTGGGCACGCAAGCTGTCGCCCAAGTCACCTGCAGCTGCGTACGCACACGTGCCCCAGCTGGTGTTCGGGTCTCCAGTGCGCATTCGTGCAATTCAGGGGACCCAGCAAGTCTTCGGAGCTCTCCTGCACATGCAAGTGCGTTTGTGCACAAGTGTGAGAGTACTTGCGCACCGCACACGTATGTGTAGATGGTGTGCATTGCAAGTGTGGAAACCGTGCGCTTGCGCAGATGGTGCAATTGTGCACACAGCGCACGGGGGAGTTGTGCAAAACCTGTACGGATGCGCAGATGGTGTGGTTATGAACGCAGCACACGGGGCTGCATGCAAAAGTCGTGCGCATGCACAGATGGTGCGGTTGCATGCGCAGCGCACAAGGGAGGAGCTGCGCATTAGCGCAGAAAGCACACATGCGCATGAAGCACTCGGTGAGTAAAAGTTTCGCCACCACTGTACTATGGGCTCAGAGGGTTTTTTTTAATTATTTTATTTTAAGAAGAGCCAAAGTGTTGATGGCTTATTTTTTTGGTCATCTCCAAGTTCTTGGAAGTATGAGAAGAAATGCTGGGCTCCACTTAGTTCATTTTAGTGTTGAACCTAAATTTGGACGTTATTTTTGGAAACAGTCAAGACCGTTTATAGCTCATTCCCAGCCTTAATATACCTTTGCAAGTTCTGGTGAACTTCCCTTTCTTCTTGCTGTCCGGAAAGACAATACTCGGAGTTAGTTGTGAGTGAGAAAATATATTCTAGTTTTAGATATCATTGGTTGAGTTGTAAGCCCATTCCTACTAGTAGCATTATTGTGTAAATGAATATTTCTCTGGTATGTCTCTTGCTCCATCACAATTGAAGATTCACCTTCTCCCCCTCCCCCCCAGTTTAAAACTAAACAGTAGTCATTGGGGATGCACAGATTAACAGAATAACAGAATTGGAAGGGATTTTGGAGATCTTCTAGTCCAACCCCCTGCTCAGGCAGGAAACCCTATACAAGTGGTGGAATTCAAATTTTTTTCCTACCGGTTCTGTGGGCGTGGCTTGGTGGGCATGGCAGGGGAAGGATACTGCAAATCTCCATTCTCTCCCCACTCCGGGGGGTAGGATATTGCAAAATTCCCATTCCCACCCCACTCCAGGAGAAGGATACTACAAAATCCCCATTCCCTCCCCACTCCTGGGGGAAGCATATTGCAAAATCCCCATTCCCACCCCACTCCAGGAGAAGGATACTACAAAATCCCCATTCCCTCCCCATTCTGGGGCCGGCCAGATGCAGTAATTGCTGGTTCTCCGAACTACTCAAAATTTCCACTACTGGTTCTCCAGAACCTGTCAGAACCGCTGAATAGCACCCCTGCGCTATATCATTTCAGGCAAATGGTTGTCCAATCTCCTGTTAAAAACTTCCAGTATTGCAGTACCTAAAACTTCTGGAGGCAAGCCGTTAGACCAAATTAATTTTTCCACTGTCAAGAAATTTCTCCTTAGTTCTAGGTTGGTCCTCTCCTTGATTGGTTTCCATCCATTGCTTCTTGTCCTGCCTTCAGGTGCTTTGGAGAATAGTTTGACTCCTTCTTTGTGGCAGCACCTGAGATATTGGAACACTGCTATCGTGTCTCCCATAGTCCTTCTTTTCATTAAACTAGACATACCTAATTCCAGCAACCGGTCTTTATACATTTTAGCCTCCAATCCCCTAATCATTTTTCTTGCTCTTCTCTGCAGATTCTTTCTAGAATCTCAACATCTTTTTTACCTTGTGGTGACCAAAACTGGATGCAGTATTCCAAGTGTGGTATTGCTAAAACTTTATAAAGTGGTATTAACACTTCACGCAAACTTGATTCTATCCCTCTATTGATGCAGCCTAGTATTGAGGTTGTTTTGGCAGCTGCAGCACATTCTGGCTCATATTTAAGTGGTTGTCCAATAGGATTCCAAAATGTCTCTCGCAGTTACTACTACTGAGCCAGGTACCACCTATATTATACCTGTGCATTTGATTTTTTGTTGCCTAAATGTAGAAGTTCACTTTTTCCACCACTGATTAGATTTGGCCCCAATTTCAGATTATTGATTTGGCTTTGCAAATCAGTTCAGTTTAGCTTTTGTTTCGGATGATTGCAGCGATTAAATTCAGATATGATTTAAAAAAAAACATTTTGCAAATGCGCACGAGGCCATCTAACAATGGGATATTTTAGACATGATTTGATCCAAATTAAAAATTCAGAAAATCAATCTGATTCAGAGACTATCAAATCATCTTTAAATTGCATCCAATGAGCTGAAATGTAACTGTCAACATGCTACACCAAGCATGATGTAGTCTTTTAAATCAATGGAAGATGTTCATCCTTGCAAATCTACTCACCCCGGTCGGTGCTGGTTAGCCCTTAGCAGAAAATTGAAAAATGCTTAAAGGGGGAAAAAAAGAGGGAAGTCTATATTTTGAGGTTCAGCAAGCAGCTGTGACACACTGCAATGAATGTCAGGTGAATTTGGCTATCTACTCAACACTAGTACAGGTGGTTTTCGACGTATGATCACAATGGAGCCCCAATTTTCGGTTGTTACGTGAGACATTTGTTGCCCCATTTTACAACCTCTCCTGCCACAGTTGTTAAGTGAATGACTGCAGCTGTTAAGTGGTTCTGGCTTCCCCATTGATTTGCTCCTCAAAAGGTTGCAAAAGCCAATCCTTTGGGACAGGAGTCACCAACCTCTCGGACCTCAGGGACCACTAAATTCATAATTTAAAATCCTGCGGAGCACTAAAATGATCTGCCTAGTGACCAGCTGGGTGGGTGTGGCTAGGTGGTCATGTGACTGGGTGGGCGTGACCAACTCAATGTCACTCACATCGAGGGGTGCCTTGCCGGCCACTACTTGCCCTTCCCCTCCCAGCCATTCCTCGCCTCCCAACCCGGACTCCTTAGGGCCGCAACAGAAAGCAGTTGTTGGGGCTCAGCAGAAGAACCTCACTGAGGACTACAAGCATAGGCTTTCCAAGGAGAGGGAAGACCTGCGGGAGTGCAAGGCCAGGTACCGGCTCCTGGAGGCTCAGTGGGCTGAGATGGTCAGCCAGTTCCAGGCCATGAGGCAGTCCCACTGAAACAAGGCTCTCTGGCTCTTTGTCACCAGCAGCGCTTTCCTCCAGCCTTCGCCCAAAGCCCCACACTAGGAGACTGAAGCAGACCCCAAGTCGCAATTTCTGCCCCCCTCCGACCCACACAAAAAGACCCCGAAGGGGGAGATTTTTTGCAGCAACACAAATGTTCATTGCATGTATCCAGCTGTAGTTTGAGGACTCCTAATTTAATGCAATATAAAAAATGCAGATAATTTTTCTGTGGACCACCAAAATTTTCTCACGGACCACCAATCGTCCATGGACCACCAGTTGGTGACCACTGCTTTGCGACACAGCAGCGGCCATAAGTACGAACCAGCTGCCAAGCTTCTGAGTTTTGTTCATCTAATATATGGGGATGAAAGTCGTAAGAGTGAAAAATGGTCACTAATTTTAAGTGCTGTTGTAACGGTCATTAAATGAACTATTGTAAGTCGAGGACCACCTGTAACACATGTCTGCTGGGGGCTGATCCTGCTAATTCAGAACTGTAAACAAGGAATTAATTTCTGATTTTTGAGGAGTTGCTTGAATCTTAATTCAATTAAGAATAATTAATTAATTAGTTGCTTAAATCCTGGGCTTAGAAAATTTAGAACTCTGCCACCTTCGACATGACCTGAGTTTAACTCATAGAATCATCTATTACAATGTCCTTCCTGTTGAAGATGACTTCAGCTTCAATTGCAACAATACACAAGCACACAATAGATTTAAGCTTAATGTGAACCGCTCCAATCTTGATTGCAGAAAATATGACTTCAGAAACAGAGTTGTTAATGCTTGGAATACACTACCTGACTCTGTGGCCTCCTCCCAAAATCCCCAAAGCTTTAACCAAAGACTATCTACTATTGACCTCACCCCATTCCTAAGAGGTCTGTAAGAGGTGTGCATAAGAGCACAAGCGTGCCTACCGTTCCTGTCCGATTGTTTCCTTTCGTTATATCCAATTAATATAGTTATTACATACTCATACTTATATATATGCTTATATACTGTATAATTATTTTATGCTTATGCTTATATATACTGTGTGACAAAATAAATAAATAAATAAAAACAAGTAGCATGTTGCATACCTAGCAAATAGGTTATTCCTGTTAAATCACAGATTGCAAAAATCTGTTTCAACAGGGCAATTTTCACAGTTACTTTAAGTGGTTTAAAAGTACTTCTTTTGGCTCCCCCCCCCGCTCCCCTTAAGCAATATAAATGTATTCAGGATTAGTAGCAGACACAAAGACCAGTCTTGTGATTCACAATTGCTAGGAGAATGTTGTTTATATCGAGCGGCTTGTTGGAAATACACTTCTAACTCGGAGGGTAGGATTTGTTGTCGACAAAACAGTAATCTTTGAATGTGTGAGTTGAAAATTAGACAGTAAAAGAAGACTCTGGTTCCATGTGAGTTTTTAAAAGCATCAGATGGGAGAAAATAGTGTGGTGTTTCATCCATACATTTTGTTGTGTCTGTGCCCTCCGAGCCGGGGCCCCTGCCAGAAAGTGACTCGGAAAGTGAGGGGGAAGGGCCATCAGGACTTACCTCTGGAGCACCGGCTTCCCTGGCTCAGCTCCAGGAGCCAGAGGCAGGCCAGGTGGAGGAGATAACAAGGCCTCCGTCCCCTGACTCTTTCCCCCCCCCAGGTCACACCTCCAGACCCAGCTGATGGCAATCAGGCCTGGCTGGACCCTAGATTTCGTAGGCAGGAGAGGCGGGAACAACAGACGCAAGGGTGGGGCAGGCCTAGGAAGTGCTGAGTCATGGAGCCACACCCCACAGGATATAAAAGCCGCAAGGGCTGCTAAGCCTCTTTGTAGCAGGCAAATCAACTGCTTAACTAGAGCTGAAGTACTGTTTGTTCCTGGTTGACTCATCGGCATCAAGAGAGATAACAGAGACACTTGGCAGATGCTCGCTAGTTTGCTGCCAGAAGCTGATAGTTGCCGGCTAATTAAGTCATCGCTCGGACTGAGGCGAGGGGGACAGAACACATTTATTTCTTTTGTTGCAGCCTTTGCATGCACTTAGGGCAAAGCACGGTATTATAACTTCTCCCCAGCAAAGCAAAACAAAAACGAAATAAAATCCAAGAGAGGCATTGAAATAGTGAACAATATAAGGGGTATGAAAAACCCAATGGAACGGAATAGTTTGTACAGGTTAGTCCTCAACGTACAACTGCAACCGAGCCCAAAATTTATGTTGCTAAGTGAGAAATCTGCTAAGTGGGTTTTGGTCCATTTTACGACTTTTCTTGCCACAGTTGTTAAGTGAATCACTATAATTGATAAGTTACTGACCTAGTTGTTAAATGAATCCGGCTTCTCCCTTGACTTTGCTTATCAGTAGGTTGCAAAAAGGTCGCGTGACCCCGGGACACTGCAACCGTCATTAATGTGAACCAGTTGCCAAACGTCCAAATGTAAATAGCAATAGCACTTAGACTTATATGCCACTTCACAGTGCTTTACAGCCCTCTCTAAGCGGTTTACGGAGTCAGCCAGTTGCCCGGAACAAGCTGGCTATTCACTCGGAAGGATGAGTCAACCTTAAACTGGTGAGTATCGATCAGCCGAACTTTGGGCAGATGACGGTCAGCAGATGTAGCCGTTGTAACTTTGAATAGTCAGTAATAGAATAGAATAGAATTTTTATTGGCCAAGTGTGATTGGACACACAAGGAATTTGTCTTGGTGCATATGCTCACAAGTGTACATAAAATAAATAGGATAGAATAGAATAGAATAGAATAGAATTTTTTATTGGCCAAGTGTGATTGGACACACAAGGAATTTGTCTTGGTGCATATGCTCTCAGTGTACATAAAAGAGAAGATATGTTCATCAAGGTACGACATTTACAACACAATTGATGGTCAATATATCAATATAAATCATAAGGATTGCCAGCAACAAGTTATAGTCATACAGTCATAAGTGGAAAGAGATTGGTGATGGGAACTATGAAACGATTAATAGTAGTGCAGATTCAGTAAATAGTCTGACAGTGTTGAGGGAATTATTTGTTTAGCAGAGTGATGGCCTTCGGGAAAAAACTGTTCTTGTGTCTAGTTGTTCTGGTGTGCAGTGCTCTATAGCGTCGTTTTGAGGGTAGGAGTTGAAACAGTTTATGTCCAGGATGCGAGGGATCTGCAAATATTTTCACGGCCCTCTTCTTCTAAGTGAACTGTTGTAAGCCAAGGACTCTGTACTGCTTACCGAGAAGCCAGTGGCACATTTCAGGCAAACTACTCCGTTCTTTAGAAGAAGTTTAATATTAACGCAGAAGTCACAAGCGAGAGCCATGCTTGAGTGACACCAACTTGAAACTATAAAACACTGTAGTCATTTTGTTTTAATGTATTTCTGTTACAGAAATACATTACATTTGTATTACAGTAGCTGGAAGTATTTGGGGTGCAGAGGTGGGTTTCAGCAGGTTCTGACCAGTTCTGGAGAACCGGTAGCGGAAATTTTGAGTAGTTCGGACAACCAGTAAATACGACCTCTGACTGGCCTTGCCCCCATCTATTCTCTGCTTCCCAGTCCCAGCTGATCGGGAGGAAATGGGGATTTTGCAGTAACCTTCCCTTGGAGTGGGATGGGAATGGAGATTTTACAGTATCCTTCCCCTGCCACGCCCACCAAGCCATGCTCACAGAACCTGTAATAAAAAAAAAATGAATCCCACCACTGCCTGGGTGGTTGAGAAAAGTTGGGCCTGACTTGGTGCAGACCTCAAGATAATAAAAGAATTGTAGGATAGAATGGGAAGTTGGAAAAAAAAACTCCTGGAAGAACTTGCTTCCGTATTGTCACTGAGAAGTTTTTCAAACAAGATCGAAGAGTGTCTTTACTTTTTGAATAGACTACCAATGTTGATGATAAAAATTAGAATAATGATATACCTGTAATTGCTTTCCTTCACGGTTCTTGGTTTGTTTGTTTTTTCTACTTCTTCGTCTAGCCCAGGGGTCTCCAACCTTGGTCCCTTTAAGACCTGTGGACTTTAACTCCCAGAGTTTCTCAGCCAGCTTTGCTGGCTGAAGGACTCTGGGGGTTGAAGTCCACAAGTCTTAAAGAGACCAAGGTTGGAGACCCCTGGGCTAGCCTACAGACCTAAATATATTTCTATCTTTTTTTCTTATTCTATTATCCAATACTGCATGCATTAAATAATAACACACTGCATTTCTTGACTGATTCTTGTCCAAGTACTAACCAGGTCTTTCATTGGTTTGCTTACTGAAATGGCGTTACCTATGATCTGTTGTTATCTTTTTCTGGCAATGGGAATTTTTTGTTTTGGACCTGATACATTACAGGCCTTCTTGTATTTCATGTCTGTGCTGGAATTTGAATTCTGACCTCCCAAATTCGATCAATATGATGCTGCCGTACTTGATCGTTGATTTGAAAAGCTCTTTATTGACTGGGTTGATTAAATTCCTTTAAGAATCTGATCCGCCCTCTGAGTCTTACTGTAATTTACTTTCATTGGATTTCCCACCATCCAAACTATTTACCTGACATCCTTTTAATACCTCTGTACATATAAGACCTGCGGAGATGGTAAGGGAATGCATCAGAGACCGGGTTATTGTCTCTGCAATTCCATTTGTAGACTTTGTCTCCCATCGTGAGAAAAAGAAAGGAATAAATTAATCGATGTGTTCTGTCTGTGCTGGACCAACAAATTATTGGACATGAGCTAAGATCCATTTATAAAGCTACTTGATTCCCCCACTGGGCATTTCGTTAGGGACTTCCAGTGAGGCTTGGGCCTAGCTTCCTCTTCCTGCTGTTGTGAGGTTTTGAATATTGTTCCAGACGTGGAAATAAATTACCACAGTGTTTCATACAGGGTGGTCTTTGCAGCCTATCAATAAAGAGGTTGCCTGGACTGCCCACCTCCCATCTTCTTTTATCCTCCTAAGGAAAGGGGAGATAATATCATGCGTGCCATTATGGCAGCCCATCATTGCAGCCCTACCTAGTGTTTCCTTTAATGTCGGGTTTGTTTACTTGAAATCAGGGGTGGGCTTCAAAAATTTTAGCAAGGGCAGGGATGAAATGCTCCCAGTTCAGACCAGTTTGGCTATTGCTATAAGTCACTTATTCCAGTGTCTTGTAACTTTGAACACTTAGACTTATATAACACTTCATAGTGTTTTATGTACACTGAGAGCATATGCACCAAGACAAATTCCTTGTGTGTCCAATCACACTTGGCCAATAAAATTCTATTCTATTCTATTCTATTTTATAGCACTCAGTAAGCGGTTTACAGAGTTGGCATCTTGCCTCCAACAACCTGGCTCCTCATTTTACCAATCTCGGAAGGATGGAAGGCTTATGACCGTTTTTCACACTTATAACCATTTCAGCATCCCCATGGTCATGTGATCACAACACAATATGACTGACTCATATTTATGACGGTTGCAGATTCCCAGGGTCATGTGATCCCCTTTGGCGACCTTCTGGCAAGTCAGATTTACTTAACAACCGTGTTACAAACTTAACAACTGCAGTGATTCGCTTAACGGCTCTGGCAAAGAAGGTCGTAAAACGGGGCAAAATTTGCTTAACGTACGTCTCACTTAGCAACAGAAATGTTGGGCTTGATTGTGGTTGTACGTTGAGGACCACCTGTGTATGTGACAAACCATGTAATAATGTATATAAAAGCCATGATTTATTTGATTGTTTATGATGAAAGATGTGTTCATGAAAGGGGCACCATATTTTTCGGAGTATAAGATGCAACCGGTTTATAAGACGCACGAAGATTTTGAAGAGGTAAGAAAAAAAATTGTTTTTGCCCTCCCTGCGCTCCAGGAGCACTCTGCAGGCCTCCCAAACCCTCTGCGCATCCATTTTTTTTTGCAAAAACGGGGCGTGCAGAGGCTTTGGGAGGCCTGCAGAGTGCTCCTGGGACCTGGGGAAGGCAAAAACGTGATGCGTGGGGGGCTTTGGAGGCCAAAAATGGGCCCCTTTTTCGCAAAAAAACAGCATTTTTGTCTGCAGCCCACAGGAGCAATCCGCAGGCCTCCCAAAGCCTCTGTGCGCCCTGTTTTTGCGAAAAATGGGACGCATGCAGCAGGGCTTCAAGGAGGCCAAAAACGGCTGTATTCGGTGTATAAGACGCACCAATATTTCCACACTCTTTTGTGGGGTGGGAAGAGTGTTTTATACTTTGAATAGTACAGTACTTAAGAGGCTCCCAGCATGAGACATATCATGTGATGGAACGTTGTCTGGATTCCCAGGATGTTGTGAGAGAAAAGGGATGAAAGGGAGAAAAGTGTCGGCTTTATGAGGGTGGCAGCATGCTTTACTTTGAAAGTATTCTGTGTCAGCCCTGGAGGCCATCTTTTCTTTTGGATCTTCAGGGCTGCCATATTTAGTCTGTGGGAAACTGGGAGTGGGGTTTGTATGGAGTTGTTAGAAGTATTTAGCCATAACAACATTCTTTTCTCTGAGAGTCAAGGACGTTCAGCCTGCAGCTGGAGTGGCGTGACTGAGAGGTAGCCCCAGTTGGGACGGTGGATTGATTGGACCTTGTGATGGACATGTGGGTGCAGGGGAAGGGACTTGGACTTTCTTTTGGGTGGGGAAAACCCGAGAGCTTTCAGATTCGGGTTTTCCAAGATGTGCCACAATTGGAACTTTGAGGAACTGTCAGTCTTCACTGGTTGGGGTCTTCACTGGTTGGGGGTGTTACTTGGAACCCTGCAGAGGTGGGTTTCAGTAGGTTCCGACCAGTTCTGGAGAACTGGTAGCGGAAATTTTGAGTAGCTCGGAGATCCGGTAGTAAAAATTCTGACTGGCCCCACCCCCATCTATTCTCTGCCTCCCAAGTCCCAGCTGATGGGGAGGAAATGGAGATTTTGCAGTAACCTTCCCCTGGATTGGGGAGGGAATGGAGATTTTACAGTATCCTTCCCCTGGAGTGGGGTGGGAATGGAGATTTTACAGTATCCTTCCCTACCACGCCCACAAAGCCACACCACGCCTACCAAGCCACACCCACAGAACTGATAGTAAAAAAATTTGAAACCCACCACTGATATATACATAGGATTAAATAGTATATTTTGGATGTTCGGTAGTAGTAAATAAATATACAGGGAAATTGTATCTCGTTGAGACCTTTGAGGCGAGGAGAGGCCAGGCACCCTAACCCTAACCTTTGACGTGAGTGACATCAGCCACACTCACCCAGTCACATGACCAAGCCACACCCACCAAACAAGCCACACCCACAGAACCGCTAGTAAAAAAAATTAGAACCCACCCCTGGAACCGTGACATTCTGTCTAGATGAGAAACAATAAAAAAAACCAGGGTTAAGTATCACGATGTGTTTTTGTTGGTTTTTGGAACTTGACACACCATTTCTTAATTGTTTCAGAGAGTGGGAAAGAGAAAGAAACATAGCTGATAAAAAAGGGGGAAAGAAATGAAAGTGAAAGCAGGACCAGAATCCTGTACAAAAACATATACCGTATATACTCGAATATAAGCCGATCCGAGTATAAGCCGAGGTCCCCAATTTTACCCCAAAAACTGGGGTAAACTGGGGACTCGAGTATAAGCCGAGGGTGGGAAATGAGGCACCTACCGGTTGGGGAAACCCTCCCTCCCTCAGCTGAGAAGGCTGGCGGCTCCCCGCCCGCCCTCTCACTGCACCGCAGGGCTTCCGTCCGGTAAAATGTGAAAAAAGAAAAAAACTCGAGTATAAGCCGATATACTCGGTATAAGCCGAGGGCTTAAAAAACAAAACTGAGTATAAGCCGTATAGACCCGAGTATAAGCCGAGGGGACGTTTTTCAGCACAAAAAACGTGCTGAAAAACTCGGCTTATACTCGAGTATATACGGTAATAGATTATTCTCTCATTGAATGGAAAGGAGGTGAATGAAAAAAAGGTTATGGAAATTAAGTTATAGAATCCTATGTTATAATTCAATTATAAAATAGGATGCTAGATGGAATGATGAAATGGAAGGCTCTGTGGATAAGAAAAAATGCGTACAAGAAAACGATTGCTTCAAAAAAAGAAGAAGTTAAAAGTTATTGCACACATGGTAAAAAAAATATATAGTCAAAGAGAAGAAGCCATGGTGAATATTAAAAGAGTCCGAGAACAAAATGTTTCGAAATTGGTGAAGAGATTAAACAAGCTCTATCTAATTGAACAAATGGGATTAATTATAAAAGTGATAATGTGATTTGGAATTCTGCTGAGGATGGTGGAAGGAGTTCAGAGACCTGTATAAGAACAATAACGGCATGTCAGTGTGTCACACATAAAGGCATAGTGCTTTTTCAGGTTGGCTAGATTCTGATCAATTTTGGGCGGAAAGAAGTAGCGGGTAGGATAAAAATACAGGTAGTCCTTGACTTACAACAGCTTGTTTAGCGACCATTCAAAGTTACAACGGCACTGAAAAAAATGACTTATGACCGTTTTTCACACTTATGACTGTTGCAGCATCCCCTTAGTAATTTCAGATGTTTGGCAGTTGGGTCATATTTATAATGGTTGCCGTGTCCCAGGGTCATGTGATCACCTGTTGGGACCTTCTGACCTGCAAAGCTAATGGGGAAGCCAGATTCACTTATTAACAACCACAAAGAAGAAGGAGTCAAGCTATTCTCCAAAGCACCTGAGGGTAGAACAAGAAGCAATGGGTGGAAACTAATCAAGGAGAGGAGCAACTTAGAACTAAGGAGAAATTTCCTGACAGTTAGAAGAATTAATCAGTGGGACAACTTGCCTGCAGAAGTTGTAAATGCTCCAACACTGGAAATTTTAAAGAAGATGTAGGATAACCATTTGTCTGAAGTGATGTAGGGTTTCCTGCCTGGGCAGGGGGTTGGACTAGAAGACCTCCAAGGTCCCTTCCAACTCTGTTATTCTGTTCTGTTCTGTTCTGTTCTGTTTTTTTTATTATTATTATTATTATTATTATTATTATTATTATTATTATTATTATTATTATTATTATTATTATTATTATTATTTAGATTTTTATACCGCCCTTCTCCCGAAGGACTCAGGGCGGTGTACAGCCAGAAATAAAAACAGTAACAAATACAATTTAAAATAAACAGTTAAAAAACTACTTATAAAATTGGGCAAAAATTTAAAACATATTAAAAATTTAAAACCCATTAAAATACATCCAAAAAATAAAAATTTAGAATTTAAAATTTAAGCCAACCCCGCGCGAGTAAATAAATACGTCTTCAGCTCGCGGCGAAAGGTCCGAAGATCAGGCAATTGGCGCAAGCCAGGGGGAAGTTCGTTCCAGAGAGTAGGAGCCCCCACAGAGAAGGCTCTTCCCCTGGGCGCCACCAGCCGACATTGCTTGGCGGACGGCACCCTAAGGAGTCCCTCTCTGTGTGAGCGTACGGGTCAGTGGGAGGCATGTGGTAACAGCAGGCGGTCCTGTAAGTACCCAGGCTCTAAGCCATGGAGCGCTTTAAAGGTAGTGACCAGCACCTTAAAGTGCACCCGAAAGGCCACAGGTAGCCAGTGCAGTCTGCGCAGGAGTGCAGGAATATTCTATTCTATTCTATTCTATTCTATTCTATTCTATTCTATTCTATTCTATTCTATTCTATTCTATTTTGTTACTAACTTAACAACTGCAATGATTCACTTAACAATTGTGGGAAGAAAAGTCATAAAACAGGGCAAAACTCACTTAGCATATGTCTTACTTGGCAGCATAAATTTGGGGCTCAATTGTGGTCGTAAGTCGAGGACCAGCTGTATTGTTACAATCAAGAAAATAAGTAGAGAGATTAAATGTACATAAATCTGCAATCTTTTTTTTAAAAAAAAACACCAGTGGAGAATAACAAAACACTAACCCTATCATTTCTTTTTGGGCAGGTGGTTCACCATCCATTTCCCCGTCAGGATCTCCTTTGGTTGTGAATAGCGGGCAAGAATTTAAGCTGACCTGTACCGATGATGGCCCAGTGACCTGGGTCTTTTCCAGTGCTGACCCATCCGTGAAGTTAAAGAATTTCAAAACTAAAGAATTGCATGTTATTCAAGCAAGACCATCAGACACAGGAACCTATCTATGCAAGAACAGAAAAAACGCAAACAGCTCCGTTTATGTTTTCGTTAAAGGTAATTTCATTTTCATCTCTTCACTTTCCCTTTCTTCGTCACAAATGCACATTTTCTAAAATGCACTAGGTATGAAGGCTGGATTCGCTTCGCATTTGTGGCCATCCCATTTATACTTTCAGGCAGTGCGGTGGCTCAGCGGTTAAGGCACTGGGCTTGTCGGGTGGAAAACCGGCAGCTCAGGTTTGAGACCCGAGCACTACATGATGGGTGAGCTCCTGTTCCTTGCTCCAGCTCCTGCCAACCTAGCAGTTCCAAAGCATGCAAATGCGAATAGATAGATAGGTACTACTTCACTGGGAAGGTAACAATGCTCTGTGACATCAAGCTGGTCATGTGACCACAGAAAATGTCTTTGGAAAGAGCCAGCTCAATGGCCTTGAAATGGAAATGAGCACTGCCTCCTAGAGTCAGCAACGATTAGCAGAATAAAATCCACAGGGACCCCTTTACCTTTTTAATAAATACCCCCCTGGAGGGTGGGTGCACAGCTTATGTTCAAAAAATTCAAGTCATGGTCATGATTGCAATTCCACTTGTTTTTAATCATGGTCTAGTGCTGTGATGGCAAACCTATGGCACGTAGAGCTATATTTGTGGGCACATGAGCCGTTGCCATAGGTCAGCTCCAGCACACGTGCGTGCCGGCCAGCTGATTTTCGGCTGGCCTCGCCCATGCAGCTCCTCCCCTCCCAGGAGTCTCCACACAGCTCATTTTGGATGGTGCCAGGTAAATACAGGGCTCATGCGGAGGCTCTGGAAGGGCAAAAAATGGATCTCCTGGAAGTTGGAAATGGGCTTTCCAGAGGGCCAGGGAAGCTTGTTTTCGCCCTCCCCAGGCTCCAGGAAAGCCTCCGGAGCCTGGGGAGGCTGAAAAACGGGCTTACTGGAAGTCCAGAAATGGGCTGTTTCCGGCCTCCAGGGGGCTGGGGGAGGCCATTTTTGCTCTCCCCAGGCTCCAGGGAAGCCTCTGGAGCCTGGGGAGGGTGATAAACAGGCCTACTGGAAGTCCAGAAGCAGGCCGTTTCCACCCTTCAGAGGCTTCAGAGAGGCCTGCTAGGCCCAAAATGGGGTGCGAGGTTGGGTGGGTTGTGAGCGCATGCACGGGGGGTGGGGTGGGCAGGCAGCGTGGGGAGGGCATTGCATTGTAGGTGTGGGTGCGCTTTCGGCACCTGAGGAAAAAAAGATTCGCCATCACTGGTCTAGTGAGTACAGCCATAGCAGTTCAATCCATTTGGACAGCGTTGAGTTGGTAAAGATAGGAAGCCATTACTTCTGGTGGAAGCTCCCCCTTCTAAATATACGATACGTGCCTTCTTGCACAGCTGCAAGTCACTGCCAAAATCTTGATCTAAGATGGTATCAGTTTCAAAGTACTCTTTGGAGGAAAGTATTTTTGTATGCGGTATAATCACCCAGCCTCTTTCTGGATATTAAAGACAGATAACATTGAAAATTATAGATTGGCATTAAATATTTATTTTAAATATCCTGACCCCAGTGTATGGAATGGAATGGACCTTGGAAGTCTTCTGGTCCAACTCCCAGCTCAGGCAGGAAACCCTATAACATTTCAGATAAATGGTTGTCCACAACTCCTGGAAGCAAGTCGTTCCGATGATTAATTGTTCTAACTATCTCTTTAGATTTAGGTTGCTTCTCTCCTTGATTAGTTTCCATCCATTGCTTCTTATCCTGCCTTCAGGTGCTTTGGAGAATAGCTTGACTCCCTCTTCTTTGTAGCAACCCCTTAGATATCGGAAGACTGCTATCATGTCACCCCTAGTCCTTCTTTTCATCAAACTAAAGGTAAAGGTAAAGGTTCCCCTCACACATATGTGCTAGTCATTCCCGACTCTACAGGTTGGTGCTCATCTCTGTTTCAAAGCCGAAGAGCCAGCGCTGTCCAGACATCTCCTTGGTCATGTGACCGGCATGACTCAACCCAAAGGCGCATGGAACGCTATTAGTACCTTCCCACCAAAGGTGGTCCCTATTTTTCTACTTGCATTTTTTACATGTTTTCGAATTGCTAGGTTGGCAGAAGCTGGGACAAGTAACGGGAGCTCACCCAGTGACGTGGCTGTAGGGATTCGAACCGCTGAACTGCCGACCTTTCGATCGACAAAGTTCAGTGTCTTAGCCACTGAGCCACCCAATTCCAGCAGCTGTTCTTTATATGTTTATGTATTCTAGTACAGGGGTCTCCAACCTTAGCAACTTTACTCATCCTTGTCACTGTTTACATCCCTGGGCCCTCTCTCTAACGTTGTAGACTTCAACTCCCAGAGTTGAAATTGTAGACTTTAAGAGTTGTAGACTTCAACTCCCAGAGGGAGTTCTGGGAGTTGAAGTTCACAAGTCTTAAAGTTGCCAAGGTTGGAGATCCCTGTTCTAGTAGACAAGAGTTCTCCTGACTCCTGTCATGAGAAAAGTGGATTCATTTTTTCCCCTCTGAACCCTAGCACAAAATGAAAACATCTTCTTTTTCTGAAACTGCCACTTGACGTTAGAGAGAGGGCCCAGGGATGTAAACAGTGACAAGAATGAGTCAGGCTGCAAATCTGAATCTGCCATCTCAGATAAGATTCTCAGTCTGCCTCACAAGTCAGCCTCGTTTTTAAGTTTCAAAGATTCTTAAAGATTACTGTCCTTCAGGCAAGTTCATGCCATAGATGAAACATCTTGCAAGCCACAATGGTTTCAAAACAAACATGTGACCGGCGTGATAGCATCACACAAGTCATGTATTTTACTATTTTGCACAATATAAAATGATGATACAGGTATAAACCATTTGTGTCCTCGCTCACCCCTCTCTGGCAGGCAACTACACAAAGACACCGAAGAGACTCTGGTGATGATTCTGCAAATTATTGATTGATTGTGCAAATTTATATATAGCCACCGATCTTAATCAAAGAACTCTGAGGCAGCTAACGAAGCTATAAAAACAAAACCAGGCGTGCAAACAATTGAACGGTAAAAGATGCCAGGCAAAATGCTGAATTCAATTTTAATGCTTAATCAAACTATATTGCATTGATATCCTGATTCTAAAGCCTGCAGCAAAAGAGCTAGATTTTTAAGGGGTTCCAAAATGCCAACAGAGTCAGGGCCATCCAAATTAGGGCAGGTCTCCAGATATACAATAATTTCCTCTTACTATACCTAATAAAAATAGTTCCGGTTTTAACTCTTATTTGTTGTTTCATAATTTCCTCTGGCCATTTTCATATTTTGGTCCAATATTTCCTGACTTCTGGACATGTCCACCACATATGAAAAAATGTGCCTTGCTTGTGCCTGCATTTCCCGCATTCTGCTGATCTATTTGGGAATACTTTTGCCAGTCTTGCTGGGGGTAAATGCCAGTGCTAAAACATTTTATATAAATTTTCTTTATATGCTGCCAACATCGTTAGTTTATAATCCCCCCCCCTGCAATTTTTCCCAGTACTCTCCATTCGATAGTATAACTGAAATTCTTTGCCCAAATTATCATAGTTTCTTTGACTGTTTCTTCTTCCATTTTAAATCTCAAGAAATAGTTGTATGCTTTTGTTATTTTTTTTTCCTTCGTTCCCTGTACTATTTTATCATGCTCTTGTTGTTCCTTATAAAGCCGTATTTTTTCTAGATCTTTTTTATAACTTGCCTGGATTTGCAGATACAGCCACCAATCTATATCTATTCCTTGATGTTTTAATTCTTGATTTGTTTTTAATTTCCCTTGATTATCTAATAAATCTTTGTACCTTACTGTTTTATCTAAGTCCAATATATTAGGGTATATCAATACCTCCATGGTTGATAGCTAAATTGGTATTTTAATATAATGATTTTTCTTCATTTCTCCCCCCTACATGTAAAAGGGCTTCTCGGACTTGGTGTCTCTGGAAATAAATATGTGTTTTATTTTTTCCCTCCCAGATAAATGCACGCCAGCCTAATTGTAAATGGTGACCCTCTTATTGTCAATATCCTTTTATTTTTTAGATTTATCCAGTCCTTTATCCAAGTCACTGCTGCTGCTTGATAATATAACTCCCAGTCAAGGAGTCCAAAACCACCTTTGTTTCTGCTATCTTGTAACAGTTTTAATATAGCCACAATTGAAATAATAATAATAATAGTAGTAGTAGTAGTAGTAGTAGTAGTAGTAGTAATAATAATGATGATGATGATGATGATGATGATGATGATGATGATGATGTTTTAATTTGTATACCGCCCTTCTCCCGAAGGACTCAGGGCGGTGAATAGGTAAGTAAAATACAAAACAGAAATATACGCCATAATTAAAACAACCCTTAAAAAACTGATTCAAATATACCAGAAATTTAAAATAACATTACACCCCATACAAATTACAACAATTTAAAACCCACAATTAAAATTTAAAAATTTAAAAATCAGGCCAGTCCAGAAATGTATACAGAAATGTATATATTACCAAAAATTCTACTTCAAACAAATTAGGAAAGAAATTCTTTGAAGAGTGAAATAAAATAACAACAAAATTTGTTTGGCTAGGGAAAAAGACCCCGAATAAAATTAAGTCTCCTGATATAGAAGGCACCCCTCCTACGATAGCATTATGTTAGAGAAACGATCTGGAACATATCTACCCTACTAAGTGTGTAGTAGTATTATCCCAATTAATAACAAAATGGACTGATGCATTATGTAAGAAGAACATGAGCAAGACCTCTTTATTTTATTCTGAAATAAGGAGTCCTTTTTTTCAGGACACAAGGGAAGTTAGTGGCAGGAAATCACCTGATGTCTTTAGAACAGGCCTTGCTTATTACTTTGGCTTCAAAAACCGTAATCAAAATACACTTTTTCACTACCGGTTCTGTGGGTGTGGCTTGGTGGGTGTGGCAGGGGAAGGATACTGCAAAATCCCCATTCCCTCCCTATTCCTGGGGGAAGGATATTGCAAAATCCCCAATCCCTCCCCACTCCTGGGGCCAGCCAGAGGTGGTATTTGCCGGTTCTCCGAACAGCTCAAGATTTCCGCTGCCAGTTCTCCAGAACCTGTCAGAACCTTTTGGATTTCACCCCTGGGTGTAAGACTGATTGAATCCAGTATGACTTCTGATTAAACCTGCAGAAGATTTTGCCCCGTGCATAGGTTGCCTCCTTCAACCCAACATAGCCATAGATTCTGTCTTCTACCCAGGGTGGTAAAACTGATTGTCTAACAGCCTCTGTCATGCCCGATAGATGATAAATAAATGAGGGCATGAGATATGCTTGACTGGCATTTAATGGTTTATCTAGACTAGCCAGGAAAATGAAAGCATAGATAATGGTCAGGCATTAGCTGGGTGAGTTTCCATTCTATTCTGATTTAGTCAAAAAAAAATATGGGTGAGTGTAATTGATCCTGTAGCCACTGGAATTAGATATGGGCAGGGCATCTCTGCCTTCTGCTGTGAGATCAGAGAACTAGGATTAATAGGCCTAGTTTTTCTCCTTGTATTAGTGAAGAAATATCTACTTGTTTTTTTTTTTAATTTTGGAATATTTAGATAACTGACTATTGCTTGATTTCTCTGTGCCTTTCAACTGGCATGTTAGAGAGCATGGCATTTGAAGCCAAGGGGATGCTGAATATAATTATGGGTTTCTAGTGCAGAACTTTTATGGCTGACTCATATGTACCAACCGTCTAGTGAGGGTACTTTCTTCAGTGAAGAAAAATGAAAATGAAAAATGTCTCCACAATTCCCCCCCCACCCCCGTCCTTTTCCGACATCAATGTTGAAAGATGTTATTTTCACCCAAGTTAAATTTTAGGACCGAATTCTGGGATCTAACTTACTTACTTACTTACTTACTTACTTACTTACTTACTTACTTTCTTTCTTTCTTTCTTTCTTTCTTTCTTTCTTTCTTTCTTTCTTTCTTTCTTTCTTTCTTTCTTTCTTCCTTCCTTCCTTCCTTCCTTCCTTCCTTCCTTCCTTCCTTCCTTCCTTCCTTTCTTTCTTTCTTTCTTTCTTTCTTTCTTTCTTTCTTTCTTTCTTTCTTAAAATATTTGCATGGCTGCCTATTTTAAAACCCAAGTCTGGGCAGCCCACAATAATAAAACCCCCATACTATAAAAACCACAAGCCACAAATCTATAAAACACAACCAAAACTTCATCCCTTGGGAGCCCCAACAACCAAGCTCAAACTTCCTCACTCAGTTCCAGTCCCTGGGTATAAAAAAAACCAGCAACACAGGTTTTCATGGCCTTCTGGAAGGCTGAAAGAATTTTGGCCGCAGAAAAGTACCACAGATGCCCACCATAGCACGTCTTCTACTACTACATAGCTACTACTACGCAGCTTCCATTTGTTATCATACATGCGAAAACCAGATGCAGCATCCATAAAGAATTAACTCCGTAGGATTTTTTTATTCGAAATTTGCCTTGAGCGGCGTGGCTCCAAAAAGGTCCTGTGGAGATTGGTCTTCTTGTACCCTATGACTATCATTAAGTGTTGTAAGTGTTGTACCTTGATGATGGTATCTTTTCTTTTACGTACACTGAGAGTGTATGCACCAAGTCAAATTCCTGGTGGGTCCAATCACACTTGGCCAATAAAAAAATCTATTCTATTCTATTCTATTCTATTCTATTCTATTCTATTCTATTCTATTCTATTCTATTCTATTCTACTGAGATTTCCCTATAACCATAGTTGATTGGCTGGTACTCAGTTAGACTTCCTTCCTTCCTCTATTCAGCTCTTTCCTTCTATCCATGTCCTTCCTTCCTTCCTTCCTTCCTTCCTTCCTTCCTTCCTTCCTTCCTTCCTTCCTTCCTTCCTATCTATCTATCTCTATTCATCTCCTGTTGTACCTTGTTGAAGGTATCTTTTCTTTTATGTACACTGAGAGCATATGTACCAAAGACAAAATCCTTGTGTGTCCAATCACACTTGGCCAATAAAAAATTATATTCTATTCTTGTTGATATTCAGACTGTCTCTGTCTATATATGCGGATTGGAACGCTGCCCCAGTGAAGCCAAAGGCTTTTGAGACTAGAATGAAATAAAAGATGAGAAGGTTGAGATTATGGGTTTCTGATGAGTCCTGTGGGGAAGTGGGCAGCTGTTCTGTGGGCTTTTATAGTTCTAAAGGGATTTTTGGAAGCATCAACAAAAGTAAGTCCTGTGTTTTGCCAGAACATCCATAATCTTCCGCTGGCATGTTTTAAGGACCGGTCCACACATGCGTGTGTGTAGTTTTATGTTTCTTCATCAGCCAGTAACTGGCATTTGGATGAATGAATGGATTGTTTTGTTGATACAAAATAATCTGGAACAATTATTAGGAGATTTCAATCAGTGACTTTTTTTCCCGCATAAGTAAATACATCGTTTAGCAGGGTCTAGGTATGGGAACCTGACGATATTTTGCTTGAAAATCCATTATTTTCTGATGCTGCTTTTTACCTTTTTTTTTTTTTAAACACTATTGGAAATAGTGCCCTTTAACGATATTTGGGTATAGCATTCAGCTTACTGAATAATTTCAAATCTAGGGGGAAAAAAACCTCTTTTCTGTGGTGCTGAGTCTTCTTGTGGTCCGCCAGCAGCCTGCGGAGCTGGCAACTGAGTCAGACAGCGATGAGGCTGAGGAAGAGCATGGGCCAGTCCTGGAGGCTGGGGAAGGCCCGGATGAGGGCTCTGCGTCGGAGGCAGAGGTGGGGCCAGGGCCATCGGGGAGTGATGTGCGGACTCCAGAGCCTCCAGAGGCTGACAGTAGTGTGGCAGAGGAACAGGAGGAGCCTTTTCTTAGTGCACGCATGAGAAGAGCTGCCAGAAGGCAAGAGTAGCTCAAGCAAAGAGGACGACTCGGGAGTAGGGCCAAGAGATGATTGGCCCCTCCCATAAGGCTTAAAAGACCAGCAACGGCGTTTGGACTGTTTGCTGGAAAACAATGTTGATAGCTTTGTCTTGTTGCATTTGTTTTGTATTGATGTCTTCTGAACTTTTGCCAAGCCTTTGGCAGTTTGCCTAGTTGGACCAAGGTTGGTGATTGGACTGAGGAATTTGTGTTGAGAGGAATTTGCTTTAATTTAGTTGAACTACACTGAGAATGAATTAATTCTCAGCTGTTCTAATAAAGTTTGTTTGTTTTTACACTGACTGAGTTTCCTATTACCTACTTAGGCCCAACAAGTCTATAGACTTTACCACCAAGCAAATGTAGGAGTATAAGAATTTTGTTACCATTCTAGATAATATTTTTTTAAAAAAAAATATTAACAATATTTCTATACTGCTTTTCCATAAATCCCACAATCCCATCATGTAAATTGGATGAAAAAAATAAAGGAGGAGCAAACACACATATATGTACCATCTTCTGGCAAATAAACAAGCAAGAAAGATATCTCAGCACTTTATCAAAAAGTTGAGGATGTGGGTTGGGAAGAGAGTGGTTTGCCAAAAAGAATACAACTTTGTTATCAATTAAGTTCTATTAATGTTCTGCTCAATTAAGAAGGGATTAAACAATCTGTGAAATGGAAAAATCTATTCATAGCAGTCTACTGAAATGTGAATTTTATTGTGTAAGGTACCTTTCTAACCAATGTCTAAACAAAGAGGAGGTAATGGAACTTTATAGGAAATACTTCCCTTATTTTCCACCACTTACCAGACAGGTTAGGACGATACGAAAAACGGGAGCAAAAAAATATATATTAATTGTTGTGATTGTGAAGGTGTATCAGAACGATACCATTTCATCTGTGATACTGTCCCCCCAGAAATTAAAAGCAGCTCATTGATTTCTATTAAGGAAAGATGCAGTTGTAATATTTCTTCTGATCTTGCGTAGGGTGAGCAACAATGTAAGTCATTCTCGACTTAAAACCTTTATTTCTGTTGAAATCCAAAAGCAGAGATCATAATCGTTAATACACACACACACACACACACACACACACACACACACACACACACACACACACATATATATATATGTTTTCTGAGGTTTTCGCGGGTGTTTGTATGTAGGTCTTTGGTTATTCGGGTTTTCTCCCTCGTAAAATTGGAAGACACTTCCAATTTTCAGAAACCCGAATAACAAAGACCTATATATATATATATATATATATATATATATATATATATATATATTTAAACTTAGTAGGAATTTTAATCAGAACCTGGACAAGCTGTCATTCAGTTCCTCCCATTTTGCTAAAAGCAGATGGATCTGTGGGTTGAGAAAGAGGGGCCTTCATCAGACCACACAAAAAAAAAGAGAGAGGGAGGGAGGGAGAGAGAGAGAAAAAAAAGAAAGGGGGAAAGAGAGGAGAGAGAGAGAAAGGGGGAGAGAGAAGGGGAGAGAGAAAGGGAGAGAGAGAAAGGGGGAGAGAGAGAAAGCAAGAAAGGAGGAGTGAAAGGAGAGAGAAGGGAGAGGAGAGAGAGAGAGAGAAAGGGGCAGAGAGAGGAGAGAGAGAGAAGGGGGAAGAGAAAGGAGAGAAAGAGAAAGGGAGAGAGCGAGAAAGGGAGGGAGGGAGGGAGGGAGAGAGAATGAACTGAGGCATTCGATAGAGTTAATGCCTTGATTTGGACAGCAGTGATAAGCCTAATCTTTTGAAAGTCACACAGACAAGGTCTCACCTTCTAAGCCATGTCTTTCCTTTCAACTTCAGCATCTGACCCAAGGAAGCCTTTGTGTTTAAAACTCTGCATGTAGAGGAATTGAGGATGGGGGGGGAGTCCCTTGTATGAGCTCTCCTTGGGACGGACATCACTGCTGAAAGTAGGGGTGCTTTTGGTGATCACAGATCAGCAGCTCCACGTAGTTGGACTGGGTTCATTTTCACTAGTCCCAGGTGACTTTTAATCCCTTGCCTAATGTCTGAATAGACTTTAAAATTGATTGTGACTGAAAAGATTTGCATGAGACCGTTCATCAGTACAATGTCAGGCTTAAGACAAGGGAGTTGACTTATTTATAAGACAGTGCACTGTAGTATTCTACTGGGTGCTTCTGCTTTATTAGAATGATGACAGCTGCTAGCATGGCAGCATCGAACTACAAGCAGCTGGCCTTCAGAGGCCAACTGTGATGTACAGAAAAGGAGTGAGGTTTGCATCACATCATTTTAGTGCTGTTTGTATCATTCTCCCCTCCATGCTGGCATATATGCATATATGTTTGCCCCCAAAATAAGACATCCCCTGATAATAAGCCCAATCGGGCTTTTGAGCGCATGGCAATAAAGGCCAAGCGCTTATTTCAATGTTTAAAAAAAATATAAGACAAGGTCTTATTTTCGGGGAAACACGGTATATATGTATGGCTATCTGGCTAAGGGACCGTCTCTTGCCGGTCACATCTACCCAACCCACTAGAGTGGGGAGGCAAGGAATGTTGCAGGTCCCGTCCGCTAAGGAGATACATCTGGCAGGACCCAGAAGAAGGGCCTGATAAAAAAACAAATCGGTCAATCAGAATAGAACTGGAAGGGACCTTAGAGGTCTCCTAACCCAACCCCCTGCTCAAGCAGAAAACCTTATACCACTGATGGCTAACCTGTTTGCCATAGTGTGCCAAAAGCAAGGGAGTGTGGAGCGGTTCGCACGCACACGTGCCCACACCTATAACTCAATCTGCCCCAACCCCCCACACATGCGCACATGACACACACACCCTCCGCGCTCCCTCACTTTTGGCATGCGATGGCACAGTGGGCCCCATAGGCCCGTTTTTCACCCTCCCCAGGCTCCAGAGGCATTCTAGGAGCCTGGGGAGGGTGAATACGGCCTTCCCCCCTGGAGGGCCTCCGGAGGCGGGAAACAGCTGTTTTCCCAATTTCTAGTGGGCCTAGAAGGCCCGAAAATCAGCTGGCCAGTGTGGACATGTGCATTGGAGCTCAGCTAGGACAACAGTCACGTGCCCACAGATATGGGGCCGCGTGCCACCTCTGGCACGCGTGCCATAGGTTTGCCATCACGGCCTTGTACCATTTAGACAAGTGACTATCCAGTCTCTTCTTAAAAACCTCCAGTGATGAAACTCTCACAACCTCTGAAGGCAAATTGATTTTAATTAATCAATTAAACAATGGATTAATTGTTCTCACTGTTAGGAAGTTTCTTCTTAATTCTAGGTTGCTTCTCTCCTTTGTTAGTTTACATCCATTGTTTCTTGTCCGGCTGTCTGGTGCTTTGGAAAATAAGTTGATCCCCTCTTCTCTCCTTTGTGGCAGTCCCTCAAATATTAGAATACTGTTATCATGTCACCCCTAGTTCTTCTTTTCTCTAGACTAGCCATATCCAATTCCTGCGACCGTTCTTCATATGTCTTTCTCTCCAGCATGATGGAGACTAAGGCACATGAAGACTAAAACCAGGAAAACTCTGATGGATTCTAGAAACAAAATCTGCTCCTGGAAGCTTTTCGTAGTTTGCTGAGGAATCACTCTATGACAATTTCATATATCCTTGGGATTCAACTTCAAGAACGTCCAGGCTGCCTGGCTAAGAGGAACATGTAAGACTTGCTGGATGAAAGGAGTGGATAGTTGGATGGAGCATCATTAGCCATACTGTTTTAAATTTTAATAGCTACCTTTGTTAAAATACTGACTTCCTTAATTTCTCCTCATCTGCCAAAGGTAAACTTAGTTATCTCTTCCTTGGAATTACTTCCAGTTAGCAAGCCCAGAGTCAGTGAAGAATTTCCAGAAAATTCTGACATTTCATTGATGCTCCATATGGAGGAAACGTTAAATATGCACATATAAAAAAAATAGCTTCTAATGCAACTATCGCTGCAGGATGAAAAAAAGAAACATGAAAGTATACAACAATATCGGATCCAAATTAAACGCTATTCAAGATATCCCACGAATTTCAGAATATTTTAAGATATGGGATCAATTTTACCATTGGCTGGAAAAGAGATATAGATAAACTAATTAATAGTTATGTAAGAGAATGGTATAATTAGAATAGTATATGTTTGGAAAAATGTTGCAATATATTAAGCGTGAATGAAGACAGAAAAAACAACAGATACGGAGATCTGAAGATACGGAGAAAACACTGAGATGTCACATAGAAGGAATAGAATAGAATAAAATAGATTTTTTTATTGGCCAAGTGTGATTGGACACACAAGGAATTTGTCTTGGTGCATATGCTCTTAGTGTACATAAAAGAAAAGACACCTTCATCAAGGTACAACACTTACAACAATGATAGTCATAGGGTACAAATTTAACACTTAATGATACAACACTTAATGATAGTCATAGGCTACAAATAAGCAATCAGGAAACAATATCAGTATAAATCGTATGGATACAAGCAACAAAGTTACAGTCATAAGTGGAAGGAAATGGGTGAGATGGGAGCAATGAGAAGATTATTAGTAGTGCAGATTTAGTAAATAGTTTGACAGTGTTGAGATAATTATTTGTTTAGCAGAGTGATGGCGTTCGGGAAGAAACTGTTCTTGTCTCTAGTTGTTCTGGTGTGCAGTGCTCTATAGCGTTTTTCTGAGGGTTGGAGTTGAAACAGTTTATGTCCAGGATGTGAGGATGTGTGTATTATGTATTTGTTTGTGTATAAAATAAAATAAAAAATTTCAAAAAAAAAAGAAAGAAAGAAAAATATCCCACAAATTTAAACGTGGCTCATTATACCTTTGTAGGAATTCCTCTGTTTTAATGTCTTTTTCTTTTTTAATTTTTATTACAGATCCAAGGGTTCTCTTCTTTCATAGACCCACAGTCTTTGGAAGGGAGGACAGTGATGCTCTCATTGTCTGCCCGGTGACCGATCCAGGTGTTTCCAATTTCACCTTGAAAAGATGTCATCACAAACCTCTGCCTGAGAATATGACGTTAGTTCCCGATCCTCAGAAAGGCATCACCATAAAACACGTACAGAGATCATTTCTAGGTTGCTACTGGTGCGTGGCCCAACAAGATGGAGTTGAAAAACAATCAAAAGATATAACACTTATGGTGAGAGCAGGTAAAAAATACATTCAGCCGAACTCAAATATCCGTTACAGCCGTACCATCTTTTTTTTTTTGTACAGCTTGGCAAACAGTGTATCTGTCAGTCCTGGAAGACATCTTTCACTTTGGATCTTCAGGGCTGCCGCATTTAGTATTGTGAGAAACTGGGAGGGGGGATTGTATGGAGCCAGGGTGATATGTAGTCATAATAACATTCCTTTCTCAGAGAGTCAAGGACATCCTGCCCTGCACCTGGAGGGCTGGAACTGGGTGGCATCTCCAGTTGGGATGGTGCTTTGATTGGACCATGTGATGGACATGTGGGTGCTGGTGCAGGGACTTGGACTTTCTTCTGGGTGGGAAAAACCTGGAAGCTTTCAGATTCAGATTTTCCCAGATGTGCCAATACGACACCTCTAATAAAATGTAACTTTGAGGAAACTCAGAGTTTTCTTTCGTTGGGGGCATTACCTGGAACCCTGAAAGTATCTAGTTTACAGGTAGTTCTCGATTTGACAGCCAGTTTAGTGACCACTTCAAGGTTACAACGGCACTGAAAAAAGTGACTTACGACCATTTTTCACACAACTGTTGCAGCATCCCCGTGGTCACCTGTTCAGACTTCAGACGCTTGGCAATTGACTCATATTTATGACGGTTGCAGTATTTCCAAGGTCATGTGATCCCCTTTTGTGACAAGCAGAGTCAGTGGGGAAACCAGATTGGCTTAACAACCGAGTTACTAACTTAACAACTCCAGTGATTCACTGTAACAACTGTGGCAAGAAAGGTCATAAATTGGGGGAAAATTCCATTAACAAATGTCTAGCTTAGCAACAGAAATTCTGGCCTCAGTTATGATCATAAGTCAAGGACTGCCTTCTATCTAAGATGGAATGGAATAATAGAGTTGGAAGGAATCTTGGAGACCTTCTAGTCACACCCCCTGCCCAGGCAGGAAACCCTACACCACTTCAGACAAATGGTTATCCAACATCTTCTTAAAAATTTCCAGTGTTGGAGCATTCACAACTTCTAGAGGCAAGTTGTTCCACTGATTAATGGTTCTTACTGTCAGGAAATTTCTCCTTAGTTCTTAAGTTGCTTCTCTCCTTGATTAGTTTCCACCCATTGCTTCTTGTCCTGCCCTCAGGTGCTTTGGAGAATAGCTTGACTCCCTCTTTTTTGTGGCAAGATAATTGGGAAAATATTTCATGCTAATAGATATTTTTTTTTAATTTGCATTTATATCCCGCCCTTCTCCGAAGACTCAGGGCGGCTTACACTATGTCAAGCAATAGTCTTCATCCATTTGTATATTATATACAAAGTCAACTTATTGCCCCCAACAATCTGGGTCCTCATTTTACCTACCTTATAAAGGATGGAAGGCTGAGTCAACCTTGGGCCTGGTGGGGCTTGAACCTGCAGTAATTGCAGGCAGCTGCTGTTAATAACAGACTGTCTTACCAGTCTGAGCCACAGAGGCCATTGATAGGATATTCTCATATCCTATCAATGGATTCAAGATTGTGAATTGTAGCCTTATAAAATGGTATTTCGATAAGATTCCTAATTTACTTTCAGTCTTTTTGCAAGATAAAATACAGGGCAGGCTTATTATCTGTGTTTGTTACGTAGTGCCTGTAAATGTTCTTACATTTTTATTTGGATGAAAGTACAACTGTGATATGACTCGGTGTTTAAAATATGTTTAGCAAACCTGATACTTTATTGGAAGATTAAGAACTGTCAATTCCAACCCCCTTTTTGCATATAATGACAATAATGTGTATCTGGATTATTTTTTAGTTCACAAGTCCTTACCATCCATCACCTTGTCCAAAACAATCCAGCTTCTCAAAGAAGGTGAAGAATTTGAAGTTACATGTACAATCAGGGATATAGATAGCTCTCTTCAAGCTAATTGGATTTTTCAAGGCAATGCGGTGAGTTCATTATACCTAATATGTACCAATGTACTTGAAAGAATAGTCTTTCTGAAAATATAACTTAAGAACAGGTCTGAGATATAAATTATTAGCTGTGATAAAGTAATATTCATGGAAGGCATCATTGTTGGAATGATAGCATTGACAGATCTTGAATAGAAGTGAAAGTAGAACAGCTGCACAAAGAAAAGGTAATGGGAAGTAAGAAATTGAAAAAAAGTTTTGGTACAATGAGGAAATGAAAGAGGATACGGATGAGAAAAAGACGCATATAAGAAAACAATTGCTGCAATAAACGATGAGCGGAAAATATAACGAGTATGCAATTCTCAAAGGTAATACAATCACAAAGAATGTAATCCAAGAAAGCAGGGAATAATCAAGATTAAAAGACAGAGAAAATGCAAAAAAAAAGAAAGAAAGAAAGAAAGAGCTTTGATGGAAATTAGTAATTGTTTTGGAAGCAGGAATCTATGGCATAATAAGTGGAATTAAATATATATCGTATTTTTCAGAGTATAAGATGCTCCAGAGCAGACACATTCTGTTTATAAGACGGACCTTATTTTGGGAGGAGGAAAGTAAGGGGGGCGGGAAATCTGCTTGAGAGGCTCTCTGTTCCAAAAGCTACAAAACCTCCGTTTGCAAAGGAGCTTCTCTTTGCAAAGGCAACCTCTCAAATGGGCCTTTTGGAGGCTGTTTGAGAGGCTCTCTGTTTGTATTTGCATTTGCAGCCTCCAAAAACTCAGTTTGAGAGGATGTGCGGAGGTCAAAGGATGGGGGCCGGCAGCTCTTAGTGTATAAGATGTATCCAAATTTTCACTCTATTTTAGGTGTGGAAAAATGCGTCTTATACTCTGAAAAATACGGTAAGATTATTTTTAAAGCCTCAAAATGGTTTTGAATGAGACGAACTAATTGGTGGGAAAAGTATGGTTGAAACTTTTATGTAATGTCAGTGATATTTGATGTCAAAGAGTAGAACTGTAACAAATGCTACACATGTTAGCATTCAAGAAAAAAACCAATAAAAATGTAGTCTTAAATACTGTGAGAATTTTGAATAACTGTAAGGGTGCAGGTAGAGTTGAGACAACTGGAGACGTGCTAAAACTGGGTGTAGTTTATGTGGAGTTGCTGTCAATGCTTGGAGTTGTGGAGTTGGGAAGATGCATGTGAAGATTGCATTGTGCCTGGTGAGTGGAAGAATGTTTTTTTTCCCCCTGTGTTAAGAGAAAGATAACAAGAATGAATTGAAAAACGGCAGCAGCATTTTTAAAAAGAAATATTTATTGTTGTTATTAAAGTTCCCTGCCAAGAATGGCATAGTGGCCTAGGGATGGCACTCTTGCCCCACAATCAGGAGGCCGTGATTTCAATCCTAGGTAGTGGCAGATATTTCTCTGAGTGCAAAGAAAAAATATCTGCTGTGAGCTGCATGTAGGTGTCAGGAAGGGCATCTGGCCAGTAAACGCTCAGCTCCATTTTGTTGTCCCGATCCACCCTGATGCAAGGGATTAAAGGATCGTTAAAAGAGAGGGGGAATTAAAGTTCTATGCTGCCCACATCACTGATACGACTCTGGGTTGCCTAAGAAAGGATAACTTTCCTAACTGTCCCTAAGACAGCATTTGATAGAATTATGATTGAAAGAGTACAAGAAATGAGAAGGAGCACAATTTGAGAAGAGTATAGAATACCATTCTCAAATTGTGTCGCATAAATTTTTGCTCATCACCAGGTCATTGGGAAAGGCATGACTATGAGAATGGAGGCTTACCATGGATGTGTTACAGAAAGTATACAATATAGTTAGCAAGCTTGAAGTAGGGAATGCTTTGTGTGAAGATGGAGTTGAAAGCTGTCTGCTGAAAGGGATAAGTGACCACATATAGTGGAAGTAAAGCATGAGTCCGGAACGACTAGCACATATGTGCGAGGGGAACCTTTACCTTTAAAGCATGGTTAAAAATAAATGCCCTGCTTAGTGAATGGTTCAACAGGGAATTTGGTCAGAGGTGCGTTTCAACAGGTTCTGACCAGTTCTGGAGCAGAAATAACAACAACAACAACAACAACAACAACAACAGAGTTGGAAGGGACCTTGGAGGTCTTCTAGTCCAACCCCCTGCCCAGGCAGGAAACCTTACGCCACTTCAGACAGATGGTTATCCAACATCTTCTTAAAAATTTCCAGTGTTGGAGCATTCACAACTTCTGCAGGCAAGTTGTTCCACTCATTAATTGTTCTGACTTTTTTGAGTAGTTCAGAGAACCGGTAGTAAAAATTCTGACTGGCCCTGCTCCCATCTGTTCTCTGCCTCCCAAGTTCCAGCTAATGTCAATTATATATATATATAAGGAATTCAGTTTCAATATGGCACCTATGAAAGACACATTTTTGAATAAATACTTTTAATAGCAGCCATTCTTGCTACTAAATTTTAACCACAGCTTTCTGCTGTGGCCTCCACCTTCTGGAATATTCTCCCATCAGAGGTTGAGATATGCCTCATATTCCTGGCCTTCTGGAAAAATCTAAAAACTTGGCTCTCCTGTTTGACTCACACCCCGGCTGCCCATCCATCTTGGTTGCTAACTTTTAAAAATCTTTTTTTTTTAATTTTAATTCTTTTTTTTAAAACACTTCTAATTTTTTTTATTATATTGCAAGTTGCCCAAAGTTGCTGCATTAACAATATGGGTGCATAGAAATGATTTAATTAGAAATCAGTTAATTTCTAGTTTTCTGGTTTCTAATTTTCATAGAAATTAATTAAATATTGATAAGACTGGATTGAATTAGACTCAAATCACTCATATACCTTAAAAATATGTAAATAGTTACATTTCACTGTCTAGGGATATTTCCTCAAAGAGTTCAGCTAATGTTGTTGAATACAACCATTTCAGTCTTAACCGACAACTGTTAACGGCGGTGATTAAAATATATAATCAGGAGCTCATGTAAATAGGAAGACTGTTGCAGTGTTGTAATGCTGGAGAAAGTATACAGTCTCAAGAAAGTACAATTTGGATAATATGTCCCTAGAGTGTTGCTGGCCATTCTCTACTAATCCTCTGGTGCTGGCATAATTCTTGTGTTTTAAGTGGTTATTTATTGACTGACCTAACTTATCCATTCTGAAATAAAGCAGTATAACATATGTGGTCCATACAGGGCCTACATCCTTGAGTTCTGAAGCAGTTCCAATATCATTTTAAATATTACATTCGAAAACCAGTTTTAGCTTTGTTTGAAACTAAATTTGCTTTAAAGGTAAAGGTAAAGGTTCCCCTACATATATGCTAGTTGTTCCTGACTCTAGGGGGCGGTGCTCATCTCCGTTTCAAAGCCGAAGAGCCAGCGCTGTCTGAAGACATCTCTGGCCATGTGGCCGGCATGACTCAATGCCAAAGGCGCATGGAACACTGTTACCTTCCCAACAAAGGTGGTCCCTATTTTTTCTACTTGCATTTTTACGTGCTTTCAAACTGCTAGGTTGGCAGAAGCTGGGACAAGTAACGGGAGCTCACCCTGTTACATGGCAGCACTAGGGATTCGAACCGCTGAACTGCTGACCTTTCGATCGACAAGCTCAGCATCTTAGCCACTGAGCCACCACATCCCTAAATTTGCTTTAGCACATGTTAATAAAAAAAGCTATCATCATATTTGGGCAGAGTTGAAATTTGCATTGTGTTAAAAAAAAAAGGTAGAATTACGTTCAACACTATGTTGGTAACAGTCCAATTCCCTGCTGAATGCAGTTAGGAAGTAAAAAGCTTAGTTTGTAAATAGATATTCCAACTCAAAAGGATCTTTCCTTCCTTGAATAGAACATTCTTCTTTTGTTATCTCCACAGCAGGGGGATCACTGGTCCACATCAACTTTAAAAAAGAATAATAATCACAGTTGTTTGACAGCTGTGATTTCTTGACCAGGAATCCCAAGAATTTGAAATTCCTTCAGTGTTACCCTCAGGAACATTGTAGGAGCTACTGGTTTTCTCTGGTTTTCTCTCATTCCACTTATTATCAATTATAAGAAGCTCACCTACCAGTTTTAAAATACAGACACATTTACACAGAGAGAGAGAGAGAGAGAGAGAGAGAGAGAGAGAGAGACTTAAATTTGTAAAGCACTTCGTGATAGTGAATGTTTTTAGGGCAAATTTCATTCTGTTTATTACCTAAAGAGACCATCAAATACCACAAATGCAAGATGTAGAGCAAAGCCACGAACAATCCTAAGGAGGACTTCTTCATTTTTATTCTTTCATTTTTGTCCCCTCAAGACAGCTTTAAGAATATAGATGTTTTCTATGGATAGATGCCAGTGACAGGTTTGTCATGACGGCTTATTATCCAAGTTTTAAGTTATGAATATTAATACAGTGAAGTTATAATTACATCTATTTTTAATTTATTTGAGAATGATGCTGTGTACACTGTATCTTAGATGTTAATTTTTTTACCCCCTCCTCTGCCGACAGAGCCTTTCCAGCAAAAGCAAGAATGTGCGTGATTATGAATATGAACAAAAATTAAGGCTGAGCATCCGTTCAGTGGGAGTTAATGATTCTGGAGCATTCACGTGCCAAGCAACCAACGCTTTTGGAACATCTAATGTCACGCTAACCTTGAATGTAATAGGTAAATATTAATATCGCAGACATATATGTACATTATGCCAGGGTTAGAGCAAAAGCTACACACTGTATTTTTTTTTTGGGAATATATGTTGAAATGTATGTTTCAATATGTTTTTAACTCTAACCCTCCCACTTCCTGTTTTGCAATACCGAGATAGTTCTTTGTAAAAAACGAAGTCCATGTAAAAAGAACATTTCCTTGAGTTTATTTTATTTATTTATTTAGTTTGTTGCACAGTATATATAAGCATAAGCGTGAAATAGTTATACAATATATAAGCATATATATGAGTATGAGTATGTAATGACAACTGTGTTAATTGGATATAACGAAAGGAAACAATAGGACAGGAACGGTAGGCACGTTTGTGCTCTTATGCACGCCCCTTACAGACCTCTTAGGAATGTGGTGAGGTCAATGGTAGATAGTTTTTGGTTGAAGCTTTGGGGATTTTGGGAAGAGTTTGTGCATGTATGTAGTCCTAGGGTAGTAATAGTCATATTTCCATGGTGCCATAATTATAAGTGGATCAAAACTCTTTTGAAAGTGCCAATTACATATACATACTCTTGGGAAATTGAGCGTAATTTGATCATATTGGCCAGGATTATGATTTTCAAGTGGTTTCGACTGCCATTGTCACAAACCTTTGATGGGGACTGGTGGAAGTTCACATCCCAAAATTGTAAACATAGGTGATCTTACTTACCTTCTGCTAGGATCAGTGCCAAAGACCAGTATTTCACTGATAAGCTGTCCTAAGAGATTTTCAAGTTGAAAAATGGGATATAAACCATCTGAATGAATACATGTGTCCATGCCAAGTATTAGCTGTGTGCTTCTACTTACACAATTGTGTGAGTCACATGTAACTGTGCACCAAAGTTAAGAATGGAATTGCTTAGTTTGCATGTATGCAAAAAGTGTCCTGTTTAAATCATCTGAAAGCCAGGCTGATTCTTCAACATTTGAAATGCGATGATTTGCAGATGGTTCAGTTCCAAAGGAAACTTAGGTTAGGAGTTTTAGTTTATATTTTGATAGTGGGATCCCCGCATAATGTAAATCTTTCAGATGAAATAAACTCTGGCAGATATAAAGTATGAATTGGGATTGAAGATGTAATTGCAGGCAAAAGATGTCTATATTATTTTGCGATAATGCTTCTATAGTCAGTGAAGAAGCCATATATGTGCTTTGTTAGAATTATATTGGTGCCATATTGAAGTGGACTAGGCTGAAACATCACTGGGGAACCACCGGAAGATTGGAAAATAGCTGATGTGATTTCTCTCTTAAAAAAAGGAGAGGGAAGGGAATGGATCCAGGAAACTACATACCAATCAACCTAACATCAATACCTGGGAAGATCCTGGGAAAGATAATCTGCGAACATCTAGAAACAAGCAAAGCTATTACTAGAAGCCAACATGGGTTTGTCAAAAAGAGATAGAATGAAGAATAGAATAGAATAGAATAGAATAGAATAGAATAGAATAGAATAGAATAGAATAGAATAGAATAGAATAGTTTGACAATGTTGAGGGAATTATTTGTTTAGCAGAGTGATGGCATTTGGGAAGAAACTGTTCTTGTGTCTAGTTGTTCTGGTGTGCAGTGCTCTATATTATCATTTTGAGGGTAGGAGTTGAAACAGTTTATGCCCAGGATGTGAGGGGTCTGTAAATATTTTCACAGTCCTCTTTTTGACCTGTGCAGTACACAGGTCCTCAATGGAAGGCAGGTTGGTAGCAATTGTATAGCATAGCTGGCTGGAGAATTCTGGGAATTGAAGTCCACAAGTCTTAAAGCTGCCAAATTGGAAGACCTCTGGTTTAGATGAAGGGATAGAAGGGGAACTCATTAAATTTGCAGATGACAGCAAGCTGGGGGGAATAGCCAGCACTTTAGAAGATAGGCTCAAGATTCAGAAGATCTTGATAGACTTGAACACTGTGTGATGACTCTCCCAGCTCGGAGGAGAATGAACATTTTCCGGGTATGTCAGGAGGGGAGTTGGTCAGTGCCTCCGAGCAGCCATCTGAGACTGGTTTAGCTGAAGCTCAGCTGCAGCAGGACAGCCCTGAGGCTTCAGGTGCGAAAAGCATGCAATTGCAACCAGAAAGCGATGAGGAAGAGGAACTGCCTTCTGTTCCTAATCCAAGATCGCTTAGGGCAGAGAAAAGGCAGGACGAGTGAAGGTCAGCTTGATTACTCGCGAGGAGGCAGCCTCGCCCCTCTTGCACCAGAAGCTGGCTATTTAGCACAGCGGACAGATGGAGAAGATGCTGGGAACAACATGTTTGTTTCCTTGCCTTGACCTTTGGATCATGTCTCTTTAGCTGCGGCCTTGCCTTTCTCTTGGAACTTGCCTTTGCCTTGGGAACTTGCTTTTGGACAAGTGGACTAGTGTTGCCTTCAGAAGTTGTGGGTGCTCCAATACTGGAAGGTTTTAAGAGGAGATTGGATAGCCATTTGTCTGAAATGGTATAGGGTTTCCGCCCTAAGCAGGGGGTTGGACTAGAAGACCTCCAAGGTCTCTTACAACTCTTGTTATTTTATGTTTAATTTGAGTAGCCTGTGGAATTTACTGGAGCTGTGCTGGTGCCGGTACAGGGAATCATTGGGGGAATACCAATTCAGGCTTGGGAGCCTTAATAAAGTCTCCTTACACCAGTGGTGGGATTCAAATAATTTAACAACCGGTTCTATGCCCTAATGACCAGCTGGGTAGGTGTGGCTCATTGGTCATGTGATCGTGTGGGCGTAGACAACTCAACATCACTCAGGTTGATGGGTGCTTCACCTTAGCTGTTACAATGTAATAAGGTAGAGAGGCAGTTTCTGTAAGCAGAGCAATAAAGATTAGGCTAGAGACACCAGAATGTTTCCTTCCTGCCTTCCTTACAGGATTAGCCCTGTAAAGTGGGAAAAAGAATAAGATTTCTTCCAACAACCGGTTCTCCGAACTGCTTAGAAAGTTAACAACCGGTTCTCCCGGATACATGCGAACTGGCTGAATGCCACCACTGCCTTACACGTGTGGTATGTGTGAACGGGACAGCACACAGTGGGCCCTATTCAACACAATGCAGTTCAGTGGTGAGAAAGGTAAGGTTTACATTTAAGCAAGAAAACTCGAATGCACAGGTATAGAATAGGCGGTACCTGATTCAACAGCAGTAACTGTGAGGGGGATCCAGGAGTCCTAGTGGACAACCACTTAAGTATGAGCCAGCAGTGTGCTGCAGAAACCAAAAACACAAAACAAAACAAAACAAAAACCCTAATGCAATCCTAGGCTGTGTCAACAGAGGGTATAGTATCAAGATCACGTGAAATGTTAGTTCCAAGACCATGCTTGGAATATTCCATCCAATTTTAATTAATACAATACGAAAAAGAGGTTCAGATTCCAGAAAGAGTACAGAGAAGTGCAACAAAGATGATAAGGGCTCTAGAGGCTAAGCCATATGATAAATGTTGGCAGGAACTAGTTATATCTAGTCCCACGATGGCGAACTTTTTTTTTTTTTTTAATTACTTTTTTTGCAACAAACAAACAAAAAGAAAATACATTATTACACCCTTGTGCTATACATAAAAGGAAGATTTGGGTCTTCGGATATATCCTCATGATTGCCAAAATCCACGTTCTCGAGGTACAGGTACTGAAGCGTCCAATGTTCCAAGCGCAAAGTCCACAAATGGTTTCCAAGTCTTCCAAAAAATATCTTCTTTATACACACCACTTCTAATTTTAATATCACATGTCATTTTATCATTTAAAGCTAATTTCCACATTTCAGAATTCCACTCTTCTATTCTAAAAATCACATCTAGTTTCCAATATCTAGCTATTATAATTCTACCTATTATAATCATAATTCTAATCAATTCTTTTCATATTTTGTTAATTCTATTTCCTTAATTACCAACAATAATATAGTTTCCACTCTCAATGTTATTACTTTCCCCATCATTTCAAATATCATTTTCTCCAATTGTTGCCAAAACTTTTAACCTTATCACAATTATACCACATATGTTCATAAGTCCCCAATTCCATCTCACATCTCCAACATTTTTACTAATTTTTTATCCATTTGTGACAATCTTACTGGAGTCAAATACCATTTCAAACAACTTTATAATTGTGCTCTTTAATCCTTATAGATAAAGTTCTCATTATTCTACTCTTCCAATTCACATTCCAATCTGATTCTGGTATTTCAATATTAAGATCTTTTTCCCAATTTGTCCTCATCACTCTTTGTAATTTTTCATCAGAATTTATAATCTTATAAACCCTACTAACGAGTCCCTTTAGCCCAATTTCATCTTTCATAATCCGAGATACTAAATATTCAAATTCAGTTTCACATCTATTTATCGAATAATTTTCCTTTAGTTTTTTGTCCATTTTCTATCTGTATTTTTCAAACCAACTTAACCCTAATTTTTCAATAATTTCTTTATTCCTCCTTTCATTTCCATAACTTTTATCCAATCTCTAATAATTTCTATATTTTCCTCTTTAATCACTTCATTCGTTTTATATTATTTTAATTGGCCAAATTCCAATTGTCTCCCCAAAAGATTATATCCGAATTAAAATTTTAACAAATTTATTCCACATTTTTACTTAATCCCTTTAACCAATAACTTCTACTTACACATTTTAAATTTGCTTTATCTAAAACCACCTTGATCCAAATTTCTCTATATCCTTTAACTCTAAGTCTCTCCAATAGTTATCTTCACCTTTAATATTTTTACCACTATCCGGATACCATACGCACAGTAATAATTAAATAATTTGGGGATTCCTAATCCACCTTCCTTTTGATTTTGATACCACATTTTCTTCACTAATCTAGGTCTTTTGCCACCATTACAAATTTATCCAGTTTTTCTGATATCCTTCAATATCTTTCTCTGTCAAATTTAGTGGTAGCATCTCGAATAAAAAGTTGAACTTAGGCAGCAACATCATCTTACACATTGCAATTCTACCAAACCAAGACAACTTTAAAATTTTATATTTATCTATCTTCTTTTCAATTTCGTTAATCACCACATCATAATTAAGTTTTTTCAATTCTTTAACCTTAAGTGAAAGCACTATACCCAAATATTTCAATGTGTTTTAATCCTTATCCCAAATTGCTCTTGCATATTCTCAGACTCATTACCATTACTATCCATCAATAATTCTGACTTTGACCAATTTACTTTCAATCCTGTCATTTCCTCAAATTCTATCAAATGCTTATATATCTTTTCAGATCTTTCTCTACATTTTCAAAATAATTAAAGTATCATCCATACAAATTTATCTTATACCCTTATATCCTTCTAATTCTTCATCTTTTTCTATCATTTTTGTCAATATTTCCATAGCCAATAAAAATAATGTTGGGGACAGGGGACATCCTTGTCTCGTACCAGCTTCTAATTTTATCTCTTCAGTTAATATTCCATTCACCTTCACTCTTGCACTGCTCTTTTGGTACAATTTTGAAATAACATGTATAAACTTATTACCAAAGCCTAAAGCCTCCACAATTACTTTAATAGTTTCCCATTGTACAGAAACAAAAGCTTTAAAATATCCAATGATACTATACCAATTTTATCACCATTATATTCAGCTACATCTATAATATTTAATACTCTTCTAACAATATCACTCATGTATCTACCCTTCACAAAACCTACTTGATTATAACTTATATATCTATCTATAAATCTATTTAATCTATTACTTATAATAGCAGTAAATATCTTTGCATCCTGATTAATTAAAGAAATGGGCCGATAGGACTCAATCCTTTCTAAATCTTTATCTGGTTTAGGAATTAGGGATATCACCGTTCTATTCCATGACGAAGGTACTTCCCCACCATGTAATATTCCATTGAATAATTTTTGCAATCTTGGTATTATTAATTCTTTAAATTCTTTATAAAACTCAACAGGTAATCCATCCTCACCTGGAGCTTTCCCTAATTTTAATTTTTGTATTATTCCATTAATCTCATCTTGTGTTATATCTTCTTCCATCAATTCCTTATATGTTTGATCAATTTTCACCACATACTTTTCTAAATAGCTTTGCAATTTTCCCGATTAATTGGTTTCTTTGAATATAGATTCTGAAAAAATTTCTAACCACTTCACATTTCTCTAATTTTTATAACATCTTATACCTCTATCATCTATCAAAACTCCAATTTCTCTCTTCTCTTTTATCTTTCGCCATCTTTGCCAATAATTTAGAATTTCTATTACTAAATTCAAAAATTCCTATTTAAAATCTCAAATTTCTTTTACTAACTCTGTATCTTCTTCTATCATTTTATTTCTTAACATATTAAGCTCCTGAAGAATTTTTTTTCTTTAGTAAGCAAAATTGATTTTCCAATTCTTTAATCTGATTTTATCTCTTTCCATTTTAATTTTATAATTTTTATATTTCCTACTTGATAATTTAATACTCTCCTCTAAACACCGCTTTCATCGCATCCCAAACAATTTCAAATTTAACCTCCCCGTTATCATTTAATCTCCAACTTTCCTCCAATTTTTTAAGTATCCATTTTTTATCCTTTTCATTTTTATACAATTTCTCGTCATATCTCCAATAGCTTCTTTTTCTCAAAATTAAAATCTAAGTCCACCATAACTTCTGCATGATCAGAATCTTTAAAATTCCCACATCTACCTTATCCACATTATTCAACAAATCTTTAGAAAGAAAAATATAATCAATTCTAGAATATGTATTATATATCTTAGAAAAAGTGTATACTCTCTCAATTCCTTTAACCTCTCTCCACACATCAACCACGCCATTTCGAAGCATCCACATATTTAAAATCCCCATTTTATTTGCTCCTCCACAGCGGGTGGGATTAGTACTGTCTATTTTATCTCTGATTAAATTAAAATCCCCAGCCACAATTACTTTCCTACACTTTCATTCTCCAAAATTTTGTTATTTTTCAAGAAATTCTCTTTGTTTTCATTCGGTAAATATAAATTAACAAGTGTCACTTTTTCCTCATTAAGATTTCCAACAATTATTACATATCTTCCATCTTCATCCAAAATTACCTTATGTTTTCAAAGTACACCCTATCTGATATCAGTGTTGCAACTCCTCTAGCTTTTGAAGTTCCAAATGCTTTTCATATATTTGCATACCTTTTATATACATTCTATTTGAATCTTCAGATTTCTGATGGGTTTCTTGTAAAAATAAAATGTCTGGTAAATCCTTTTAATCTTAAGCTCCAATCTTCTTCTTTAATCTGATTCCTGTACCCTTCACATTCCATGACATTATTTTTATAACTCCCATTTAAAATATAAATTTTTAATCCTATCCCGCATCTTCCTTTCTGTGCCCCCACCACCCGACATTAAACTACCATATAAACAACAATAAGAAAACAGAAAAAAACAAAACAAAACAACAATAAAATACAAACAATCTTCTTCCCCACATCCTCATCGGTTTCGCCTCTATAAAGAGAATGGGGAGAGGGACGTGCCAATGCCCGGGCACTTCTTTCGGGCTGTCTATTTAAATTCATCACTCAAAAAAAGATAGCGATGACCGCATCCAGCTTCATATTTTCCAAGACTCTTATCTGCTTCTTCTCCTACTGTATCCTCACGACTCTTCTTCTGTACAACCAACACAGGTGATATTTCTTTCCTCTTTAACCCTTTAGAGTCTTGCCTCCAATAGCCCCTTTTTCTTCTTCTGAGATTGATGTTTCCACGTATGTTCCACCCATCTGAAGCATTTGATCTTTTATCTCCATTAAATCCTCCATCTCAATCAGTCCAAGCTCCGTAAATATAATAATGCATCTATATCTGGGGTGATTGTACGCATCCTTCCTTTATAAAAAAATTTCAATTGTTGTGGTGGCCTCCAATTGTATTTAATTCCATTATCTCTCAAAACTTTTGTAATTGGTTTTAAAAAAAATCTCCATGCCCTTTCTTCTCTTGATATATCCGGGAAGACTTGAATAGTCTTCCCTTCAAACTTCAAAGCATCTCCCAACTCTCTTAACTTGGCCATAACTTCCAACTTATCACCAAGATTTGCGAACCTGACAAGCACATTCCTGTTAGAACCATTTTGCCTTCTATATCCAATTCTAAAAACACTTGCCAGGTCTGCTATTGTGAACGTAAGTTGCGTATCCAAATCATTAATCCATTTCAAAACCCGCTGTTTCAATTTATCCTCCCTTTCTTCCGAGATTCCTCTGATAACAAAATTATATTTCCTCATCTCTTCTTCCAAAAGACAAATTCTCTTATCTTGCTGCTCATTTTTATAAAATATTTTGCCAATTTGCCGATCTACTTTTGCCTCATGCACATGCAGCTGCTCCATTTCATCTTTAATCATTATCATTTCCTCTTTTTGTTTAGCAAAGTTATCATTCATCTCTTGCTTTAAATTTTGCACTTCAGATGTCAGTTTAAATGTCAAATTATCTATACGCTCTGATAGTCCTGCTATTTTTTCCCCAATTTTATTTAAAGCTGCAGCAATTTGCTGCGTTTCTGAAAGTTGTTGAGTCATTTTGGAAAAAAAAACAAAAAAACAAAAAAATTTCTCAAACTGGGATTCCAATTTTTCAAAGAGTCTTAGTGAAGATCAAAGGACAGCAGTCAAACCAATTTTACAGAGGGTCTTGATGAAGATCAAGGGACGACAATCTTTTAATTGAAGCGAAACGGCTTATTTGCACTCGTTAGTAGCTTATCAGTAACTTATGAGTCATATTCACTCCACAAAGAAACACAATTACCTCACAGCTTAATCAGCGCCATTTTTTCTCCACGTCGGCAGAGAAGAAAAAAAAACAAAAAACCAGCTTGAACTTCAAAACAAAGTCCTTTTTTTGTTTTCTGTAATATAAACAAGCTATTAATTTCCTCTCAAAAGAAAAATAATAAAAAAAAAAAATTATCCACCTAATAAAATCTTCTTCAGCCAGTCAGTCCAGCACAAAAGATCGATCTCTTCAATTAAAATTCTTCTCATTAGCAAATTCAGTCTTTGATATTCCTTAGCCTCAGCATTTAACACAGAACACGATAATTATAATAAGGAAAGCAAAAGACAGCAGTTTATTCCAAACTCATCGTGTCTGCCAGTTCGGTCATCCCACGCAGTAAAAACTCCTTAATTCAAGCAGTTTCAAATGACCTACCAGTTTTAAATTCAGTCTGCTGGGCTATTAACACTTCCACTTCATGATTTATTAACTTTCATCCATAACGGTGCATTCCAAACAGCATTAATCCTCATAAATCTTCATTATTAAGCCCAGCAATAATGGGGGGCGTGGCCATGACCGTGGTGGGGTAAGGACCTTTCCTTCACTTCACGATGGCGAACTTTTGGCACTCTTGCCACAGGTGTCATGCAGCGCCCTCTCTGTGGGCACGCGAGCCATCGCCCCAGTTCAGCTCCGCCATGAATGCACGCATGCCTCCTGCTGGCCAGCTGGTCGCCAGGTCTCTGCCGTGCATGTGCGGGTGCAGGGAGCATGTACACATGCATGGGAGGGCCGCATGTATGCGGGGGGCCATGCATGCATGGGTGTGGGCACATGTGGGGGCCGCGCATGCATTGCATTTGGGGGGGGTTGGGCATGCACACTTATTCACACTCATGCACGCTTATAGAATAGAATAGAATAGAATAGAATAGAATAGAATAGAATAGAATAGAATAGAATAGAATAGAATAGAATAGAATTTTATTGGCCAAGTGTGATTGGACACACAAGGAATTTGTCTTGGTGCATATGCTCTCAGTGTACATAAAAGAAAAGATACCTCATCAAGGTACAACATTTACAACACAATTGATGGTCAATATATCAATATAAATCATAAGGATTGCCAGTAACAAGTTATAGTCATACAGTCATAAGTGGAAAGAGATTGGTGATGGGAACTATGAAACGATTAATAATAGTGCAGATTCAGTAAATAGTTTGACAGTGTTGATGGAATTATTTGCTTAGCAGAGTGATGGCCTTCGGGGAAAAACTGTTCTTGTGTCTAGTTGTTCTGGTGTGCAGTGCTCTATAGCGTCGTTTTGAGGGTAGGAGTTGAAACAGTTTATGTCCAGGATGCAAATGATCTGCAAATATTTTCACAGCCCTCTTCTTGATTCGTGCAGTATACAGGTCCTCAATGGAAGGCAGGTTGGTAGCAATTGTTTTTTCTGCAGTTCTAATGATCCTCTGAAGTCTGTGTTTTTATTCATGTACACGCACACTTATTTGCTCGTGTGCACGCTTATTCATGTGCATGCAGACTTTGGGCACTCGGTCCAGAAAAGGTTAGCCATCCCTGGTCTAGTTTAATGAAGAGAAGCACTATGGTTTTCATGATAGCAGTTTTCCAGTGCTTGAGGGACCGTTACACAGAAGAAGGATTTGACCTATTCTCTCAAGCACCTGATGGCAGGAGAAGAAGTAACAAATGGAAACATATCAAGGAGAGATCTAACCTACAACTAAGGAGAAGTTTCCTGATAGTGAAAACAGTTGATCAGCGGAATGATTTTCCTTCAGAAGTTCCGTTGCTGAAGGTTTTAAAGAAGAGATTGGGCAGCCATTTGTGTGGAAGAGGGTCTTCTGCTTGACCAGAATATCTTTCAACTCTTATTCTATTATTATGGAAAAGTGAGAAGTAGGAACGACATGCCCCCGTTCATCGCAGATCTTCTGAGTGGTGCTCCTAGCTATATGTAGTTGAAGATTTTGAAGTCCATAAAGAAGTATTCCTTTAGCTGAAGTCCCTTTGAAGGCCTAATCAATACTTCTAGAATGATGTGACATTGGGCAATTGCCTTTACCTTCATGCACTGTGAAAACCCATTACATTATTGCCAGCCTCATGGATGTACCCAAAAACAGACTTGGCAGATCAAAAATAAAAAGTCTGATTGTAATCCACAAAAGCACCCTATTAGTTTGCTGGCAGGCTAGGCTCTGGGTGTTGCGTCTCCAATGTTTCTCCAATGTTTCTCCAACGTTGTACAATACTTGGTAAGCATGAAGACTCATGAAGATTCGAAATCTACTTTCCAGGGTGAAATGCGTAGCTTCTTCTTTCTTTTTTCTTTCTTTCTTTCTTTCTTTCTTTCTCCTTTCTTTTCTTTTTTTCTTTTTTCTTTCTTGCGTAGCTTCTTCTCTGGTAATATCGTACTACTAACTAGAGCATACAAAACATTTGCTAGACCAATTCTCGAATACAGCTCATCTGTCTGGAATCTGCACTGCATATCGGACATAAATACAATCGAGAGAGTCCGGAGATATTTTACAAGAAGAGTCCTCCACTCCTCTGCTCGCAGTAAAATACCTTATGCCACCAGACTCCAAATTTTGGGCTTAGACAACTTAGAACTACGCTGACTTCTAACCTAAGCATAGAAGATAAAGTTATCTGCCACAATGTCCTACCTGTCAGTGACTACTTCAGCTTCAACCACAACAATACACAAGCACACAATAGATGGAAACTCAAGGTAAACAGCTCCAAACTCGATTGCAGAAAATACGACTTCAGCAACAGAGTGGTCAATGCCTGGAATGCACTACCTGACTCTGCAGTTTCTTCTCCAAACTCCCAAAACTTTAAGCTTAAACTGTCTACTGTTGACCTCACCCCATTCCTAAGAGGTCTGTAAGGGGTGTGCATAAGTGCACCTGTGTCCCTTTCCTAATATTCCTTTTTACCTACTCTTTTCATGTATCCAAATTATGTTTATACTTTTACCTGTTATCTTATATATGATTGACAAAAATTAATTAAATAAATAAATAAATAAATTCTTCCAGTTCTGACCAGATCTGGCGATCTGGTAGCGATCATGGTCGGTGGTTCGGCAATCCGGTAGCGATGGCGGAGTGAAGCTCCGCCCACCCACTCGGGTGTCATTACTTCCTGGTTTTAACCTGGAAGTAATGTGTTTTTTACCTTCTGCGCATGCGCAGAAGGTTTTGCGCATGTGCAGAAGGTCTGCGCGCGGCTGTGACCCATGCGCGTGGCGTGTGCACTTCCGAACCAGTATGGAAGGTAAGTAGATTTCACCCCTGCTACTTTCCTTTAACAAAAAGAGTCTTGGATGGAACACTGTAAACATACAATAAAATGTTATTATAGACACAGAGATAGCATAAGGTTTATTTACTGTTTCAGGCTTTGGCATCCAGTTTATATTGTGTAAAGTAATACCTGTAATTATGTTAGAAACATACTGTGTGTTCTGTGAATTTATGAATGTTTTCTGTTATTTATTTGGTTGTGGAATACAGTCGGGAAGGTTTACATCTCAAACTTGCCTTAAGATGAATGTGAGCTATGTCAGAACAATAGGTGGTGTGAAGAAATTTCTCCTGGGTGTTTGTTTATGTATCTCTTAATGTCTATATCATTGTGTTTCCACAACAAAAGAAGAGTGTGGTGTGACATAAGAAGTAGGTTTAAAGATGAGATAGATTTATTATTATTTTTTTAAGAATCCCTGCCTTATTGTTGCAAAATAGCATGCAATCCCAGTAGGCCCTGAATCCCCCCAAAAAAGTTCTCATTAAATTTTTAATGTGTTAGAAGGGAAAATATATAAAGTACCTGAAAAGAAATCTTGCTGGTAATATTTAAATTTAAATAGAATAGAGGATAGAGGATAGAGGATAGGATAGGATAGGATAGGATGGCACAGCACGGCATGGCACAGAATAGAATAGAATAGAATAGAATAGAATAGAATAGAATAGAATAGAATAGAATAGAATAGAATAGAATAGAATAGAATAGAATAGATCTGGAAAGGATCTTGGAGGTCTTCTAGCCTAGTGCTCCAGGAGGAGACCCTATACCAATGGAGAAACCCAAATTTTTTTACTACCAGTTTTGTGGGCGTGGCTTGGTGGGCTTGGTGTGGCTTGGTGGGTGTGGCATGGGAAGGATGCTGCAAAATCCCCATTCCCTCCCCACTCCTGAGGGAAGGATATTGCAGAATCCCCATTCCCACCCCACTCGGGAGCCAGCCAGAGGTGGTATTTGCTGGTTCTCCAAACTTCCGCTACCGGTTCTCCAGAACCTGCTGGATTTCGCCCCTACCCTATACCATTTCAGACAATTAGTTGTCCAGTCTCTTCTTAAAAACCTCCAGTTGATGAAGCACCCATAACTTCTGAAGGCAACTTCTGTTCCACTGGTTAATTGTCCTCACTGTTAGGAAGTTTTAAATGCTTTTAAAATACTTAAGCACTATATTAAATGCAGTTTTTAGGTAGTGCAAAGAGTTAGATACGAAAGGCAAAATGGGATTAGGAGCACGTAGCGTATTGCATGTAGCCCCAATAACAAATGCCTGGAACCAGCTGTTCCTTTTCCTGAGCTCATGTGGCTCCCTTCTGCAACGGACATGTGACTCCAGGAGAAGATCAGATGTATCTTCTCAACAAGATCAAACATATCAACTATTCTCAACAGATGCTACATGTGCACTTAATCACATTTTGCCCTTCAAATCCAGACCTTGGCGCACCCTTTAGTCCTACTTCTGTCCAAGTTCTGCCTTGTCGTTAAAGCAGGAGATCACCTAAATTTTTGAAGAAGAAATATATCTTATGGTACACATATTAACGGCAGCAAGGTTGATATTTGCACAAAATTGGAAATGCAGAGAGAACCCACAGGAGGCAGACATAATCAACAAAATATTGACCTATGCAGAAATGGACAGGTTAACAATGGAGCTCATAGATAAAGATGAATCGGAATGCTTTGTAAGCTGGAATACATTTTATAAATGGCTAGAGAAAAGGAGGAATGTAGGGATAGAGAATTAGAAACAAAGGGAAGAAAAAAATTATAAAAAATATTAGATAGGAGTAAACAGGATTTGAATAGATATGAAGGGAATATGTATGTAACTGGAGTGTGATTGAATGTACAAAAAGTATATATGGAATATGCATGATGTTATGTTGTAATCCCCACGAAAGGAAAAGCGTTAGAAAAGTATGTACCAGACAAGTCACACCATGTCTAATGTTTTTTTTAATATTTAATAAAATGTATTAAAAAAAATATGTCATGGAATGCTTGAATTAAAAAAAAAAAGAATAGAAAAAAAGGAATAGAAAAAAAATAAAAAAAAGATGATACTAACTAAAGCAGTCCGTGGACTGGTAGCAGGCCACGGCATGCTAGAAACCCAGCCACGGAAGCAAACGAAACCCCATCCGTGGGATGCAAGCAGCGTGGGAAACCACACTCCTTCCAGTCAGAACTGGTCCCTGGTACCCAAAAGGTTGGGGGTGGCATTGGACTAAAGGACAAGGATCCTGCTGGCTGAGGAGTTCTGGGCGTTGAAATCCACACACCTTGAAGTTGCCAAAGGTGAGAAATCCACACACCTTGAAGTTGCCAAAGTTGAGAAACAAAGCTGGCTAAGGAACTCTGGGAGTTGAAGTCCACAAGTCTTAAAAGAGCCAAGTTTGCAGACCCCTGGTCTAGCTAACACTGCTAACAGTCGTGTGAATGCAATACAGGTAGCCTCAACTTATAACGGTACATTTAGTCCATCGTTCCGGGTTACAATGGCGCTGAAACGAGTGACTTATGACCACTTTTCACAGTTGCAACCTTTCCGGCCTCCCCATGCTCACATGACTAAAATTCAGGTACTTGGCAACTGGTTCATACTTACGACCGTTGCCGCGTCCCATCATCATGGGATCCCCTTTTCTGACCCTCAAACAAACAAAGCCGGATTCCCTTAACAACCGGGTTACTAACTCATCAACTGCGGTGATTCACTTAACAATTGTGGCAAGAAATGCCGTAAAATGGAGCAACACTCACGTAATACATTCTCACTTAACAGCATAAAATTTTGGGCCCAATTGTGGGCGTAAGTTGAGGACTACCTGTATACTGCATTCAGTATCGAATGCTGAGGACCAATCTTTTATTTTTATTTTTTGTTATATAGAAAGAGCAACAGTGAAAATATCAATATGAACAGTGTGTTGTCTGTTTACAGTTAGTTTGAGCAATCATCATCATCATAACAATAGTGTTCCTTAGTAGTGGTCATAAAATAACTGTGTTTTCTCATTATAATATTAATACATTAATTATTAATACTAATTCATATCAATAATAAACATAGCATATTAAGCCCTCATAGTAAAATTAGTCCTTCTGTTATAATTTTAAACCTTCTAACTTCGGTTTCTGTTAGTTAACCATTGATAAAACGAATCCCATATTTCAAAATACTCCATGTCTTCCTTCTCTTTAATTTCAACTGTTAATCTATCCATTTCTGCACACTCTAGTATTTTTTTTAATTATCTTCTCTTCTGTAGGGATTTCCAACGTTGTGTAAATACAATTCTAGCCGCCGTTAACACATGTGGTATTTAGATACATAGTTCTTTTATTATATTTTTCTGGTACACTACCCAACAGAAATATTTCTGGTTTTAGTTCTATGTATGTTCCTTTATCATTTTTTCTATCTAAGTATGTATTTTTGTCCACATGTAGTAGTACGAGCCTGGAATCTGATTACACTTCCAACATTTAGTAGGCATACCTTTTAACATCTTAGCTAATCTTGCCAGTGGGAAGTGCCATCTGCAAAACATTTTGTATAAGTTTTCTTTGTATGCAGTAGACATGGTTAATTTATAATTTCTATCCAATAACTTGAAAGGACCAATCTTTTGAGAAGACTAGAGAAAAGGGACTATAATGGTGGCTACTGTGAAAACATGCTTTCATAATGGCAAACATGTGAAATAAGCGTATCTTTTCTTTTATGTATGCTGAGAGCATATGCACCAAGACAAATTCCTTGTGTGTCCAATCACACTTGGCCAATAAAAAATTCTATTCTATTCTATTCTATTCTACTCTACTCTACTCTACTCTACTCTACTCTACCCTACAGCTTCATCTGGTAATTGAGCAGAGAGAAACCTGTAGGAGAAACTGCTCCACAAATAATACTGGATTATTATTATTTTTTGTTTACATTTATATCCCGCCCTTCTCCGAAGACTCAGGGCGGCTTACAGTGTATAAGGCAATAGTCTCATTCTATTTGTATATTTTTACAAAGTCAACTTATTGCCCCCCCAACAATCTGGGTCCTCATTTTACCTACCTTATAAAGGATGGAAGGCTGAGTCAACCTTGGGCCGGGCTTGAACCTGCAGTAATTGCAGGCTACTGTGTTCTAATAACAGGCTCTAACAGCCTGAGCTATTCCGGCTGTTATGCCCAAAGAGTCCCATTTTAGTGTGAAAGATTTGATTTTCAGAGCTCACTAAACAGCTGGGTCCATTGTGTCTTGCACACCCTCTGCCAGAAGCCATCAAAAATGCTTATACTCTGCTGTTTATTAACATGCTTTCCTGAAAAGCCACGCTAGAGTGCTAGATTGCTGTGACACATAATACTTTTTAAATATTAAAATTACCATAAGTGCTAAACTGATTAGGAGCATATTCTTGTGTAATTAGCAGCAGTATTCTGAACATGTCTTTATCTGTAATTGGCAAAAAGAGGTGTCACACACACACACCCGCTCTGCTCTTAAATGCTATTATTTTACATAGGAAATGAATAAAACCTAAATGTCATATTGTAGAACTTCCTAACAATGAAGATATAATATTTGCCATTATCACTGGTCAATATGATGGGCACATTTCTAGAAATACGAAGAGATGCGTCATCGTTAAAAATCTTCAAAACCAGGCTGGTGGCTAAAACAGGGAGATGCTTTTGGAGTGATTGTTCCAATTGTTATGATCTTCTTGAGAAGATTCACCAGAGTCATTTGTTTTGAAATACCTGCTGTACACATGTATTATTTAAGAAACAATGGGGGATTTTCTGGTGTTCTGGAGCTAATATGACTTATTATTCTTGGATATTAATATGAAGATACCTTTATAATTGATAACTAGTTTTTGCGTGCTTTTGTTTTCTGTTTATTGGTTATTTTGCACTGCCAACTTTGTTTGGGAGTCCATCTAAACAAATAGTAGGCTGTATTTAATGGGGTGAAAAAATAAATAAATACACATTGATTTGAGTGGCCTATTGAAGTCAGTAGTTGACCCTATAGGTGTAGATGGTATACAGTAGTGGCCAAAATTGTGGAAACCTTTTGGAAAAGTGTATTTTCTAAAACTAGCTAATAACACCACTTTTTTTAAAAGTAGTACCATAAAATTATATATCAATGGAAAGATAATTTAATCAAGAATGTAATGGAATAACTTTTATGAAGGATTTCCTATTAGAATAGCAGTTACAATATAAAGAAGAAAAGTGAAACATGTAGAAAAAACGAGATATACAAAAATTATCACCATGTCAGTTTATACTTAGTTGGGTAACCTTTAGCATGAATTACGGCCTTACAACGTCTTTCCATGGAGTGAACCAAGTCTTTTAGTTCTGCAGCTATTCTAAAGTGAAACCAAGATTGAACGATTGCTTCTATTAACTGAGTTTTATTGTTGACTAGCAAATTTCTTTAGCCGGTTCCATAGATTTTCAGTTGGGTTAAGGTCTGGGCTATTCCCAGGCGATTCCAGCAGTGGAACAGGATTATCTTGAAACTCAAAAAAAAAAAAAAAGTGGTGTTATTAGCCATCAAACCTCAAAAATACACTTTTCCCAAAAGGTTTCCACAATTTTGGCCGCTACTGCATAAAGATATGGTCTCTGTACAAAACATTGTTTTGTTCACTTCATTCAGTAAAATGTCATTAGCACTCATTAGCTCATAAGGCTTGCTTTTCTGCAAGATGCAATTTAGTTGGGCTTCTGTATTCATTGACCTTGGTTTTAGCATTTTATGAATGACAATGTACAAAAATTCTAAAGCAAGGTCTTAAAATTTTTCCACCAGGTAAAGGATATGTCAGTTTATCGACTTCAACAAACACAACACTCTATGTCAATGACGGGGAAAGTCTGGCCTTGGTAGTAACCTATGAAGCGTATCCGAAACCAGAAGAGGAACTGTGGCTATACATGAATAAAACACTGCAGAATTCATCTGATCATTATGTGAGAGTCACAAATATAGACGAAAACAGGTAATGCAAGGCATGGAATTGGAAGAATCAATATATGGGGACCAGTGGTGGGTTTCAAAAATTTTTTACTACTGGTTCTGTGGGTGTGGCTTGTTGGGCATGGCTTGTTGGGCATGGCATGGGAAGGATACTGTAAAATCTCCATTCCCTCCCGATCAGCTGGGACTCAAGAGGCAGAGAATAGTTGGGGATGGGACCAGTGAGAAATTTTACTATTGGTTCTCCGAACTACTGAAAATTTCCACTACCAGTTCTCCAGAACTGGTCAGAACCTGCTGAAACCCTACCTCTGATGGTGACGGAGGGCAAATACCACAAAATAATTCTGGTCGCACAATGACTCCTGAACTCTGCAACCGTCATCAGTATGAGTCAGTTGTCAAGCATCTGAATATACATCGCCTGGCCATTGGGATGCTGCAATGGTCTTAAATTGGAAAATGGTCATAAGTTACTATTTTCAGTGCCATGTTAACTTTGAATGGTCACTAAATGAACCATCGTAAATGGAGAACTACCTGTACAGACTTGGCTTGGATGAGATCTTCCTGCTTTTCTTGGAATCTAATGGTTGCCAGCATTCTCTTCCCTAACTGAACCTCTCACTGTGTCCGATTGTCTAAACCAGGTGTCTCCAACTTTGGCAACTTTAAGACTTGTGGACTTCAACTCCCAGAGTTCCTCAGCTAGCAAAGCTGGCTGAGGAACACTGGGAGTTGAAGTCCATGTTTCTCCAAAAAGAAGTCAGGGTCTTATTTTCGTTTGACACCGCCCCCACACAAAAAAATGGTTAGGTCTTCTTTTTGGAGGGTTGTAATTATTGACTCAACTCGCGGCATTGGCACCGACAGCCCCGCCCAGCAGGAGCCTGCTGCTTGCCCACTTCTTCTGCAGCCGCTTGCCGCCACTCGCACGCATCGCCCCGGTCTCCGTTTTGCCTTCAGATGCCTGCTGGAAGGCATCTACAGCCGATAACAGACCTTCAGATCGGCTGCGGATGCCTTCCGGCAGGCATCTAAAGGCGAAATGGAGGCCGGGGTGATGCGTGCAAGTGGCAGCAAGAAGGCGAGGCAGGTATCGAGATGTGTGGGGGGGCTGGTAAGTAGGGCAGCTCCACCACTCCCGATCCCCACCCTAGCTTATTTTTTTACAGGTGTGCCTCGCCCTACCCCCTGCACCCGGGGTGGGCGGGATCTTAATTAGGACTAATTTTATGGGTGGAGCTTAATTCGATTGCATACGCTCAAAAAACGTGATAGGGCTTCTTTACAAGGTGAGTCATCTTTTTGGAGAAACACGGTAGTATATTATAAAAAAGCACCCAGACTGTCATGAGGTGAGTAATGAAGGTTGCCGTTTTATTCCTCCCGTAGCTATTCCAGTGAGCTTCACCTTACACGGCTAAAGGAAATGGAAGGAGGTCTTTATACATTTTTTGTCTCCAACTCAGATGCCAACTCCTCTATAACATTTAATGTCTATGTAAACAGTAAGTAACAACCCCTATGACGTTTCCTTGCCACAAAGCCTTGCATTTAACTAAAGCAAATTGCACGTGGAGAGTCTATGGATTTAAATGGCTGAAATGAAGGGCATTCTATAAAGTAAGATTTTAGAGCCATGGTGGCACAGTGGTTAGAAGGCAGTACTGCAGGCTACTTCTGCCGACTGCCAGCAGTTTGGTAGTTCGATTCTCATCAACTCACATGTCAACTCTGAATCGAACCTGGCTGAAGCCAGGTCTTTTGCTGCTTCTTAGTTGCTACACACTCGTAAGTGGGGGTGGGGGAGAGTGTAGATAGACCGTTTCAAACACAACAACAAACCTTCCCATGGGAATCAAGGTCATCCCAGCAGGTAGCAGTTGAAGGAGGGGAGGAGTGACCGCGGAGCCCACCAACTGTTTTAATTGGACAATGTGACTTGGGACACTTATGCCATTAACACAGGAAACTTCAGAGTTGGCTGTCACTAGCTGTGCCGATATGATGTGTGCAATCAACAAGTTCTCTGAGGAACGTTTCCTGCCTTGGAATTCTGATTTCCTTGGATGCGTTACTCGGAACACTGATATCAAGGTTGACTCAGCCTCCCATCCTCCCAAGGTTGGTAAAATAAGGACCCAGATTGTTGGAGGCCATATGGTGACTCTGTAAACCGCTTAGAGAAGGCTGTAAAGCACTGTGAAGCGGTATATAAGTCTAAGAGCTATTTCTATTGTGGCTAGATTTGCAAACTAGGAGATAGCCCCTCATGTCTGAATAGAAATAAGAATAGCACTTAAACTTTATTTATCGCTTCACGGTGCTTTCCAGCCCTCTCTAAGCGGTTTACAGAGTCAGCTTCTTGCCCCCAGCAATCTAGGTCCTCATTTTACTGACCTTGGAAGGACGGAAGGCTGAGTCAACCTTGAGCCAGTGAGAATCGAACTGCTGCGCCAACACGGCTCCTTTGAAGGCAGATGCCTTCAACATCATTCAAATGGATGTGACCCCCAGTTCCTTTCTTACAGCCCTTGAAATACCCCAATATTATGCCACTGAAATGTTACAGTAAATAGGTGATCCCTGAGGGTACAACATTTTTGTCCCTGATCCTAATTAAACACTAAAATAGCTGCTCACTTTTAATGCTGTGTATTTAATTTCATCGGCTGGTTTTCAGTTCATGCTTTAACTTTCTTAACATGAACCAAATCTTAATGTTATATGCTAGCACATAAATGACATGTTAATTGTATTATTAGAAAATGAAGTTTGCCAAAATGTCTCTCTTCTTTTGTCATTATTAGTCATGTCGCAATTAGGTGACTTGCAGTTAAATTGTTATTTCAAATACACACTTCCCCCCCCAAAAAAAATCGGGAGTAAATCACAAAGCACATACATACCTTACTTTGTAAATACTAAAGTCACTCTTAAATCTGCACTTGCCAGGTTGAATTAAACGTTTGAACTAAATTTGAACTAAATGTTAAAATTTAAAACACAAAAACATTTTCCTATATAAGTTGTGTTGTACTGTATGTAAGGTATACTGTATGTCCCACTTTGATAGATAAGATTGTGAGCAGTTAAGCCATTAAGCTACTACTGAGTACCATATTTTTCGGAGTATAAGATGCACCTTTATTCCCCAAAAAAGAGGGTGAAAATCTGGGTGCATCTTATACTCTGAATGTAGCCCCACCCAGCTTCTCAAATGGAGGTTTCAGAGGCTGAAAAAAGCCTCAGAAATGAAGCTTCAGAAAAAAAGTCCCCAAACAGAGCTTCAGAGGCTTTTTTTCTGAAGCTGTTTCGGAGGCTTTCAGAGCCAAAAAAAAAAAAAGCAAAAAAAAAAAAAAAGCAAAGCACAGAGCTCACAACCAAGGAATCTGTTGCTAAAATTCACCTCTGGGAACAGCTGATTGGCGGTATTCCAGGAGGCTGATTCACCTGCCAATCAGTTTTTTCTTATTTTCCACCCCAAAAACTAAGGTGCGTCTTGTACCCCGAAAAATACGGTAGCTATATTGCTTACTTAAAATTCCAATAATAAAAAAAATCCCCACATTTACAGAACAACTATTCACACTTAACTAGAATACTGTCTGATTGTTTTAACACAACAGTATCTTGGTTTGGTTTTCCGTGCTTTATCCTCTAATCATAAATTTAAAACATATTTTAATTTTAATATTTCTTCGACTTCTCTCCCCTACTGTTATTTTTTTAGCTGACTGTATTATATTACATTGCATATTTCGGCCTTAAACTATAAACGTCAACTAACATGTCAATCATATTATTTAGTTTCTGAAAAGATACTATATACTCAGTGCCAGTGTGTCTGAGGTAAAATATGTGATAAGTTGGAATTGCTGTATAATTACAGTGTTTTCAGAATATTTTCTCTGATTGTCAATTACAAGAGCTTTTTTTCAATTAAGAAAAAATTGATTGGTACTGTATATTTAAAAATGGAAGAATTGCATGCCCTTATAATTCTTTAAAATTTAAAATATGTCCAATTTCGTGTATTTATAATTCATTACTGCCTTTATATTTCCAGTTTCTTGCAAGTGTTTGGTTTATCTATTTATTTCATATGGCATACATTTGTCAGGAAGAGCTATGCTTACAGAGTAGTCCTGACAATCTAATTGCGAGTTTGTTCAGTTTCGCGCCTGTGAACTTATCCACAGTGCGCCATAGGGGACAAACCAACTTCCACCATCTGGCTAGCGGTGTTTGGATTGATGACATTTTCTATGGCCTCTTCCACCAATCTCACCTCATTTTCCAGACAGGTCTAGAGCCAGCTCCTCTTTTCATCATATAGTTAGCCCTTCTCCCAGATAAATGGTACCTATTTATCCACTCGCAATGATGCTTTTGAACTGCTGGAGGGCAGGAGCTAGAGGCGAGTGACGGGAACTCATCCCGTCCTACGGTGTGAACAAGTACTCGAACCTCCTTCCACCATTTAGACCATTTGTGTTCAGCAGCGTCCTGTATTTACCCAACTGTGTTTCCTTCCAGAACTAGGTTATTCTGTTTTAAGTCACTGAGAGATAGGCTTGGCTAGGATAGATTCACTGATGTGCACAGTGAGAATTTGGTATGAGCAATGTTTTGAATGGGAATGATTCTCACCTGCTATTTCCTACAACTTTTTGTTTCTCTGTTGACATCTTCATCTGTACTGTAGTCAAAGGAAGGCGATACAACCTGATCCAGACAGTGTAAACAGATGCCCCAAAACCTCATCCTGGCAGCTACTTTGCAAGGATGGGCTTGATACACTCCATTGTCTTTAATTATCTTTATTATGTTGGGAGAAAAAAGAAATGCTAATGGCTATATATTGCACCCTGCTTCGACTACAACAATCTAATTATTGAAGGTTTCATTAAGCTGTTTTGCATACTCCTATCCTCTAATCAATAATTTGCCGTTAAATGCTTTAAATTTTCTAATTTCATTAGTTTTATTAAAGGCCACTGCAACAGATTCCAAGCATGGTTAAATGGTGGGTTGTTGTTTTTTTAAATTGCTTTAGCATTTCTCTGTCTTAGGAGTTGCAAGTTTAGTGTTATTGAGTTGATTTGCATTTAGTTTATTGCCTAATTCTTCCCCCCCCCCTTGCTAATTAGTAGAACGAATAAATATGGAGGCAGTATGTATTTTATCATGATTCCCTGCCGGAGGGAATTTGTTCCCAGGGTAAGCGATGAATAGAGAGCCAACGATCTATATTACATTATTTTGACTATGAATAGAGTCAATGATAATCTAGATTGTTGGGGGCAATGTGCTGACTCTGTAAACCACTTAGAGAGGGCTAAGCGGTATATGTCTTAAGCGGTATATAAGTCTTAAGTGCTATTGCTATTGCTATTCCACCCCAACAAGAATCATCGCAATAACTTCAGTCTGGTTTAGAGAAAAAGGAGGCTCTTTTTAGAGAAAAAGGTGGGATGTGGTGGCTCAGTGGCTAAGACACTGATCTTGTCGATTGAAAGGTCATCAGTTCAGCTGTTCAAATCCCTAGTGCCACGTAACAGGGTGAGCTCCCGTTACTTCTGCCAATTTGCAGTTCAAAAGCATGTAAAAAAATGCAAGTAGAAAAATAGGAAGCACCTTTGGTGGGAAGGTAACAGCATTCCGTGCGCCTTTGGCATTGAGTCATGCTGGCAACATGACCAAATATACTCGATAAATGGGAAAATCGGGGTTGTCTGGACACCATTGTTAAAAATATTGAAATGAAAATGAATACAGCAATAGAGATAAGAAGAAGGAGAGACGGAAAGGGAGAAGGAAGGAGAGAGAAAGAAGAAAGGGAAGAGGAGAGGAAGAAAGGGAGGGGAAATAGGAGTAGGAGAGAAAGTTAGACAGGGAGGAAGAATGGAGGAAGGGGAGAAAGGAAGGGGAAGTAGAGAAGGAGTAGGAGAGGAGAGAGTAGGAAGGATAAAAGGGAAGGAGAGGAATGAGAAGGAAAAGAAAGATTGCTGTAAAATGGAAAAGATGAAATGGAAGAAAGACAACCCTGAATATGTTTGAATATATCAGGATAAACATTGAAATACCGTATATACTCGAATATAAGCCGATCCGAGTATAAGCCAAGGTCCCCAATTTTACCCCAAAAACTGGGGTAAACTGGGGACTCGAGTATAAGCCGAGGGTGGGAAATGAGGCACCTACCGGTTGGGGAAACCCTCCCTCCCTCAGCTGAGAAGGCTGGCGGCTCCCCCGCCCCGCCCTCTCACTGCACCGGCAGGGCTTCCGTCCGGTAAAATGTGAAAAAAAGAAAAAAAAAACTCGAGTATAAGCCGTATATACTCGAGTATAAGCCGAGGGGCTTAAAAAAAACTGAGTATAAGTCAGATAGACCCGAGTATAAGCCGTATAGACCCGAGTATAAGCCGAGGGGACGTTTTTCAGCACAAAAAACGTGCTGAAAAACTCGGCTTATACTCGAGTATATACGGTACCTAAAAAATAATAAAAGAGAATAAATATTAGTAAAAATTGAGAAATTAGAACTGGAGGGTGAAGGAAGATGTGATTTATATAAATGAGCATGGAAATATTAAGACACGGTCAAAATATGGAAAAAGAATACTTTGGCAGAAATTGAAATAAAGTAAAATGTATTTGGATATGTTAAATTGTGTAAGATATGATATGCCCAATACTCTGTCCATAAACTATGTATGTGTGTGGGGGGGGGGGAATTGAAAAATCAATAAAAACTTGTTTTAAAAAAAATGCAAGTAGAAAAATAGGGACCACCTTTGGTGGGAAGGTAACAGCATTTCGTGCACCTTTGGCGTTGAGTCACACCGGCCACATGACCACAGAAACGTCTTGGGACAGCGCTGGCTGTTCGTCTTCGAAACGGAGATAAGCACCACCCCCTAGAGTCAGGAACAACTAGCACATATGTGCGAAGGGAACCTTTACCTTTACCTTAACCTTCCCTGGCAGCCTTTAATTAAGGAATTCCCCTCTCCATTTATCTATTTTCAGAGATTAAGATGGCCATTAATGTTTGATGAAAAGGCTAATGGTTCCAACATGACTTCAGTTTGTGGTATTATTGATCTAGAGACATGAGCTGAGGTTGAACGTGGCATTAAACAAAACTCCCCTCCACCTCAGTGTGAAATGTTTAGGCGGCTGGACTATTGCATAGAGAGGCAATCTCTTTCCAGCATATCATAGCTTGGGCCACAGTTACGGAAACACCCAACAAACTCTCTTTTGTCTGTTCTTGATGGGCCACTATTTTATGCTTCAGTGTAGGAATGGTTGATCATGTAAATATTATTGGTCAGTAACAGTGCCGGCAGTTTAAAAATGTGCTTTTAAAATCTGTTCTGTCTCTGAGGCAGAGTTTTTTTCAAAGTTAGTGCAAAGCAAATATGTTGGACGTGCCATTTTTTTCAGACTTATTTCTCAATGTTTGGAACCGCGTCGAGATAATGAGGTGTAGGGATGAGACCGCTGAATCTAGAGTGGCTCAGGATTTAATAGCAAATCATGTATTTACTCTTGAAAAAGGTTTGATCGGTGGTGAAATCTGGACCGGTTTACTACCGGTTAGCTGGCTGTGCGCGCATGCAGAGTATGCCCCACGCACCAAATGCGAGATTCGCGCACGCTCGTGCAATGCACGCCAAAAGGAGGCATGGGGTAAGTAGAAAATTGCATGGTAGTGGCGGCGTGATCAGCTGTGGCGTGCGACCTTTTTTTTTACTTTTAAAAGCATTTTTTTACAACCTATTCGGCTGAATAGGTTGTAAAAAAATGCTTTTAAAAGTAAAAAAAAAAGGCTCTGACGATCGCGCGGCTCAGCTGGGCATATGGGGGGAGAGAGATTTTTGCTACCAGTTCTCTGAACCACCCAGTGCCATTGCATCGGGCGATCCAGTCCAAACCGGGAGCATTTCACCCCTGCCTTGAGGTAACATCAACATATTCAGCTGCAAGATTCACTTGACTGTCAAAGCACAACTCTGGAAATGCGCAGTGGGGGAAGGACTTGTTTCGGACTGTGGTTGTTTGAGAGTGAAATAAAAAAGATGTCAAACTTGCCCAGGGCAGTTTTATCTGACACCCCTTTGTCCAGGATCTGTGTGACCTTTTCACTTGATGGAGTCATGTTGCAAATCAGTCCTGGCAATTTTGCAAAAGGTTGGATTGTAGGGTTGGATGCTTTGACAGAAATAATAGATGCAGAAAGAAAGGATTTTTTCCCCCCAGTTCGTACTAGATAAGCAGTTATGTCCAGTAAAGAAACAGAGAAGAGGATCTAGTTGCTTTGTTTCAGGAAACTCAAATATTAATTATTTGAGTACAATACTTGGATGTTTTCTGCTTAGAAGTTTTGGTCTACTTAATGAGAGAAAATCTTCCACTACAAGAGGGGTTCCTAAATTTTTTGCCATCACACTACCCTTCAGTCTAATCTTAATGTGCATCCCTTAAAAATCCACACACCAAAATGAACACAAATGAACAATGACAACAAAGCAATAAAACTTTTGTTGGGGTCCCCCAGCAGCCTGTGGAGCTGGCAGACAGTGATGAGGCAGAGGAAGAACATGGGCCAGACCTGGAGGCTGGGGAAGGCCCGGACGAGGGCTCTGCGTTGTAGGCAGAGATGGGGCCAGGGCCATCTGGGAGTGAGGTGTGGACCTCCAGAGGCTGACAGTAGTGAGGCAGAGGAACAGGAGGAGCCTATTCCTAGTGCACGCATGAGAAGAACTGTCAGAAGGCAAGAGCAGCTCAAGCAAAGAGGATGACTTGGGAGTAGGGCCGAGAGATGATTGGCCCCTCCCATAGGACTTAAAAGACCAGCAACGGCTCTTGGGCTCTTTGTTGGAAAACAATGTTGATAGACTTGCTTCTTGTCTTGCTGCATTTATTTCTTGTCGGCTTCTTCTGCTTTTGAACTTTTGCCAAGAAAAGCCTTTGGCGGTTTGGCTAATTAAAGGTTGGTGATAAGACAGAAGAATTGTGTTATGAAGAATTTGTTTTGATTTAGTTTGGACTGTGCTGAGAATGAGTTAATTCTCAGCTGTTCTAATAAAGTCTGTCTGTTTTCAAACCGTTTGCGTTTAATACTACCTACTCGGGCCTGGGTCACAACAACTTTATTTTTAATTCAGATACGTACAACTTCCGGTGGTTCTTGACTTACAACCACCATTGAGCCCAACATTTATGTTACTAAGCGGGAAATGGGTTAAGTGTGTGTTGCCCCATTTTAAGACTTTTCTTGTCACATACGTTAAGTGAATCACTGCAGTTGTTAGGCTAGTACCCCTGTTGTTAAGTAAATCTGACTTCCCCATTGACCTGGCTTGTCAGAAGGTTGCAAAACGTGATCATATGACCCTGGAAGATTGCAATAAATGTGAGTCTGTTGTTAAGTATCCAATGTAAATCACTTCACGGGGATGCTGCACAGTGGTGGTTTCAATTTTTTTTACTACCGGTTCTGTGGGCGTGGTTTTGCTGGGTGTGGTTTGGTGGGCGTGGCAGGGGAAGGATAGTGTAAAATCTCCATTCCCTCCCCAATCCAGGGGAAGGTTATTGCAAAATCCCCATTTCCTCCCGATCAGCTGGGACTCGGGAGGCAGAGAATAGATGGGGGGGGGCGGGGCCAGTCAGAATTTTTACTACCGGTTCTCCGAACTACTCAACATTTCCACTACCGCTTCTCCAGAACTGGTCAGAACCTGCTGAAACCCACCTCTGATGCTGCAACGTCACAAGTGTGGAAAATGGTCATAAGTCACTTTTTCAATGAAGTTGTAACTTTGTTTGGTCACTAAGTGAACGGTTGTAAGAAGCTGTAAAAGGTTCTTCATAACTCCCCTGGACGCTCTCTATACCTTCTCAAGGCAGGTACACCTCATGGTGTGAGAAGACTGTGGCCGTATGATGTCGTGATACCCAAGAGGCCAGCCAGCATTCTTGGCTTGTTGCCCTGGGATAAGCCACAAGAAGTTGAAGCCTTTTCAGGCAAATAACAGAACGTTTATCTGTAGTTCTGTGCAGGAATTACAGTTAAAAGCTTCTTTTTCCGCACCCGAGGAGATTTGGCACCGAATATCAAGGCATAGCCCTAGATACTTATAAATTCTATTGGCCCTGATTCCTGTTACAGCTGTCCAACTGCTCCATTAAATAAATCCTCACAGGATGTTATGGAGAAGTTTGTCAAAAACCTTTCTTGCTTTCTACCTGTTTCTTTTTGAACACTGTTTCAAGACAGGTGATGTAAATGTCTACAAATCCTATTTATTGCCCCTGTCTTCCCAGGGGGCTCAGATAATCTATATATATAAAAGTGAAAACCACTCATGCATTAATCACGAAATCTCCAGAACCATAAAGCCTACAAACTTCAAATTTGCCACGTATGTTCCTCTTGGCTTCTAAGTGCTCACTAAGAAAGGATTTTTCAAAATGACCATCAGAGCATTAGCATTTCCTATATTATTATAACATGCTCTGATGCTAATTAGTTAGATGCTCTACTCCCCCTCCCAACTTGAAAATAACTCTGGAGAGAATGGGACAGCATAGGACAGGCTTCTGTGGGGCAAGCCTCATGGAGAGAAGGGGCTAGAAAGCCTGAGGGAGAGAAGGGGAGAGGAGAGGAGATGTTTCTGTGGGGCAAGGCTGAGGGGGAGAAGGGGAGAGGCTTCTGTGGGGCAAGCCTCATGGAGAGAAGGGGCTAGAAAGCCTGAGGGAGAGAAGGGGATAGGATAGAAGACGTTTCTGTGGGGTAAGGCTGAGCGAGGGAAGGGAATAGGATAGGGGAGGATTCAAGCTATAAGTGTCGATTTATCAAGCCCAATCACATAGTTTCATAGGAAGCACTGGGATCCAGCTAGTAATCTTCTAAATGCAACAGTGTTTGGGTTTCTTAAGAAAGTGTCACGTGGAAGTGTCAGAAATAAAATGTAGCATAAACTTTAATAAATCCGGTTATATGTTTTAGCTATGTAACGGCATGATAAGTCATCAGTCTTCCTACCATTTAAAGGGAAACGTCTTTTAAATAAAACAGCACAATGAAGGATGGTCTGGAATCTTTTAAATAACCTTAGCTCCGCTTAAGCTAAAGCATAAGCTAAGCTAGCCGGCTTAGATGTCAACCTGATCCCAGACGCCTTTAGTCAGAGAACAAACATCCAGCACAATGACATTGTTGGGGCCCCCCCAAAAGTCACCTCAACTTTGATCTGCTCAGTGGCCTCAAGACAGAAGTCAACAGGTTGGTAGCTAAGGATGTCAGATGTTTGTGCCTCTCCCAGCAGCAACTGCATTAAATTAAATTCAGACGTGGAAAGTAAGCTTATTATTATTGTAAGGTCTCCAAAATGGTGAGATCACTAAACCTTTTTAAAATCTTTAGGCGTCTTGAAAATTTAGTATTTTCATGCAAGGTTTTACTGCAGTAACTGCAAATCTTTTATTTTAATATTTTTTTATTTTATTTTATACACAAACAGACATTTAATACATCAGTCATTCCTTCCATGTGACATCTCGGTGTTTTCTCCTTGATCATCTTTTTGTTGCTTCTTCTATCTTCATTTTCATTTAATTCGGTTCCATTTTTTTCCACAAATACAATATTCTGATTATACCATTTTCTTACATAACTATTAATTTGCTTATCTATAACTTTTTTCTAACCAATGATAAAATTGATCCAATATCTTAAAATATTTTGAGTCCTCTCTTTCTTTAATCGTCAAAGTTAATCTATTCATTTCTGCAGTCTAAATTTTTTTTAATAACTTCCCCTTCCAGAGGTATTTTCTCTGCTTTCCAATTTTATGCAAATACAATCCTTGCTGCTGTTATTACATGTATAATCAAGTAAATATTTTCTTTACCCATTTTCTCTGGGAGGATACCCAATAGGAACAGCTCCGGTTTTAAATCAATATGTTGTGTCATTTCTTCTAATCATGTCTTAATTTTATTCCAATAGTTTTTAGCTTCTGGGCATGTCCACCACATATGATAATAAGATCCTGGTAACTGGTAACATTTCCAACATTTAGCTGATTTATCTTTAAGTAATTGCAGATCTTGAGTTTAGTAAAAAAAATATCCATGGAGTGGATTTTGGAAAGAGGAGGTGAGGATGTTGCTGTCCTACCTTAGGAGCGGAGGTGGGTTTCAGCAGGTTCTGACCAGTTCTGGAGAACCAGTAGCAGAAATTTTGAGTAGTTCGGAGAACCAGTAGTAAAAATTCTGACTCGTCCCGCCCCCATCTATTCTCTGCCTCCCAAGTCCCAGCTGATTGGGAGGAAATGGGGATTTTGCAGTATCCTTCCCCTGGAGTGGGGTGGGAATGGAGATTTTACAGTATCCTTCCCCTGCCACGCCCATCAAGCAATGCCCACCAAGCCATACCACGCTCACCAAGCAATGCCCATAGAACCGGTAGTAAAAAATTATGAAACACACCATTGCTTAGGAAGATTGTTGTCTTTCAGCCACACACTCTAAAATGGGGGAAAATAAAATCAGCCTCTTTTAGACTTGGATTATATGTTTCATAAATGCCTTGTGTCCTGGAGCCCACCAGCTTCTGCATTGGAAAGTAATATCAAGAGGTGAGGATGTTGCTGTCCTACCTTAGGAATGGAGGTGGGTTTCAAAAGGTGGATTATTTTTTTTCAGGAGGCAACTGGACTTTCTTGTTTTTTCTTTGAAGACTTTTCGCTTCTCATCCAAGAAGCTTCTTCAGCTCTGACAGGATAGGTGGGAATGGAAGGGTTTATACTCCTTGCAGACAGCTGGTCATTTGCATCCTTTTAGAGGGTCATTGAAGTACTTGGAGGTTTATCTGTGTCCTCAGGGTCACCTGAGTAGTGTTCCCGGTTCCTGTAGTTTAGAATTTTTTGGAATTTGGGGGGGGGGATTTTCTAGAAATCCAAAATCCATTTCTATTCCCACACCATTCAAAGGGTGTTCATCCCAAATTGTATAGCTAAAAGTCTGTAGAGATTGTTTCCTTTCGTTATATCAAATTAATATAGTTATTGCATACTTTTGCTCATATATATGCTTATATGATATGAATAGAATAGAATAGAAGTTTTATTGGCCAAGTGTGATTGGACACACAAGGAATTTGTCTTGGTGCATATGCTCTCAGTGTACATAAAAGAAAAGATACGTTCATCAAGGTACAACATTTACAACACAATTGATGGTCAATATATCAATATAAATCATAAGGATTGCCAGCAACAGAGTTACAGTCATACAGTCATAAGTGGAAGGAGATGGGTGATGGGAACGATGAGAAGATTAATAGTAGTGCAGATTCAGTAAATAGTCTGACAGTGTTGATGGAATTATTTGTTTAGCAGAGTGATGGCCTTCGGGAAAAAACTGTTCTTGTGTCTAGTTGTTCTGGTGTGCAGTGCTCTATAGCGTCGTTTTGAGGGTAGGAGTTGAAACAGTTTATGTAGTTATTTTATGTTGCTGCTTGTGCATACTGTTGTGACAAAATAAATAATAAAAGATCAAGAGTGGATGTTTTGCATCCTGTAATTCTCTTTTGCAAACCATATTTCTCTTAGTCGGTGTGTTAAACGCCCCGGAAACTTGTATCTGATCCCCAGCTGAGGTAAAAAACTTCTGATGCTGAGCAGGGAAGAGAGATTCAGTAGTCCTACGGAAGCCTGCTATTTCTCTTTCCTGCAACATAATAGGGAGCAGCATGCAAGATTTCAAAGCACAAGGTGACTTTGCACAGAATTAAGTTACCGTGTCTTTCAAGTGCTATTAAGAAGGCTTTTGAGGGGAAAGGGTATCAAACACATTGAGTCCCTGGGAAAAATGTGAATTTGATAAGCAGAAGATTAAGTCTCAGCTTGCATGATTATGCGTGTTTAGGCTAACATCAGTTCCTTAATTCTTTAATTATAATTTTATTATGTTTTTTTTAAGTGAATGTAATAACAATTGAGAACAAAGGATATAGATTTAAATTTTACAAGAAAAGCTATAGGGTTAGCTAAATCATACAAATAAAGTTGAAATGGGAATGCAAGAGAAAAAAATGTTATACACTATAATTGCAATATGATTGAATATATATTTGAATAATAATTTTACTGTTTTCTACCATATTAAAATAAATATATATTTAGACAAATCGCAATTCTATGTTTAAACAATTTGCATATAATCTGTATAGAATCGTATTATTTGATCGTTCTGCTGATTCAAAACCAGATCAAAAGCCAAGATCTCAAGAGTTAGCTTAACTGCAAAATCCAGCAGGAACACGTTCTTCCAGGATAATCTCTTCTACGCATGCGCGGAAATGGCGGCGCTCTGAGAGTCATGCAGGCGGTGGGCTGGCGTTTTCCCTAGCCGCGATGTCTCGGGGGTGTCTTTGAGTTATCTGGGCCCGCCCCACAGGACATCTTTCCGCAGCCGAATGAGATCTTCGGTCTTGTTAGACCTCGGCTGCCGGAACGGGCTGAGAGGCGGGCGAGCGGTGGATGGTTGCCGGCGGCCATTTTGGCGGCGCTCTGAGAGTCATGCAGGCGGTGGGCTGGTGTTTTTCCTAGCCGCGATGTCTCGGGGGTGTCTTTGAGCTATCTGGGCCCGCCGCCCACAGGACATCTTTCCGCAGCCGAATGAGATCTTCGGTCTTGTTAGACCTCGGCTGCCGGAACGGGCTGAGAGGCGGGCGGCGGTGGACGGTTGCCGCGGCCATTTTGGCTGGGCGGCCGCGAGAAACGGGCCTGCGGAAGCGTGCCGGCTGGTGAAGCGGTCGCCGGACATCAGCGACCAGTTGGGGGTGTGGTAGGCTGGCCAGCGGCAGTGATACCATCAGCGGCTTGGATACCAGCAGCGGCTTGATACCAGCAGCGGCTTGATACCAGCAGCGGCTTGATACCAGCAGCAGCGGCACTGATACCATCAGCGGCAGTCGGTAGATGGCGCCGGCCATTCTGGAGGGGCGCGAGCGGCGCCGCTAGGAATGGCCGGACTGGATCGTGGTTTGCTGCTGCCGCCGCATATGTCCATCGGCGGCTGGATGTTCTGCCACTCTATCCTTCAGTGGCATGGCTCAGCAGCATGGTTTCTACGATTCCATCCATCTGTTGGTTCCTTTGGCAACATCTGGGACTGTCTGGCTGCGTTATGGCGCATTTATCATCAGCGGCTTGCGGCTGGATTGTTTTGCTGGACTATTTTCAGCGGCACCACAGACATTGGACACAGGTAGCTTGGACATTTTGGATTTTAGATCTTTAGCTGACTTTTATATATACCATCATTTGACATCTGCGGCTGAAAACTTTTTCCTGTCCCGGTATTTATTTATTTATTGATGGCATCAATTGTGGACGGCCTTGGACTTGATTATGGGCGGCACCAGTGGGCAAAAACTTTTGCTGTATCCATTATGGGCAGTATTGAATGGCGGAATCCATCAGCCAAACTTCCATCTTATTTATTACCCTTACCGGCATTTGGCCCTGGTTTGTGACTGTCCTGATTTTGTCCATAGGCTACGATAACATCAAGTGGCTAGGGAACACCTTTTTTCCCCACTGTTATTTAATCTTTAGCATGAAATATTCGTCCGCTGACCTCTTCCGACTGCGAGGTTCCCCGCCTCGCAGGAATGGCCTCCGGGTTATCGATGGCGGCCTTAACGAGGGTCTTGGGACCCGGAGAGGTGGCATGCGAGGAAGAAGAATCTGTGGGGTTTTAAACCGTTTTTAAATAAGGGTTTTTTAAGGGGAGGATTCGGGTGGGGGGAAAACGCCCGGAAACTTGTATCTGATCCCCAGCTGAGGTAAAAAACTTCTGATGCTGAGCAGGGAAGAGAGATTCAGTAGTCCTACGGAAGCCTGCTATTTCTCTTTCCTGCAACATAATAGGGAGCAGCATGCAAGATTTCAAAGCACAAGGTGACTTTGCACAGAATTAAGTTACCGTGTCTTTCAAGTGCTATTAAGAAGGCTTTTGAGGGGAAAGGGTATCAAACACATTGAGTCCCTGGGAAAAATGTGAATTTGATAAGCAGAAGATTAAGTCTCAGCTTGCATGATTATGCGTGTTTAGGCTAACATCAGTTCCTTAATTCTTTAATTATAATTTTATTATGTTTTTTTTAAGTGAATGTAATAACAATTGAGAACAAAGGATATAGATTTAAATTTTACAAGAAAAGCTATAGGGTTAGCTAAATCATACAAATAAAGTTGAAATGGGAATGCAAGAGAAAAAAATGTTATACACTATAATTGCAATATGATTGAATATATATTTGAATAATAATTTTACTGTTTTCTACCATATTAAAATAAATATATATTTAGACAAATCGCAATTCTATGTTTAAACAATTTGCATATAATCTGTATAGAATCGTATTATTTGATCGTTCTGCTGATTCAAAACCAGATCAAAAGCCAAGATCTCAAGAGTTAGCTTAACTGCAAAATCCAGCAGGAACACGTTCTTCCAGGATAATCTCTTCTACGCATGCGCGGAAATGGCGGCGCTCTGAGAGTCATGCAGGCGGTGGGCTGGCGTTTTCCCTAGCCGCGATGTCTCGGGGGTGTCTTTGAGCTATCTGGGCCCGCCGCCCCACAGGACATCTTTCCGGCAGCCGAAATGAGATCTTCGGGTCTTGTTAGACCCTCGGCTGCCGGGAACGGGGCTGGAGAGGCGGGCGAGCGGTGGACGGTTGCCGGCGGCCATTTTGGCGGCGCTCTGAGAGTCATGCAGGCGGTGGGCTGGCGTTTTTCCTAGCCGCGATGTCTCGGGGGTGTCTTTGAGCTATCTGGGCCCGCCGCCCCCACAGGACATCTTTCCGGCAGCCGAAATGAGATCTTCGGGTCTTGTTAGACCCTCGGCTGCCGGGAACGGGGCTGGAGAGGCGGGCGAGCGGTGGACGGTTGCCGGCGGCCATTTTGGCTGGGCGGCCGCAGAAACGGGCCTGCGGAAACGTGCCGGCTGGTGAAGCGGTCGCTCGGACATCAGCGACCAGTTGGGGGGTGTGGTAGGCTGGCCAGCGGCAGTGATACCATCAGCGGCTTGGATACCAGCAGCGGCTTGGATACCAGCAGCGGCTTGGATACCAGCAGCGGCTTGGATACCAGCAGCAGCGGCACTGATACCATCAGCGGCAGTCGGTAGATGGCGCCGGCCATTCTGGAGGGGCGCGGAGCGGCGCTCGCTAGGAATGGCCGGGCTGGGTCGTGGGTTGCTGCTGCGGCGCATATGTCCATCGGCGGCTGGATGTTCTGCCACTCTATCCTTCAGTGGCATGGCTCAGCAGCATGGTTTCTCGATTCCATCCATCTGTTGGTTCCTTTGGCAACATCTGGGACTGTCTGGCTGCGTTATGGCCGCATTTATCATCAGCGGCTTGCGGCTGGATTGTTTTGCTGGACTATTTTCAGCGGCACCACAGACATTGGACACAGGTAGCTTGGACATTTTGGATTTTAGATCTTTAGCTGACTCTTATATATACCATCATTTGACATCTGCGGCTGAAAACTTTTTTTCCTGTCCCCGGTATTTATTTATTTATTGATGGCATCAATTGTGGACGGCCTTGGACTTGATTATGGGCGGCACCAGTGGGCAAAAACTTTTGCTGTATCCATTATGGGCAGTATTGAATGGCGGAATCCATCAGCCAAACTTCCATCTTATTTATTACCCTTACCGGGCATTTGGCCCTGGTTTGTGACTGTCCTGATTTTGTCCATAGGCTACGATAACATCAAGTGGCTAGGGAACACCTTCTTTTTTCCCCCACTGTTATTTAATCTTTTAGCATGAAATATTCGTCCGCTGACCTCTTCCGACTGCGAGGTTCCCCCGCCTCGCAGGAATGGCCCTCCGGGTTATCGATGGCCGGCCTTAACGAGGGGTCTTGGGACCCGGAGAGGTGGCATGCGAGGAAGAAGAATCTGTGGGGTTTTTAAACCGTTTTTAAATAAGGGTTTTTAAGGGGAGGGATTCGGCGGGTGGGGGAAAACCCGTCGGGAGGGATCCAGCCCTGTGCTAGTTCGCGACACTATTCCATCTTGTCCGGAGGCAGGGGAGGGCGTTCCAGGTTTAGAGGATGTTCGATCTGTACGGTAAGGGGAGAGGCAGATATGGCGGGGAGGGCCGTGCGAGTTATGGGAGCACGCGTTCGATGTTTGAAAGCGATCGCGTGCTCCGGCCTCTGTCCCTACCCGTTCCTCGGGTGGTCGTGATCCTCAGAGCTTGGATCTTGGCTGATGTTATGTAATGCCGGTCCGTGGTTAATAAGGCTCCTCTGATTTGCGACCTTATTCAGGGGGAGTCCGCGGACCTTATGGGCATTACGGAAACCTGGTTGGGCCCAGAGGAGGGTCCCCTGGTTGAGATGTGCCCTCAGGTTTCCGAGCATTTCATCAGCCGAGGTCCAAGGTAGGGGTGGGGGTGGCGGTTGTTATCAAGGAGGATCTAGAGCCGAGGAGGCCACTATTCCTCAGATTGTCGGTTGTGAATCCCTTTATGTGCGGTGGGGCTATAGGAATCAGTTGGGCTTGGTGATCGCGTACCTGGCTCCTTGCTGCGTGACCACAGCCCTGCCTGAGCTGTTGGAGGTACTTGCTGCTGTGGCGGTCGAGTCCCCCAGACTTATTGTCATGGGGGATTTCAACCTGCCATCAGCTGGCTCGTCATCGACGGCAGCTCGGGAGTTCTTGGCTTCCATGACGGCCTTGGACCTGATTCGAGTAAATGATGGCCCTACGCACACGGGGGGAGGCACACTGGATCTGCTTTATATCTCTGGACAGTGGTTAAATGATCTGGTATTAGATGATTTAGTAACGGAACCAATGTCATGGTCGGATCATTTCCTCCTTCGCCTAGACTTCCGAACCGCCATTCACCACCGCAGGGAGACGGAACCTATACGGTGGTTCCGTCCCAGGCGCCTGATGGACCCTGAGAGGTTCCTGACGGAGCTTGGGCCATTCCCTGAGGATCTGGCCCACGGCACGACTGAGGAACTGGTCGCGGCATGGGAACAGGCCGCGGCCGGGGCCTTGGACCGTGTCGCGCCTCTGCGGCCTCTGACCCGGCGTAGATCTCGACCGGCCCCGTGGTTCTCCGAGGGGCTGAGGGAGATGAAACGCCGGAGAAGACGCCTGGAGAGCACCTGGAGGTCCAGTCGCTCCGAAACTGATCGGACACTAGTTAGGTCCTATTCTAGGACCTACCTAGTGGCAATGAGGGAAGCGAGGCGTTCCTACGCCTCCACCCTCATTGCGTCGGCAGATAACCGCCCGGCCGCCCTGTTTCGGGTCACCCGCTCTCTCCTACATCAGGAGGTGCGGGATGACCCTTTGCAGGGACGAGCCGAGGAGTTTAGCGGTTATCTATACGATAAAATCGCTCAGCTGAGGGACGGTCTGGATCGAATTTGGGATGATCCAAGCGAGGGAGAGGAGGCACGTCTTGTTGAGTCCATTTGGGATGAGTTCGACCCTGTGGCTCCCGAGGACGTGGACAGGTTGTTGGGGAGGCTTCACGGCACGACATGTTTACTGGACCCGTGCCCTTCCTGGCTGGTACTGGCCACTCAGGAGGTGACACGAGGCTGGCTCAGAGGATTATCAACGCTTCTTTGTTGGAAGGGGTTTTCCCTGCCGCCTTGAAAGAGGCGGTGGTGAGACCCCTCCTTAAGAAGCCCTCCCTGGACCCAGCTGTTTTGGGTAATTATCGTCCAGTCTCCAACCTTCGCTTTGTTGCGGAGGTTGTAGAGGGGGCCGGGGCGCGGCAGCTACCCCAATACCTGGATGGAGGCGGCTATCTAGACCCGTTCCAGTCCGGCTTCCGACCCGGATACAGCACGGAGACAGCTTTGGTCGCATTGGTGGATGATCTCTGGAGGGCTCGGGACAGGGGTTATTCCTCTGCCCTGGTCCTATTAGACCTCTCAGCGGCGTTCGATACCATCGACCATGGTATCTTGCTGCGCCGGTTGGGGGGATTGGGAGTGGGAGGCACCGTATATCGGTGGTTCTCCTCCTATCTCTCTGACCGGTCGCAGACGGTGTTGACAGGGGGGCAGAGGTCGACCGCGAGGGGCCTCACTTGTGGGGTCCCTCAGGGGTCGATTCTCTCGCCCCTTCTGTTCAACATCTACATGAAACCGTTGGGTGAGATCATCAGTGGTTTCGGGGTGAGATACCAGCAGTACGCTGATGACACTCAGCTGTACTTTTCCACCCCGGACCACCCCAATGAAGTTGTTGAAGTGCTGTCCCGGTGTTTGGAAGCCGTACGGGTCTGGATGGGGAGAAACAGGCTCAAGCTTAATCCCTCCAAGACGGAGTGGCTGTGGATGCCGGCACCCCGATTCAGTCAGCTGCAGCCGCGGCTGGCTGTTGGTGGCGAGTTATTGGCCCCAAAGGATAGGGTGCGCAACTTAGGTGTCCTCCTGGACGATCGGCTGTCGTTTGAAGATCATTTGACGGCCGTCTCCAGGGGGGCCTTCCACCAGGTTCGCCTGGTTCGGCAGTTGCGCCCCTTCCTTGATCGGGATGCCTTATGCACGGTCACTCATGCGCTCGTTACCTCTCGCTTGGATTACTGTAATGCTCTCTACATGGGGCTCCCTTGAAGTGCGCTCGGAGGCTTCAGTTAGTCAGAATGCAGCTGCGGGTTATAGAGGAGCTACGTAGCTCCCATGTAACACCGATCCTGCGCAGGCTGCACTGGCTGCCTGTGGCTTTCGAGTGCACTTTAAGGTGTTGGTAATGACCTTTAAAGCGCTCCATGGCTTAGGACCTGGGTACTTACGGGACCGCCTGCTGCTACCACATGCCTCCCACCGACCCGTACGCTCCCATAGAGAGGGACTTCTCAGGGTGCCGTCCGCCAAACAATGCCGGCTGGCGGCCCCCAGGGGAAGGGCCTTCTCTGTGGGGGCACCCACACTCTGGAATGAGCTTCCCCCGGGTTTACGTCAAATACCTGACCTCCGGACATTTCGTCGCGAACTAAAAACACATCTTTTTATTCGCGCGGGGTTGGCTTAAATTAGTTTTAAGGGGAAATTTTATTAATTTTAAATGGGGTTTTTAGTATGGAAAATTTTAATTTCAGGCTAATTTAATAAGTTTTTAAAAGGTATTTTAATTTGTATATTGTGTTGTTTTTACTTTTGCCTGTACACCGCCCTGAGTCCTTCGGGAGAAGGGCGGTATAAAAATTAAATAAAATAAATAAATAAATAAATAAATTTTGCAAGAGGTTATTCATGAAGATCAATTATCTTTTAATTAACTAAAAGATAATTAAAGAATAATGTTACAATTGTGTTGATATTTTGGAATATTTGAAACAACATAACGAAGAACAAGCTGCATTGATTTTTTTTAAAAATGCATAGAAGGTTTTACACAATTTAAACTGTTTACAGTTTTGGAAGACATGAATTTTGGAGAGAATTTTAAAATGGGTAAAATTGACTTATACTTCACAGAAAGCATAAATAATAGTTAGCCGAGACGTCACAGAAACATGTTAAAGAAAAATAAAAAAAAGGAACAAGACAAGGCTGCCCATTGTCCCTTCTGCTAATTATTTTGCTTCTTGAAACACTGAATAGAGAGATAAAATGGGATGAAAAGATTGTAGGAGTAAAGATTTTAAAACAGGTTTATAAATTGAGAGCTTTCGCAGGTAGAGATACGGTAAGCTAGTCTTTTTAATAGGATTGTGCTGAAATGTAAGCAAAGTAGAAATGACCTCTCATAAGTTGTCCTCTTTATTTATTTTCTTTACCTTTTTTTTTTAATTCATTCATTCATCCTCTAGCCAAACCAGAGATTGTCACTTCGGAAAGACTGAGTAATGGCATGCTGCTCTGTGTGGCAGCTGGATATCCTGCTCCTACAATTAGCTGGTATGTTTGCCCAGCCACTGAACAAAGGTGAGAGATTGTAAACATTGGTTTTGATTTTGGATTAAATGTAAAGGATGAGAAGTCAATACAGTCCACTCTTAATGTTCCAGTTTGTGTTCTTTTCATGGCCTGAAACCTCACGAGAAAGTACATTTCTTGGGTTTCCATTGGAAGTGAGATGAGAAGGAAGTGTCTTAATCCACCCTACGCCACATGATCAGCAAATTTGCATAGAAATAATTTCCACTCCTCATGGGATGAAAGAAACAGGTTCAGCAGATAGAAGAAGCGACTGAACTTCTGTTCACTAATCTTGCTTGATAATTATAGACCTATTTGGAAAGAAGATGTTGTGGCCCACCAGCGGCCAGCAGAGCTGGCAGCAGATTCGGACAATGAGGAGGTTGGGGAGGAACAAGGGCCAGTCCTGGAGTCTGGGGAAGGCTCTGGCGAGTGCTCTACATCGGAGGCAGAGAGAGGGCCAGGGCCGGATATCAGCTGCCTTCAGAGTCAGACGTCAGTGAGGCAGACGAACAGCTGGCGCCTGTTCCCAGTGTGCACATGCACAGAGTTACCAGACGAAGGGAACAGCTAAAGAACAAGGGTCGACTTGGGAGTAAGGCCACAGGTGGATGATGAATGGCCCACTCCCAGAGGGAATAAAAGAGGAGCGAAAGGAAAGTGGAGTTTGCAGGAGACAATTAGTTCGCTTAATTGGTTTGTGACTCTCCAAGACTCCTTGCCAAGTTTTGAAAATATCGGCCTGGCAGCTCTCCAAGCCAGAGAAGGTCTGTGACTAAATTCTTCCTTGAAAGACTTTGCTGGATGTGAATGAGAGGAATTCATAGTAATTTAATAAAAAGGGTTTTTTTTGTCGGGACAAGGAGTCTGCTTCATGCTTTTTGGAAGCCTAGGTCAAAACAGAAGAAACTTAACAGATGCAAACCGTACAAAAGGAAGGACCTTTTAAATGGGCATTGCATTCATGGGAATTGGAGACACATCAATAAAAACAATTTATACAGGAGTAGAAAGTGTGGTTCTGTTTGTGGTTCATTAGATGTATCGGCAGGCAGTCTTCGACTTAGAGACCATTTGTTTAACGACAGTTCAAAGTTACGACAGCTCTGAAAAAAGTGATTTACAACCGTCCTCTAAACTAGAACTGTCGTACCACCCGTTTGGGGGGGGTGTCACCTCATGGTCATTTGAGCTGTTGGCAACTGGTCCTCGTTTACAATGATTGCAGCATCCTGTGCGTACATTGTGGTCACTTCAACTTACGACCACAATTGAGCCCAAAACTTCTTTAATAGAAATGTGTTGAGTGAGTTTTGCCCCGTTTTACGATTTTTCTAAGTTTACATTTGTTAACTGAATCACTGCTGTTGTTAAATTAGTCCCACGGTTGTTAAGTGAATATGGTTTCCCCATTGACTTTGCTGGTCAGAAGGTCACAAAAGGAGATTGCATGACCTCGGGACACCGTCATAAATGTGAGTCAGCTGTCAAGCATCTGAATGTAAATCACATGACCATGGGGATGCTGAAATGGTCATAAATGTGAAAAATGGTCACTTTTTTCCAGTGCTGTTGTAACTTTCAGCGGTCACTAAATGAACTGTTGTAAGTTGAGGACTACCTGTATTCCTAGTTAGTGGAACTAGAACTCACCATCTCCTGGTTTCTAAACTGGTGCTTAACCGCTAGATCAAACTGTAATAATCATGTAACATGTAATGTAACCACAATTTTAGGTAACACAGGGCAATTAGGTTTCCATCTACACACAGCAGATTATATAGAATAGAATTTAGAATAGATTTTTTTTATTGGCCAAGTGTGATTGGACACACAAGGAATTTGTCTTGGTGCATATGCTCTCAGTGTACATAAAAGAAAAGATACCTTTATCAAGAATTCTAAGGTACAACACTTAATGATAGTCATTACAAATAAGCAGTTGGGAAACAATCAATATCAATATAAATCGTAAAGATACCAGCAACAAAATTATATTCATACAGTCACAAGTGGAAGAAGATGGGTGATGGAAACAATGAGAAGATTAGCAAATGTGACTTGTAAGATTGGAAGAAAGAAAAGAATTAACTGCAAAATAATTATCCATGTTTCTAACAAGACTCCTTGTATTTTCACTGCAGGTACATTCATTTGCAAAATACTTGCTATTTTGATGATGTTTTGGACATTATTGCTAATTTGTAGTGTTTTTTCCTATCCAAAACATTTTTCAGAAGTTATTTTAATACAGTATGCCTTTTTAAAAAATTAATAGCGGCAATCGCAATTCCTCAAGTTAGTTGTAAAATATCTCTGGTTGCGTTATTTGCAGTATATAATCAGAGTACCATAAAGACCCTTATGTACATCTGTTGACCAAAATTCTCTTTTGGTCAATAGTTTTTAAGAAGATCGCAATCCTGTTCTTAATAGTTGTACCAGCTATACAACTGAAACCTTTCGTCAGATAGTTGCCTGATGCTGGGTCTTCTGCCTTTCGGCCCCATGATAGATTTTGCTAATGTATACTTTGGGGTACCGAATGTACAGTTTGAAGGGCTCTAATCGGTGGAACAATTAATTAATCAGTGGAACAACTTGCCTCCAGAAGTTGTGAATGCTCCAGCACTGGAAGTTTTTAAGAAGAGATTGGATAACCATTTGTCTGAAATGTTACAAGGTTTCTTGAGCAGTGGAACCGCAGGTTTCCTGAGAAGGGAGTTGGACCGGATGACCTCCAAGGTCCCTTCCAACTCTTGTTATTCTGGAGTTCTAATCTCATTCTCACCAACATGCCCTAAGCCAGGGGTCTCCAACCGTGGCAACTTTAAGACTTCTGGGCTTCAACTGCCAGCAAAGCTGGCTGAGGAACTCTGGGAGTTGAAGCAGGGGTGAAATCCAGCAGGTTCTGACAGGTTCTGGAGAACGGGTAGCGGAAATTTTGAGTGGTTCGGAGAACCGGCCCCAGAGTGGGGTGGGAATGGAGATTTTGCAATATCCTTCCCCTGCCATGCCCACAGAACCGGTAGTAAAAAAAATTGGATTTTACCACTGTGTTGAAGTCCACAAGTCTTAAAGTTGCCAAGGTTGGAGACCCCTGCCCTAAGCAATTTCTGACAAGCATTGGACTTTTTCCTTTTACGTTTTGAAAATTAATGAAAAGAAATTAGGTTAGGTTCACGAGAAATAAATGAAAAAATAGCAGATTTGTTGACTTTTGAGATATACCACGTTGGATCCAGACCTAATTATAATTAGTGCAAACTCAGTGAAATTAATCAGATTTAAGATTGCCATGATTTACATAAGACTATTTCGGTGAATCTGAATTAAAAAGCAACCAAATCTCCAGTGGCTTCATTAGGAATAAACATTAAAATTAGAATTGCCAAGAATTTCCATGCAAAAATTATTGGATGCCTCCTAACCATGTCGCTTTCCTTCTCTTTGTCAGCAAGAATGGCTGGATAACTGGGCATTTTCTAGGAGGAAAGTCTTGATATCAATGTCAAATTATAAGCCCTGGGATGCTCATCCGATAGTATTTCTTTTTTTCTTTCTTTTTTTCTTCATCCAGATGATTTGTTTGTTTGTTTTCCCCAGGTGTCCAGATTCACCAAACGTTTCTCCAGCGAACATAAAAACCAAATATAAAGATCCGACATTTTCTTCCTTTGGAAAGATAATTGTGGAAAGTACTATTGATACCAGCACGTTCAAGAGCAATAGCACCATCACCTGTGTGGCTTCCAATAGCATTGATAGACGTTCAGCTTTCTTTAACTTTGCCATTAAAGGTAAGTTATGTCGAGTTATATACAATCTTTATTCTGCAAGCTTTTGGAATAGCAGTCTGAACTTTGTCAGAAATGACAAAGGGGGTCTCTTGCTTGGGCAGGGGGGGGGTTGGACTAGATGACCTGCAAGGTCCCTTCCAACTCTGTTAATCTGTAAACCTGTAAACTTAAGTCACCAAGTTCCTTCATGATGATGATAACCAAAGGCATATATTTTTGTCACAACTTCTCCCACAATACTTGTGTTGTTGTTGTTGTTGTTTTGCTTTTTATATTAAGTATTCTAAGAAACACAGTGGCTCAGTGGGTAAGATGCTGAGTTTATCAGTCAAAAAGTCGGCAGTTCAGTGGTTTGAATCCCTAGCGCCACTTAACAGGGTGAGCTCCCATTCCTTGTCCCAGCTTCTGCCAACCTAGCAGTTCAAAAGCAGGTAAAAAATGCAAGTAGAAAAATAGGGACCACCTTTGGTGGGAAGGTAACAGCATTCCGTGCGCCTTTGGTGTTTAGTCATGCCGGCCACATGACCACAGAGATGTCTTCTGACAGCGCTGGCTCTTCGGCTTTGAAACGGAGATGAGTACCTCCCCCTAGAGTTGGGAACGACTAGCACATATGTGCCAAGGGAACTTTTACATTTACCTTATTCTAAGAAACATTAACAATTTTTTTAACTTTCTCTACAGAAAGAGAGGAAAAGCAGTATTTAAATGCTAAAACATATAAAAATTCATTTTTTTCCTGTTATACGAATATTATTTTGAGAATGATGTATCGGTCCAAAAGTAGGTATTCATAGGTAGTTTCCCACTTATGAACAGTCACTGTTCGAAGTTATGATGGATTTGGAAGTTACTTATTACCTGTTCTCAGAATTAGGTCATGTAATTGCATTTTGGGTGCTTGGCAACCAGTTGCAATGCTCTGTGGTCATGTAATCATGTCTCCCCCCCCTTTTTTTTTTTTTTTTGCTGTTTTTTGGCAAAAAATACCATTTGGATCAGTTAGATTCTGGGACCACATGTTTTGCTTAACAGTCATGTGAAAAAAAGGACTAGGGGAGATAGGATAGCAGTGTTCCAATATCTCGGGTTGCCACAAAGAAGAGGGAGTCAAGCTATTCTCCAAAGCATCTGAGGGTAGAGCAAGAAGCAATGGGTGGAAACTAATCAAGGAGAGAAGCAACTTAGAACTAAGGAGAAATTTCCTGACACTTAGAATTATTAATCAGTGGAACAACTTGCCTGCAGATGTTGTGAATGCTCCCACACTGGAAATTTTTAAGAAGATGTTGGATAACCATTTGTCTGGGGTGGTGTAAGGTTTCCTGCCTGGGCAGGGGGTTGGTCTAGAAGACCTCCAAGGTCCCTTCCAACTCTGTTGTTGCTATTGCTGCTGCTGTTGTTATTATTATTATTTACTTAATGACCATCGTAAAACAGTTGTAATATCGACTGTGGTCATGTAGTAACTTGACTTTAAGACCAGAACAATTTAACAACTAAAATTCCGGGCTCAATTATGGTCATAAGTCTAGGACCATTTGTATATATCACACTGAAAGCTCATTGCTTTAACCTTGAATTGAAATGGAAGTCACATGGTCTGGGGGACAAAACTTAAGATAAAAACTGGCAAGGACAGGTAAAGAGGCAGGATAAAGCATGAGCTTTGAATCTCTGGTGGCAGTCTAACCAAAGGAGTCAAGCTGACCATGTTAGGAGTTTGTCAACTTAAAATACCTCCTCTTCAATGTCAGTTTTTTTTTTTTCCCTGGTAAAACTTCAGTCACTAAGGATTTAATTCTGAAAGAAAGCATTGACCTGGTGTATAGCTAAAAGTTGACCCACACTCTGTCAAGGACGTAGGAGTACTCATTTCTAAAATTCTAAGTCCCAGAGCTCACTGTAACATCATTGCAAAAAAGGCATTAAGAGTTGTCAATCTTATTTTACAAAGTTTTCTCTCTGATAACGCTATATTCCAAGTTAGGACATATAAAACCTTTGCCAGACCTATACTTGATTACTGCTCACCTGCCTGGAACCCTCACTGTATTTCAGACATCAATACATTAGAGAGGGTCCAGAGATATTTTACTAGAAGAGTACTCAAATCTTCTGCTCAGGATAAAATTCCCTATCCCACCAAGCTTGAAATCTTAGGTCTGGATAGCCTCGAACCACACCGTCTACATTCTGACCTATGCTTAGTTCATTATTTACCAAAACGTCCTACCTGTAAATGAGTACTTTAATTTCAACCATAATAACACAAGGGCTATCAATAGATTTAAGCTCAATGTAATTCGTTCTAATCTTTATTGTAGAAAATATGACTTCTGCAATAGAGTAGTAAATGTCTGGAACACTCTATCTGATCCTGTTGTTAGTCTCGCAAATCCCCATACATACAATACATACAATACATACAATACATACAATACATACAATACATACAATACATAATACATACAATACATACAATACATAATACATACAATACATACAATACATACATATACATACAATACATATACATACAATACATACAATACATACAATACATACAATACATACAATACATATAATACATACAATACATACATACATACAATGCTGGCTGGGGAATTCTGGGAGTTGAAGTCCACCAGGCTTAAAGTTGCCAAGGTTGGAGACCTCTGCTCTATAGAACTATAGAATAATGTTTCTCAACCTCAGCAGTGTTAAGATGCATGGATTTCAGCTTCCAGAATTTTTATACTGGCTGGGGAGTTGAAGTTGATGCCTGTTAAAAATGCTGAAATTGAGAATCCTTCAGTACCTGTGTTTGACATCTGTTGCCTCAACATTTATAAATCTGTAAAGACCCATCTTTTGTCACCAGCCTTTTGAAGTATTTGAATATCAATTTGAGTGTAGGCTTTAATTAATATGACTGATTTTCATATTCTGCTTTTGTTTTCTTTTAAGGTTTGCCAGCTTTCTCGTAGACATGCCAGAACGAAGGCAATCTATAAATAAGTGTAAAAAATTTTCAGAAATCAAGTTGCTAATAAGTTTTCATATTTTTACATGTGTCTTGTCTCTAGAACAAGAAAATAATCGCAGCCTTTTCACTCCGTTGTTAATCGGCTTTGGTGTAGCAGCAGGACTCATGTGCGTTATAGTCATAATCCTTGTTTATAAATATCTCCAGGTAAGAATTGTGTGTAATTGTGTCTTGTCAGAATGCCAGGTGTTTTTTTTTTCCTGGTAAAACTTCAGTCACTAAGGATTTAATTCTGAAAGAAAGCATTGACCTGGTGTATAGCTAAAAGTTGACCCACACTCTGTCAAGGATGTAGGAGTACTCATTTCTAAAATTCTAAGTCCCAGAGCTCACTGTAACATCATTGCAAAAAAGGCATTAAGAGTTGTCAATCTTATTTTACGGAGTTTTCTCTCTGGTAACGCTGTGCTCCAAACTAGGGCATATAAAACCTTTACCAGACCTATACTTCTGATTACTGTTCACCTGCCTGGAACCCTCACTGTATTTCAGACATCAATACATTAGAGAGGGTCCCGAGATATTTTACTAGGAGAGTACTCAAATCTTCTGCTCAGGATAAAATTCCCTATCCCACCAAGCTTGAAATCTTAGGTCTGGATAGCCTCGAACCACACCGTCTACATTCTGACCTATGCTTAGTTCATTATTTACCAAAACGTCCTACCTGTAAATGAGTACTTTAATTTCAACCATAATAACACAAGGGCTATCAATAGATTTAAGCTCAATGTAATTCGTTCTAATCTTTATTGTAGAAAATATGACTTCTGCAATAGAGTAGTAAATGTCTGGAACACTCTATCTGATCCTGTTGTTAGTCTCGCAAATCCCCATACATACAATACATACAATACATACAATACATACAATACATACAATACATACAATACATACAATACATACAATACATACAATACATACAATACATACAATACATACAATACATACAATACATACATACATACATACAATGCTGGCTGGGGAATTCTGGGAGTTGAAGTCCACCAGGCTTAAAGTTGCCAAGGTTGGAGACCTCTGCTCTATAGAACTATAGAATAATGTTTCTCAACCTCAGCAGTGTTAAGATGCATGGATTTCAGCTTCCAGAATTTTTATACTGGCTGGGGAGTTGAAGTTGATGCCTGTTAAAAATGCTGAAATTGAGAATCCTTCAGTACCTGTGTTTGACATCTGTTGCCTCAACATTTATAAATCTGTAAAGACCCATCTTTTGTCACCAGCCTTTTGAAGTATTTGAATATCAATTTGAGTGTAGGCTTTAATTAATATGACTGATTTTCATATTCTGCTTTTGTTTTCTTTTAAGGTTTGCCAGCTTTCTCGTAGACATGCCAGAACGAAGGCAATCTATAAATAAGTGTAAAAAATTTTCAGAAATCAAGTTGCTAATAAGTTTTCATATTTTTACATGTGTCTTGTCTCTCTAGAACAAGAAAATAATCGCAGCCTTTTCACTCCGTTGTTAATCGGCTTTGGTGTAGCAGCAGGACTCATGTGCGTTATAGTCATAATCCTTGTTTATAAATATCTCCAGGTAAGAATTGTGTGTAATTGTGTCTTGTCAGAATGCCAGGTGTTTTTTTTTCCTGCCGCTGCTTTACCAGTTTAAATACTTAAAAAAGTTATGTCTTGTATTCCAGAAACCCAAATATGAGGTACAATGGAAAGTAGTTGATGAAATAAATGGAAACAACTATATCTACATCGACCCAACACAGCTTCCATATGATGAGAAATGGGAGTTTCCAAGAAACTGCCTCAGTTTTGGTTAGTTTGCAGATATTTTAATCTTGCTGGCAATCCAATAATGCTTCTGCTACCCTTACATCAATGATGACGTAGTTTAAATACATTTTCTCTTCCTAGCCTGATTGTTCTTTTGATTTTTGATTTACCGGTTCATTCCAACGAAGGGCAGCCATAGTATGCTATCTCAATACAAAGGCAGGACCAAGTGGGTAGGATCAAGGGCACCATTGGGCCAACACAATGCCAGCTCTTGTCTTTCTGTAGATGTACCTTGAGTGTTGTATGCACGTATGAAATCAGCAGAGGTATTTGAGCGAAGCTGCCATTTTGATGGCAGCACTGGAGTCTGTGGGTATTCCTGCCCCATCACAGTTGCTTGTAAGAGAGAATTCTATTACCATAAGGAGTCATATTTTTTTTCAGAGTCATGTGGCTATTGTATGGAGGCCTCTCAATGTACAGAATGTCACAGAAGTGAGTACACCTCTTCACATTTTGTAAATATTTAAGTACTGTATTTTTCGGAGTATAAGATGCACCTTTCCGCCCCCCCTAAAAAGGGGTGAAAATTTGGGTGCGTCTTATACACCGAATGTAGCCCTGCCCGCCCACTGTCCCCCACCCTTTGGCCTCTGCCTCTCAGCAATTTACCTCCTTGCAGCAAGCAGCAAGAAGAAACAGCCCATTTCAGCTTCAGCACAGCCTGATTAGTACAAGTTGATTGTCCCTTGGATCAGCCTCCCAACTCTCAGCTATTTCAGGCTGCAGGGATTGCCATTGGCTATAGCTATGCAAGCCTCTGCTGCTTGCTGCAAGGAGGTAAATTGCTGGGAGCAGATTTTTTTCTTCTTCTTGTGCTAATCAAGCTATGCTGAAAATGAAAATGAAAGTAAAGCAGGCTGTTTGCTGCAAGGAGGCAAAATTGCTGGGAGGCAGATTTCTTTTTCTTGTTTTCCTCATCAAAAATGGTGGGTGCATCTTATAGTCCGGAGCGTCTTATACTCTGAAAAATACGGTATACCTTTTCACATGAAAACACTGAAGAAATGATACTTGGCTACAATGTGAAGTAGTCAGTACACAGCTTGTATAACAGTGTAAATGTGCTGTCCCCTCAAAATAATGCAACACGCAGCCATTAATGTCTAAACTGCTGGCAACAAAAGTGAGTATGAGCTATATACTCACTACTTTACATTGTAACCAAGTGTCATTTCTTTAGTGTTGTCACATGAAAAGATATGCTTAAATATGTACAAAAAGTGAGGGAGTGTATTCACTTCTGCGACATACTGTAACTGGAAAAAGACACTTTTTAATGAATCAGTAAAAAACTAAAGGATTTAGAGGAAGATTGCTCTAGATTTGCTGCCCTTCTTCCCCCACCCTTATGGAATAAGTTTATTTATTTATTTATTATTTATTTATTTGAATTTTATACCGCCCTATCTCCCGAAGGACTCAGGGCGGTGTACAGCCATATAAAAACATAAGAATAATACAAATAAAAACAACAATTAAAAAACTTAGTAATTAGGCCGAAATTAAAATATCACTAAAATAGTATAAAACCCCATTAAAACTAAATTTAAAACTAAAAACCCTAGGCTAGCCCTGCGCGGCGGAAGGTTCAGAGGTCGGGAAGTTGGCGCAGCCCTGGGGGAAGCTCGTTCCAGAGGGTGGGAGCCCCCACAGAGAAAGCCCTTCCTCTGGATGTCGGCAGTCAGCACTGTCTGGCGGACGGCACCCTAAGGAGTCCCTCTCTGTGAGAGCGTATGGGTTGGTGGGAGGCAATCGGTGGCAGTAGGCGGTCCCGTAAGTAACCCTGCCCTATGCCAGTTAAATATGGCCCTATAAATATTCTGAACACTGTCCATGTATCCATGGCTGGCTGGTGAATTCTGGGAGTTGAAGTCCTCAAGTCTTAAAGTTGCCAAGGTTGGACATCCTTGCTGTAGATCAGTGGTAGTCAACCTGGTCCCTACTGCCCACTAGCGGGCGTTCCAGCTTTCATGGTGGGCGGTAGGGGTTTTGTCCAATACTGAAGCACTTCCCTTTTTTAAAATTTAATTGACTTTTTAAAAAAAATTCATAGCATTATTTAAAAACATTTTCATTAGGTTTTCATAAAATTCCCAATTTAAATTTCTGAAAATATACTATTTGTATTGCCTGCGCATAAGTTTAATTCATGTTACATAAGTGAAACTAAATGGCGCTGTAGTGCAACCGCAAACAACATAGCTTCATCCCAGAATAGCTCGCGCATCTCCCCCCACACCACCCAGCTGTAACAGACAAGCAGAGCTGGTAGCTGGCGCCTCCCCAAACCCAATCCACGATGCGCGAGAGGCATGCACAGATGACAATACACGGCGCATTACTGTGGAACTGGTGAGCGGTTAGAAAATCTTACTACTAACAGAGATACAAAAGTGGGTGGTAGGTATAAAAAGGTTGACTACCCCTGCTGTAGATGGTAACTAGAATTTCTTATAGAATTCTTTATTAGCCAAGTGTGATTGGACACATAAGGAATTTTTCTTCGTGCATAAGCTCTCAGTGTACATAAAAGGTGTAAGTGATAAATCATGATCATAGTTGTCATAAATACATTCATCATGATCATAACTAGTATTATCATAACTAGTAAAGTAAGGCACATGAATGGATAAATATAGTGAAAACAGCACAAACATCTGACTGATTTCTGGACGTCTACTCTTTGCATAACTTATGCATTTGAGTTGCCTAATCTATCATAGTAGGGCTGTATATCTTGAGTTGTGTATGACCACTCAATAGCAACAAAGAGAAGTTTTGTATCTTGTTTTTGGGATCTTTCTGCTTCCCGATCACCATAATAGTAACAATAATATTAATAGAATAGAATAGAATTTTTTATTGGCCAAGTGTGATTGGACACACAAGGATTTTGTCTTGGTGCATATGCTCTCAGTGTACATAAAAAAAACAAGATACATTTGTTAAAAATCATAAGGTGCAACACTTAATGATAGTCATAGGCAGTGGTGGGATTCAAGTAATTTAACAACCGGTTCTCTGCCGTAATGATTTCTTCCAACAACCAGTTTGCCAAACTGCTCACAAAGTTAACAACCGGTTCTCCCGAAGTGGTGCGAACTGGCTGAATCCCACCACTGGTCATAGGGTACAAATAAGCAATCAGGAAACAATCAATATCAATATAAATCGTAAGAATACAAGCAACAAAGTTACAGTCAATGCAGTCGTAAGTGGAAGGAGATGGGTGATGGAAACAATGAGAAGATTAATAGTAGTGCAGACTTAATAAACAGTGTTGAGGGAATTATTTGTTTAGCAGAGTGATGGCATTCAGGAAAAAACTGTTCTTGTGTCTAGTTTTTCTAGTGTGCAGTGCTTTGTAGTGTTGTTTTGAGGGTAGGAACTGGAACAATTTATGTGAGGGGTCTGTAAATATTTTCACAGCCCTCTTTTTGACTCATGCAGTATACAGGCCCTCAAGGCAGGTTGGTAGCCATTGTTTTTTCTGCAGTTCTAATGATCCTCTGAAGTCTGTGTCTGCCTTGTTGGGTTGCAGAACCGAACCAGACAGTTCTAGAGGTGCAGATGACAGACTCAGTAATTCCTCTGTAGAAGTGGATCAGCAGCTCCTTGGGCTGTTTGAGCTTCCTGAGTCGGCGCAGAAAGAACATTCTTTGTTGTGCTTTTTTGATGACCTTTTTGATGTTAGCTGTCCGTTTTAGATCTTGCAATATGGTAGAACCTAGAAATTTGAAGGTTTCTTTGTAAACTTTATGCTGCTAGAAATAATAGCAGAAGGGAAAGCGTTGCTGGTAGTCCTGCTTACTCCTTTTCCGTTGCTGCTTGCAAGTCAGTTGTAACTTCATCAGCGGAAACAATAACCCTTAAAGAAGCCTGGAGTGGAGGAAGTCCCCATAGATCCCTACTGGCCGCAGTACTCCTGCTAATGAAGGAATGAGGAGAGTGGCTAGGCATAATGATTCTGAGCTGCCAAAAAAAACCCCATTCTTCCCGCTATCTAGTAGTTTCTGGCTCTTTTCTAGTGCATAAATGGCAAGACCCCTATCTTGGTGATTTGCTTTGGGATCCAGAGAGCTCTCTGATTGCTTTCAAATCAACCAATTTTATACGTGTTTAACTTTATTGACAACCTGTTTGGAGGAAGCTTTGTGCTTACCTTTTCACGTGTTTTGGGACACCTTTAGGTAAAATTCTAGGAGCTGGAGCTTTCGGGAAAGTCGTTGAAGCTACTGCCTATGGTCTCTTCAAACCTGATGGGGCAACGAGAGTGGCTGTGAAAATGCTCAAGCGTAAGTTTCCTTGCAATTCCTTTTCTTTAAAATTTCTTCCAAAGCGTCATATAACCTGAATTCTTAGAGGCTTTTGCCATCTGAACCAAAGCAGACATATTATCAAAAACTGAGTCAAATACTAACATTAGAGATTTGTCTATGGAGATTCGTGGTCATCCAGGTCATGGTTGTTCCCCCAAAATGATTTTTCAAGGGGCAACTGGACTTTCTTCACTTTTCCTTGAAAACATTTCACTTCTTATCCAAGAAGCTTCTTCAGTTCTGACTGCAGTTTTTATTTTTATGAGAAGGAAAGAGATTTTTCAGAATGTTTTCATGTTCCACTTCCTGTGAAAGGGAAAACAGTAAAGTTGCCACCATCCCTCAGCATTTACTGTAAAATATCAACTGTTCTTGAAACCATTTTAAACTCAGATTCCTTTAAAAATATCTCTGAAGCTTACCTTGAGTATCATGATGGTCTTGATTAATATTCTGTAAAATTACAAAGTAGAGCTGGAGACCTTCTTTGGAGAAGAATTTGCACAACCAAGTTGTCTCCTCAGTAAGGTCAATACCCTAGTAACATTGCCTTATTTTGGAGGGACAATTGGAGTGAATTGGGTTTGACCCTTAAGAGCTTCAAAATCAAAATATATAGTAAGACGTTTTCAAAACCAGCAAATCCACCTGTTAACATATCAAAGTAAAGTTGCTTTTTGAAGTTGTGATGCCTCTCAAGGTACATAAATCAAGGCAGGGGTGAAATCCAGCAGGTTCTGACAGGTTCTGGAAAACCGGTAGCAGAAATTTTGAGCAGTTCGGAAAACCGGTAGTGGAAATTTTGAGTAGTTCGGAGAACTGGCAAATACCATCTCTGACTGGCCCCAGAGTGGGGTGGGAATGAAGATTTTGCACTATCCTTCCCCTAGAAGTGGGGAGGGAATGGGGATTTTGCAGTATCCTTTCCCTGAGTGGGGTGGGAATGGAGATTTTACACTATCCTTCCCCTTCCGTGCCCACCAAGCCACACCCACCAAGCCACACCACACCTACCAAGCCACGCCCACAGAACCGGTAGTAAAAAAAATTGGATTTCACCACTGAATCAAGGTCAGTCTGCAGTGTTTTTGAGCCTCTACAAAAGGAGGCTGCAAGATTGTGTTACTGTAACTTTACAATAAAGTCAGTGTTAGTACTTATGACTTTATTTTCTTGTCTGTACTGACTTGAGAGCCGGACGTTAATCTTGCAAGTCTCAAAGGACCTCTCCCTCCCGGGGTGGGATTCAGCCGGTTTGGACTGGTTCGGGCAAACCGGTAGTTGCGACCTGGGTGCAATCCCATCCTATATCGCTCTGTTTTTTTAACGCCCCACGCATGTGTGCACGGACGGTGCACGTGAGCGAATTGCCATGCGCAAGGTGTGTGTGCACATTTTCAAACCGGTTGTTAAATTATGTCAAGCCCACCTCTGTCTCCCTCCCCCTTGTCTTTACTTTCCAGAGAAGTAGGGAGGCCTCCTCCTGAGATGTCTTCATGTCCTTATTCTCTTTGCAGGCTGAGATGCCTCTTATCTAACCATCGCCCTGCCTGCAAATCTTCCTCTCCCCCACCCCCCCTTCAAGGAAATTCCCACAGACCATCGAATCATGGAAGGAAAGAATATGAAACAATGCACCAGGTGTCCCTACTGGCACTTAATGGCTCCTTAAGAGCTTGGTATATGTCTTTATTATCTTATATAGCCACCCAACTTGCAATTGCAAACTCTGGACAGAGGAATAAGATTCAAATCAATAGGAGGAAAATAATAACTCTGATGCATTAATAATGCATAGTGGCACATAACGGCACTCAAGTGTAATAAAAACCTGAACCCATCACCATCATGTCAATGGCATAGGACCGGGTTACTTACGGGACCGTCTACTGCCACCAATAGCCTCCCAGCAACCTGTGCGCTCCCATAGGGAGGGCCTCCTCAGGGTACCGTCAGCCAAACAATGTCGACTGGCGACGCCCAGGGGGAGGGCCTTCTCTGTGGGGGCTCCTGCCCTCTGGAACGAGCTGCCTCCGGGGATACGCCAACTCCCCAACCTCCGGACCTTCAGACGCGAGTTAAAGACCTTCTTGTTTCGCCGTGCAGGGCTGGCCTAACGTATTTTAATGTATTTTAATGTGGGTTTTTACTATGGTTTTTATTACTGTTTTTATTTGTTTCGGCCGAATTGAATTTTTGATTTTAAAATGTTTTTAATTTTTGTATTTTGCTTTTTATTTGGCTGTAAACCGCCCTGAGTCCTTCGGGAGAAGGGCGGTATAAAAATGGAATTAATAAATAAAATAAATAATAAATAAAGTTCGCAGCGATAGGCTCGTCCAACCTACAGGCTCCATGTCCTTTGAAGGTGTAGGAAACAGCTGCATTTGGCCAGGGCCAAACAAATCTGCAAGGGTTTGTTGTTCCAAAGGGCAGGCACAACAACAACCTTAGAGCCATTCACAAAATACTCACTGTGGTGGCTGTAGCTGGTTGCTTTCCCTCCCCTCCCCACCTCCATTTTATTTCCTAAGAATGTTCCTGGCCTCTATTTGCTCAGAAGAATTCATGTATATTAACCTAGCTTCCCGACCATGTATTTAAATTATTATTATTTTTTTAAAAAAAGCTAACATTATCTAGGTAGGACCAGGGGTGAAATCTAAAATTTTTCCCTACCGGTTCTGTGGGCGTGGCTTAATGGTGGGTGTGGCTTGGTGGTCAGGTGACTGAATGGGCATGGTCAATAATAATAAATAATAAAAATAATAAAGTATACAAAACTTGGGAGGCCCCGGTCTACCTTCTTTAAAAATAGAGACCCCGGTCTACCAATTGCCTTTTACTGAGAGGCCCCGGTCTACCAATTGCCTTTTACTGACAAGCCCCGGTCTACCTTCTTTAAAAATAGAGGCACCAGTCTACTAGCTGCCTACAGCTGATCAGCTGTAGTGCGGCCCTTTGAAGTGCCGCGGCAGTTCATTTAAGGCCGCTTGCAGCTATATCACCATCGAGCGCTTCAGCGACAGAGAAGAGGAACAGCAAGGCATGGGCAGTGCGGGGGGGGGGGGCAGGGATTTTTGCTACCGGTTCTCCGAACTACCTGCCCCCATTGCTACCGGATCGCGTGATCCGGTCCGAACCGGGAGCATTTCACCCCTGGATAGGACTTTTGGCAGCTAACAGGCAATATGGGACCAGAAGTGTTTTGAGTATCGTTTGATATTGGAATATTAAGAGCCACGGTGGTGCAGTGGTTAGAGTGAAGTACTGCAGGCTACTTCTGCTGACTGCCGCCTGCCTGCAACTTGGCACTTCAAATCTCACCAGGCTCAAGGTTGACTCAGCCTTCCATCCTTCCGAGGTCGGTAAAACAAGGACCCAAAATTGTTGGGGGCAATATGCCGACTCGGTAAACCGCTTAGAGAGGGATATAAAGCGTCTAAGTGCTCTTTGCTCTTGCTACTACGTAATAAGGTTGTTGGCTTTTATCCCACTTTTACTGTTTTTTATACTCAAGACGGGAAACCTATCTAATATTCCCTTCTTCCTCCTTCCTTTTTTTTAATTCACGTCCATTTGCTGAGTTCCATCTTTTCTTTTTCTAGCCAGTGCTCATTTCACCGAAAAAGAAGCCTTAATGTCAGAACTGAAGGTGCTGAGTTACCTTGGCAATCACATCAATATTGTGAACCTGCTCGGAGCCTGTACTATTGGAGGTAGGATTCTGACGGTGCTTGTTGAGTGCCTTCAGAAGAGAAGGAAGGAAGGATAGCCGTTCACACTTCAGCGTTTCTAAGAATAAGGGCCTGGCTGTGTATTTGAGGCCAAGCAGTGACGGAAACCTGTTTTCATTATTTCTGGCACCCTGAGGAATTCATAATGTCTGTGTATCTCATTATAAATAAGTAATCTTTTCGTTTGAACCCATGGTCATCTTACTCCAAGGCTGGGAAGTGTCATAAAGACAGAATGGGTGTAATCTAAATATAAAAGAGGCCGCCAGCGATTCAGGTAACACAAAAGTTTGCAAAGCTTTGAATTCTAATTAGAGCAATCTCTGTGGGAAAACAGTCCACAGGCTCTCAATAGGCATATAACGCAGCCTTATCTTTTGTGGGTAGAGAGGAAATAATGGAGTATTCTCAGAGTGAATCCATTTGACTTACAAGAATACCGATCAAGAGCCTTCAAACTGCTTATTTTGTTGATTATCTACTCTATTATAGGGACGCGGTGGCTTAGGGGGTAAGACGCTGAGCTTGTCGATCGAAAGGTCGGCAGCTCTGCGGTTCGAATCCCTAGTGCCGCTTAACGGGGTGAGCTCCCATTCCTTGTCCCAGCTTCTGCCATCCTAGCAGTTCGAAAGCATGTAAAAAATGCAAGTAGAAAAATAGGAACCACCTTTGGTGGGAAGGTAACAGCGTTCCGTGTGCCTTTGGCATTTAGTCATGCTGGCCACATGACCACGGAGACGTCTTTGGACAGTGCTGGCTCTTTGGCTTTGAAACGGAGATGAGCACCGCCCCCTAGAGTCAGGAACGACTAGCACGTATGTGCGAGGGGAACCTTTACTTTTACTTACTGTATTATATAGTAAATAAGGCTTTATCTGTGCCTTTACCTGTTTTTCTGCCCCAACCAGTGGTTTATATTTTTTTTTTATGATATCCATCGCAACATAAACAAGGAGTAGTTTTCCTTTGACAAACTTTCTAGAAAGGCTAGTTAGCAAAAGATGCTTTAAGATAGCTAAGGGAATTATTATGATCTACTCGCATCAGCCCTGCATTCAATAATTGAAATTCCAGACAATATTATTATATATTCCAATTTTTTTTATTAGCTGGCAAGCATTGGGAACACGCATCTTTGATATAAAAATATTTTGTATGATAGACAATCTGATTCGGCCATTTTTTATATATTTTCTAAAAGGCATTCAGTCTTAATAGACTATTCTGTCCAAATGTGTGCTTTCCCCCCCCCCCTTGTTACACTAAGAACTATAATATTTATTGTTGTTTCTAACATTACTATATGAATAATAAGTGGGGTAAATCAAAAGAATAAATGTTAAAAGGTTGTATTTGGAATGGAAATGTTCCTTCAGGAAGGAGTCCTTTAAAATGAAGCAGATGTATCTGGTTTGCGCCATTAACACAGGATTTACTCTGTGTGTGTTTGTGTATGTGTCTTTCTGCACTGCAGCCCTATTGATGTGTGGGAATAATTAATTGGAAATGACGGCATTTTAATCGGGATGAAAACCCAAGCTTCTGAATGAAGATGTTGCTGACGTAATTTTGCTCTGACTTTTCAAGCCAAAACACTAATCTATAGTGCGGCTTGAAAAGGCCCATTTTTGTACGCGTAGACAAATAATCTTTATTTATTTATTTATTTATTTTTAAAAAAGTCTCAGACAGAATGCAGAATTCACCCTCTCTTCACACTTCCTTTACATCTGCAGGTCCTACTTTGGTCATCACTGAATATTGCTGTTATGGCGACCTTTTGAATTTCCTAAGGAGGAAACGGGATTCGTTTATTTGCCAGAGGCCCGAAGAAACTGCTGCTTACAAGAACATCCTCTTTCAGAAAGAACACATGTAGTAAGGCTGTGTTGCCAGAATTGGCAGTTATGCCCAAGAAATCACAGTGGATTTTTGTATGCTTTTGGCTTTTAGAAACTTGTCCCTGTTTTACAAGCCGTGTACAGGCGGGGGGGCGGGGGGTTTGACTCTTCTTGTTTATCAGTTCACTATTCTTCAGACTACAGAAGTATCTTTCGTGTAAGCTTTTTAAATAGCCTGGGTCCATATCCATGCAAGAAGCTGCTTTCCGTGCAAGGATGCAAATTCTGGATTAATGGTGCGCAAGTCTTTAGCACTTAGTCTTCTATTGAAGAGGGAGTTTCAGTTATTCTTTTATTATCGTTATACATTCATCTTGGGCTGAGCATCATTTCATTGTCTTCATGCTATATATTTCAAAAAGAGAAGTAGAATGGTAGAGAGCCTCAGTGCCCAGCTAATGGCAGTAGGCAGGGGTGAAATGCTCCCGGTTTGGACCGGATCAGTCGATCCGGTAGCAGTGGCGGCAGGTGGTTCGGAGAACCGGTAGCAAAAATCCCTGCCCCCCCCCTACCCGCCCAGCTGAGCCATGCGATCGTCAGATCTTTCTTTTTTTTTTACTTTTAAAAGCCGAAGAGGTTGTAAAAAAAATGCTTTTAAAGGGTTAAAACAAGGCTCTGACAATCTCAGCTGAGGTGCCTGATCGTCAGAGGCTTTTTTTTTTTTAACTTTTAAAAAAGCTGAAGCCTGCTAGGCAAACAATGAGGGGTGTAGGCAAAAAGTGTGGTGTGGGGGGTTTATTTGAGAGAGAGAGAGAGAGAGAGAGAGAGAGAGAGAGAGAAAGAAAGAAAGAAAGAAAGAAAGAAAGAAAGAAAGAAAGAAAGAAAGAAAGAAAGAAAGGAAAAAAGAGAGGAAGAGAGGAAAAAAGAGAGGAAGGAAGGACTACAAACCTGGCACTAGACGCAGCTTCAGAGGATAATCCAGAGCTGGAAGGGACCTGGAGGTCATCTAGTCCAACCCTGCTCCAGCAGGACATTGTTAATTTCTGTCTTTTGATTTATTTATTTATTTATTTATTTATCGTATTTGTATACCGCCCTATCTCCCTAGGGACTCAGGGCGGTTCACAGGCAAATAAAAAGGTACATATAAATACAGAATAAAATATCAATTAAAAAACTTATTCTACACAGCCAAATAATTAAAAAAGAACAATATAAATAATAAAACCCATTAAAACCCGTATAAATTTAAAATCTAATCCAGTCCTGCGCAGATGAATAGATATGTTTTAAGCTCGCGGCGGAAGGTTCGGAGGTCCGGAAGTTGACGAAGTCCTGGGGGAAGTTCGTTCCAGAGGGTGGGAGCCCCCACAGAGAAGGCCCTTCCCCTGGGTGTCGCCAGCCGGCACTGCCTGGCCGACGGCACCCTGAGGAGTCCCTCTCTGTGAGAGCGCACGGGTCGGTGAATGGTATTCGGTAGCAGCAGACGGTCCCGTAAGTAACCCGGCCCTATGCCATGGAGCGCTTTGAAGATAGTTACCAGAACCTTGAAGCGCACCCGGAAGGCCACAGGTAGCCAGTGCAGTCTGCGCAGGAGGGGTGTTACATGGGAGCCACGAGGGGCTCCCTCTATCACCCGCGCAGCCGCATTCTGAACTAACTGAAGCCTCCGGGTGCCCTTCAAGGGGAGCCCCATGTAGAGAGCATTGCAGTAATCCAGACGAGACGTCACGAGGGCGTGAGTGACCGTGCATAGGGCATCCTGGTCTAGAAAGGGGCGCAACTGGCGAACCAGGCGAACCTGGTAAAAAGCTCTCCTGGAGACGGCCGTCAAATGATCTTCAAAAGACAGCCGTTCATCCAGGAGGACACCCAAGTTGCACACCCTCTCCATCGGGGCCAATGACTCGCCCCCAACAGTCAGCCGTGGACTCAGCTGACTGTACCGGGATGCCGGCATCCACAGCCACTCTGTCTTGGAGGGATTGAGCTTGAGCCTGTTTCTCCCCATTCAGACCCGTACGGCTTCCAGACACCGGGACAGCACTTCGATAGCTTCGTTGATCCTGCAGCCACATAGCCACACCCACCCAGTCACATGACCCCCCACCAAGCCACACCCACCACTGGCAGTAGGTCAAGATACTTGTATAAATGGCTTCACCTGTATAGCTGGATTGAGAGTGGGCCACACTGGGGAATGTATTTTTGAGTAACTTTGATGTGTTAAGGTTGACTGGAAACCTACAACATCAATTTTTTGTCTTTGTTTTGTCATGACAAAATTGTATCACCCGGCTTTGGAAAGTTGAGTCAGACAAAATGTTGGGGGTTTACAATTATCACTTTGCCAAACCACAGAGAGCCACAGAGATGGCCGTGAAGGGAATATTCAGAATCTTAAAGAAACAACATGTGTAGAAACATTCCTTAAGTTGAGAGGGGAAAAAGAGAGGAAGGAAGGACTACAAACCTGGCACTAGACGCAGCTTCAGAGGATAATCCAGAGCTGGAAGGGACCTGGAGGTCATCTAGTCCAACCCTGCTCCAGCAGGACATTGTTAATTTCTGTCTTTTGATTTATTTATTTATTTATTTATTTATCGTATTTGTATACCGCCCTATCTCCCTAGGGACTCAGGGCGGTTCACAGGCAAATAAAAAGGTACATATAAATACAGAATAAAATATCAATTAAAAAACTTATTCTACACAGCCAAATAATTAAAAAAGAACAATATAAATAATAAAACCCATTAAAACCCGTATAAATTTAAAATCTAATCCAGTCCTGCGCAGATGAATAGATATGTTTTAAGCTCGCGACGGAAGGTTCGGAGGTCCGGAAGTTGGCGAAGTCCTGGGGAAGTTCGTTCCAGAGGTGGGAGCCCCACAGAAGGCCCTTCCTGGGTGTCGCCAGCCGGCACTGCCTGGCCGACGGCACCCTGAGGAGTCCCTCTGTGAGAGCGCACGGTCGGTGAATGGTATTCGGTAGCAGCAGGCGGTCCCGTAAGTAACCCGGCCCTATGCCATGGGCGCTTTGAAGATAGTTACAGAACCTTGAAGCGCACCCGGAAGGCCACAGGTAGCCAGTGCAGTCTGCGAGGAGGGTGTTACATGGGAGCCACGAGGGCTCCCTCTATCACCCGCGCAGCCGCATTCTGAACTAACTGAAGCCTCCGGTGCCCTTCAAGGAGCCCCATGTAGAGAGCATTGCAGTAATCCAGGCGAGGCGTCACGAGGCGTGGTGACCGTGCATAAGGCATCCCGGTCTAGAAAGGGGCGCAACTGGCGGACCAGGCGAACCTGGTAAAAAGCTCTCCTGGAGACGGTCGCCAAATGATCTTCAAAAGACAACCATCCATCTAGGAGAACACCCAGATTGCACACCCTCTCCATCGGGGCCAATGACTCGCCCCCAACAGTCAGCCGTGGACTCAGCTGACTGTACCGGGATGCCGGCATCCACAGCCACTCTGTCTTGGAGGGATTGAGCTTGAGCCTGTTTCTCCCCATCCAGACCCGCACGGCTTCCAGGCACCGGGACAGCACTTCGATAGCTTCGTTGATCCTGCAGCCACATAGCCACACCCACCCAGTCACATGACCCCCCACCAAGCCACACCCACCACTGGCAGTAGGTCAAGATACTTGTATAAATGGCTTCACCTGTATAGCTGGATTGAGAGTGGGCCACACTGGGGAATGTATTTTTGAGTAACTTTGATGTGTTAAGGTTGACTGGAAACCTACAACATCAATTTTTTGTCTTTGTTTTGTCATGACAAAATTGTATCACCCGGCTTTGGAAAGTTGAGTCAGACAAAATGTTGGGGGTTTACAATTATCACTTTGCCAAACCACAGAGAGCCACAGAGATGGCCGTGAAGGGAATATTCAGAATCTTAAAGAAACAACATGTGTAGAAACATTCCTTAAGTTGAGAGGGGAAAAAAGGTAGAATTAAGAAAAATGACTCCTTTCTGACTCAGTGGGGTGGGATATAAGAGAGAGGGAAGGTAAAATACAGGTAGACTTGTAATAGTGTATTACTGCAAGCCAAGGATGCTGTCTCAGGAATTCTGGGAATTGAAGTCCACAGGTCATAAACAGAGCCATAGTTGCCCATTCCTGCTGTAACGTATAGAGCCCTGTGGAGTTGGTTTCCTGATATGTCTCCGTTATAGAGCAAACAAGCTCTGGAGTACCTTTCTAAGGAAGCATCCGTTTTTAAGACCAAGTACTGATTAAGATATTTGTAATCCAGAGTGGGAGTATTTATATCGTAAACACAATGGGCACAGTAATCAGAGTTTAACAAGAACACACAAGGCTTCTAAGGCAATGGTGAAATCCAAATTTTTTTACCACTGGTTCTGTGGGCGTGGCTTGGTGTGGTGTGGTGTGTGGTGTGGTGTGGTGTGTGGTGTGGTGTGGTGTGGTGTGGCTTGGTGGGCATGGCAGGGATACTGCAAAATCTCCATTCTCACCCCATTCCAGAGGAAGGATACTGCAAAATCCTCATTCCCTCCCAACTCCTGTGGGATGAATGTTGTAAAACCTCCATTCCCACCCCACTCTGGGGCCAGGCATTTGCCAGTTCACCGAATTACTCAAAATTTCTGCTACTAGTTCTCTGAACTACTCAAAATTTCCACTACTGGTTCTCCAGAACCTGTCAGAACCTGCTGGATTTCACCCCTGTTTTAAGGGCATTTAGCATCTTCAGGAATTCCAGGGAAGCACTTTTTCAGACTGTTTCTGTGAAGCACCAGGGAGATCAGGAAATCCTGGCAGTTCAAATGGGTATAAAGATTTATTGGCAGCTCAAGTTCTCTACAAGAATATGAGCTACTAACGGCCCAAGCACATTGGTGGTAGATAAGAATCCCAGGAATTCAAGGTGGGCTGGACCTAACATCTCTTGCGGGCGTGAAGAGACTCAAGACTGATGATGTATTTGATCCCTCCCTTGGGCTCAGCCTCAATCATCTGCCACAGCAGGGGTTCCCAACCCCGGTTAGTCCGTGGACCGGCAATAGTCTGTGCTTTGCCAGAAACTCAGCCACACAAACAAGCGATCTCCATCCATGGAATGCAAGCAGCGCATGAAACCACACCCCTTCTGGTCCGTGGAAAACCTGTCTCCATGGAAATGGTCCCTGGTGATGGCCAGGTGCCTTGTATTAAAACAAAGCAACTTGCATGGGTAAAAGTGAAGCAACATGATTGTTGTGACAAATCCGCTTAGCTTGAGACTTACAAATTTATTTAGGAATCATAGTCCAGTTCATTTCCTTTGGGCATCTCTTCCAACTAACCCATTGGATCATAAATATCGCTCCACTAATTATCCAAATTATTCAGGCCCACAATGACTATAGTTAATATTACATGGTTTCCTACGGATGTGCTAAAGAAATCTATTTCTTCTTAGCTTTTTGAACTAGCCAAAGTTGGCTTGGATCTGACAGCTAGTTAGACAAGATGAAATAACTATAGTCAGGTGCTAATAGAGATCAGAACCTTTTAATTTTTAAATTATTTTTGCCCAAAGTATATATAATATGAAGTAGAAATTATTTCAGGAGGTTAAATAATCAGATAAAACAATTACCAGGTCAAGATAAACTATTCCTTCTGACAAGAAATTATCTGCACACAAAATGAACGTTACAACTTGCTGCTTTCTTATTTAATTTGTGTTATTCAAACAGAATCAGTGATAAATCATTTTTCAGGAGGTCAGTCAATTAATAAAGGGAATTTCCTACAAAAACATAGCTTTTGGAAAAGGGGAAAGCTTTTTGGCTCCGTAAAGAAGATTAACCTTCTTCAACCCGAATAACTTATTATTTAAACTGTTTTTTCATGGTTAATTCTAAGCTCCTTTCCCGTAGAATATCAGAATTCAAATGTAACACTGACAGTGGTATCTTCAGTTTCATAGCTAGGTATCATCACCTTTCATCAGGTTAATAATAGATTTCCATTTCTTTTCAAGAAATGTGGTTATTTAGCAATTGAAGATTTCACATGCTTCTTTTGTTCTTGTCAAAGATGTTCTTTCTTTGAACCCCATGTATGAATTAATCTCATATTCCCTCTTCTTTCCATACACAGTGATGCCGCCAATGAGTACATGGACATGAAACCTGGAGTTTCTCAAATCGTCCACGCCAAAACCACTAAAAGACTAGGTAATTTGGGGGAAAAAAAGGATGGGAACCTTTGTTCTGAAATTGTTGATATTTATTTAAATGTGGCCGCTTAAAATAAAATTTAGGTTAAAAAGAAGTAAAAACAATTTTACAATGTTATGTTGGCTGGGGGAATTTACATTAAAAAAAAAAAGAAGCTAAATAACATTAAGGTAAAAGGTAAAGGTTCCCCTTGCACATATATGCTAGTCGTTCCCGACTCTAGGGGGCAGTGCTCATCTCCGTTTCACAGCCAAAGAGCCAGCGCATGTGGCCGGCATGACTCAATGCCAAAGGTGCACGGAACGCTGTTACCTTCCCACCAAAGCTGGTCCCTATTTTTCTTGCATTTTTTACATGCTTTCAAACTGCTAGGTTGGCAGAAGCTGGGATAAGTAACAGGAGCTCACCCTGTTACGCGGCACTAGGGATTCGAACTGCTGAACTATCAACCTTTTGATCGACAAGCTCAGCGTCTTAGCCACTGAGCCACCATGTCCCTCTTAAATAACATTAAATAGCATCAAATAAATAGCATTTTCTGTAGTTGAATAGCATTTCTGTAGGACCTTGGTCCCATGCTCTGTTTCCACATGACATTGTTTCTCCATTTATTGTTCCCATATGTTCTGCTTAGGATCATTGGCTAATCAGGATGTCACTGTTGCCATTTTAGAAGATGATGAACTAGCTCTGGATGTTGAAGATCTGTTAAGCTTTTCTTACCAGGTAGCAAAGGGGATGAGCTTTCTTTCAGCTAAAAATGTAAGTAGAAACTCAAGAAAATTGATTTTTTTATATATATGTACAGAATGATATTAGACTGTCGTATTTTCTCCCAGGGAAGCCTTTCCTATAAGAATCATGATGTTCTCTGTATTTTCATCGTTAGTAAACCTTTTAGAGAAGTACAATCTCTGAATTATCCTGTATAATCATTAGGAACTTTGGTTCCACTTTTTTTTTAAGTCTTTGCCTTTATATTAGATAGGCAGTGTGTAGCACCAATTTTGGGGAAGGCATCTCCAATTGCAGATAGGTAGGAAATCTGCAAGTTCTTCAGTGCCCTTTTACATAACTTCTAAAAAATATTACCATATTTTTCAGAGTATAAGATGCTCCTTAATTTTTGGGGAGGAAAATAAGAAAAATTTTGCTTTAGCTGCTCTTGCCTTCTGGCAGCTCTTTGCTCTGATTTTTTTTTGGATGCATTACTCAGAACATTGACAGATATGATTTGTGAATGGAAATTTGTACAAGGTTGAAACGCATATTTTTTGTGTTAATGTAGGATCATCTTGTATATATAGCGACAACACGTAGCTGCTTTGCATTTCTTAGATTCTTCCACCTTTAATCTTCAAAAACCTGAGTTCTACTATGAATCATTGAAACTCCCATCATATTCTCTATATAGTCATTTGCAGTGCTGATGATTATTTTGGTTTACCTGCCTTATGTTCTGCAATTGTATTCCTTCAGTGCATTCACAGAGACCTGGCAGCAAGGAATATATTACTTACTCATGGACGGATAACCAAAATCTGTGATTTCGGCCTTGCAAGAGACATCAGGAATGACTCAAATTATGTGGTCAAAGGAAATGTAAGTATGTTTGATCCAACCTATGTCTCTCTTGGTGGTAGCATCAAACTCTAGTTTATGGACCATAAATCATACCAATTAGCTCCGTAGTGATTCTTCTCTCTAAAGATAGAAAGTTTGGGAAGGGAACACCCAGATTTGGCTAGTTTTCCAAACAAAAATGTATGAAGGAGATTCCTCCTGCCTTTCATTAGCTCACTGCAAATGGCTTCCCTGATAGAAATGTCTTCTCAAATGGTTTCCCTGATATAAACTTCTTCATCTCTTCTTTGAACTTTTTAACAAACTGCATCATTGTTTGGTTTAGTGGCAGCAGTGCCTCAGATAGAAAGTCCCTACAGAGAGTGGTAAGGACAGCAGAGAAGATTATAGGAAGCTCGCTTCCCGTTATTCAGGATGATGCTTCTCAGCACTAGGTGCTTAGAGCTCAAAGCATTGTTAGAGACCCACATACCCACTTTACGGTCTGTTTCTGTTGGTCCCGTCTGGGATGAGGTTTCGAAGTGTTTCTAACCGGACTATCAGATTCTGTAACAGGTTTGTCCCTTGTGTCATCCATCTGGTAAACTTGCAAGATTCGTTTTTCTCATCATGTATATCCGAACTAGACTGGGTTGTTTCGCTGTGTCATGTAATATATGTGGGTATATGCATAATTTTGTATACACTACATAACCATACTGTATGCAATGAAATTTCATTTTAATGTATGCCGATTAGTGTACATTCAAAGTGACAATAAAGTTATTATTCTAGTTAGTCTGATTATTATTCTAAACTTGTAATCTCTTCCTGGTATTGGTGATGCAGTTGAAGCAGTCTTCTGTGATAATGAAGATTCAGTTCATCTAAGGCTGGAACACAAAAGTTTGTTTCTTTCTTTTAGCACAGATTTTTACTACCACATCTTTTCACGTTAAATTCAAAGTGGGATGTAGGCATTTCACAGTTTGTTGTTGTTGTTAGTAGCTAAGTCGTGTCCGACCCATCGCGACCCCATGGACAATGTTTCTCCAGGCGTTCCTGTCCTCTACCATCCTCTGGAATCCATTTAAGCTCACGCCGACTGCTTCAGTGACTCCATCCAGCCACCTCATTCTCTGTCATCCCTTTCTTCTTTTGCCCTCCATCGTTCCCAGCATTAGGCTCTTCTCCAGTGAATCCTTCCTTCTCATTAGGTGGCCAAAGTATTTGAGTTTCCTCTTCAGGATCTGACCTTCTAAAGAGCAGTCAGGGTTGATCTCCTTTAGGACTGACCAGTTTGATCACCTTGCAGTCCAAGGGACTCTCAGGAGTCTTCTCCAGCACCAGAGTTCAAAGGCTTCAATTCTTTGGCGCTCAGCCTTTCTTATGGTCCAACTTTCATAGCCATACATTGCAACTGGGAAACCATCACGCTCTTTTGTTGGCAGGATGATGTCTCTGCTTTTTAGTAAGCTATCTAGATTTGCCATAGCTTTCCTCCCCAGGAGCAAGTGTCTTTTAATTTCTTGGTGCAGTCCCCATCTGCAGTGATCTTGGAACCCAGGAAAATAAAATCTGTCACTACCTCCATTTCTTCTCCATCTATTTTAATAAAATAAAATAAAATATTTTATTGCATATTTTTAAAACAAATATTATTAAACAAGCAAGAAACTTGTGTCTGAAGGCCCCTTAATAGGGACTGTGTGTGTTTGACCAAATGAATGGTGAGATCAGATATAATTTCTAGCCTCTGACTAATTATCCACAACTTGGTTGTTTTAAATTGCAGGATAACAGCTTGCAGGTGGGCAATAGGCAAATTGCATTCCATTTGTCTAGTTGAAGAGCTTTTGCTACCTTGAGTTGCCTGTGGTCAGAATGATTTAGAAAAATGGGTATTTGTAACTGGACCCAAGGAGGTAGAAGATGTTCCTTCACTCTATCTAGGCTAACCTAAAGCACAAAACTTTAACCTTAGACCGTCTACTGTCGACCTCACCCCATTCCTAAGAGGGCTGTAAGGGGCGTGAATAAGCGCACCAACGTGCCTACTGTCCCCATTTATCCGTATCCATTTCATGTGTTCATAATCATGTTTATGCTTATATCTGTTATTTAATACATGCTTGACAAAAATAAATAAATAAAAAATGAACATAAATAAATAAATAAATAAAAATATGTTAAGGAAATACTGATCCTCTTTTAAAGTGATAGGAGTCAGCATTTCATTTGGCTTTTACCAATAATGATTCCATTCATTCTTGATATAGAATTTACCTCTCTTAATTTAAAGGCTTTCCTTTGTAGGATTAATTGAAATAATAATGCAGATTCCTTTCCTTAAACTTCAAAATAAATTTATGATTCTTGCATCATTGGATGAAATATATAATGAGATCCATTAAAGTTTAACTGTTACTTTGTTACTTCAAGTAACAAAGCCAACAATAATGATCAATACTTTGCTATAGAAGTTGTAACAAAGAACAGGAATTGTATAGTAGCGATTAAAAAACTGTATTAGACAAATCCAAATTTCAGAGGTTTTTTTTTTCTTAATGTAATCCAAGGAATCTCTATCCAAAATCCAACTTTTGCTGGGTATTTTAAAATTGGTTACATGGTTCCTTGGGTAATAATGTAAAGCTGAATTTACAAGATTTTGACTTGAAAGGAATTGCAAATGGGCAAAGAAATGAATTTTAAATTAATAAAGATACAGAATATATGGAATTAATGAAATCAATAACCATAGGATTATTACAGGAAAAGTCTTTGGTTAGTTTAAGTGGAGAATTGTGGCAAATTAAATCCAATGTATTGGATTCTACAATTGGGAATTGTGGCTCAGATACAACTGCAATTAAACTGTATCAGGATCAGATGAGATGGTATCATATTGTCCATCTCAAAGAAAATTATTGGCAAGAGCAGCCAGGAAAGGAATTAATTAATTCCTTTCCTAATTCATTCATTCATTCATTCGTGAAACTAGATTGTTCATCATTTCTATTAGACAGATTGAAGTTTCATAAAACCTTTGAAGTAACATTTCCTTAAATATCTTGGTGGGATTGTTTAATATTATATGGACAATCAGTGCCCTATTGTATTTCCTAGCTGATAGGAATTGATTTGCTGCATAATTATTAAATAACTTTTATTATTCATCAGTAGAAGTTTTAGTTGACAAGCCAAGAAGCTACATTTTAATTCACTGGGCTTGAAGTTTAAGAGTATTTATAAAGTTTAGACGCTATCCTTAATTTACTAATTTACTGATCCTTTTGTCCAGGATCATATTTGCTCATTCTGAAAGGGAGGGTAAAAGAGAGACTGTAATTTCCATTTCTTGTATGGTAACAAATGGTTTCAATCTGCTCTACCCATTGCTGATACTCTTCCCCAAAGGAAAACAAGTCTAAGTTCTCAGGGGCACTTGCTCTCTTTAATTGTTGAATGGGAATAACAACAAAAAGTTTAATTTATAGTATCCTTCCTTTTTAATCTTCGTTAAAGATTAAACGGTTGGCGAACTTTTTCGGCACCAAGTACCGAAACGGGAGCGTAAGGGCACGTGTGTGCACGTGCAGGAAACTGGAAGAGTGTACGGGCACATGTTTCCGCCCGGAAGATGATCTTTCAGTTTCCAGTGCATGAATGCACACCGGCCACCTGGTCTTTGTGTGTGCATGCATGCCAGAAACCGGAAAATCAGGTGGCTGGTGCGCATGCACGCACCGGAAAGAAGAAGATCATCTTCCTGGCGCATGCTTGCGCACCAGGCATCTGCTCTTTTGGTTTCCAGTGCTCCCACGCACTTGAAGACCAGCTGCCCAGCGCGCTGGAATCCAGAAGAGCAACGGGTGACGGCTCGCGTAGCCAGAGACATGGCTCTTTGTGCCACTTCTGGCATGCGTGTCATAGGTTCGCCATCACGTGTATATACAGTAGAACCTCTGGTCATGACCATAATTCGTTCCATAACTTTGGTTGCAACCCGATTTGGTCGTGACCCAAACCTAATTTTGGAAATTTAGCACTTACATTAAAAAAATGGTGGAAGGGAAAATCAGCCGCAAAAAAATAATAATAATTCTTGTGAATTTTTTGGTCGGAATCTGATTTGGTCGTGGTCAGAAGCGTTCGTGGCCAGAGGTTCTACTGTATTCATTAGAATACATAGAAACTCAATATCTACCTGAACAGTGTGTTGTCTGGGTACAATTAATTTTGAAAAATAGTAATAGTAATAATAACACTAATATTCATAGCATTAATGATAATCACATAATGATAATATCTCAATATCTACCTGAATAGTGTGTTGTCTGGGTACAATTAATTTTGAAAAATAGTAATAGTAATAATAACACTAATATTCATAGTATTAATGATAATCACATAATGATAATATCTCAATATCTACCTGAATAATGTGTTGTCTGGGTACAATTAATTTTGAAAAATAGTAATAGTAATAATAACACTAATATTCATAGCATTAATGATAATCACATAATGATAATATCTCAATATCTACCTGAATAGTGTGTTGTCTGGGTACAATTAATTTTGAAAAATAGTAATAGTAATAATAACACTAATATTCATAGCATTAATGATAATCACATAATGATAATATCTCAATATCTACCTGAATAATGTGTTGTCTGGGTACAATTAATTTTGAAAAATAGTAATAGTAATAATAACACTAATATTCATAGCATTAATGATAATCACATAATGATAATATCTCAATATCTACCTGAATAGTGTGTTGTCTGGGTACAATTAATTTTGAAAAATAGTAATAGTAATAATAACACTAATATTCATAGCATTAATGATAATCACATAATGATAATATCTTAATATCTACCTGAATAGTGTGTTGTCTGGGTACAATTAATTTTGAAAAATAGTAATAGTAATAATAACACTAATATTCATAGCATTAATGATAATCACATAATGATAATAATATCTGTTTATCCATACTAATAAACTTTCACTGTATAGTTGATCATTCTCTTAAACTTTTGAGTTTCTAATTTCTGTTTCTGTTAGCTAACCATTGGGAAAACAAATCCCAGGTTAAAAAAATATTCTGTTCCTTCCTTCTCCTTTATTTTATTTTACTTTTTTAAAATAATATTTATTGAATTTCCAAAAGTTAAAATACACAATACCAAAAAAACCACAATCCACAAAAACAAAAACAAAATATAAAAGACACAAAGACAAATGTGTCAAAATTATATTACTCATAACAGCTTTTCCTACTTCGGTATCTCTTATCCTATTTAACCTCTATATACAGATTCTACTTGTAAGTATCTCTATAAACCAACATTCTTTTTTACTTTACCTTTAACCTCTATTCAGAATTCAGTCTCATGACAAAAATCTCTCTTAAGTTTTATGCTTACTCTCCGTCCAGGAATATCATCTATTCCATATTCGATAGTACTCAGTATCTTCCCTCTCCTTTATTTCTATCAATAATCTGTCCATTTCTGCACATTCATATTTTTTTTTAATTATAATTTGGTCTGGAGGGATATCTGGATGTTTCCAATTTTGTGCTATCACAATTCTACATGGTGTCAATATGTGTAATATGATATATTATATATTTCTTTCCATTTTCCCTTCCAGAATGCCCAATAGGAATAGTTCCGGGTTTTTTTTTCTATTTTCTGCCCTGTTATTTCATCCAGCCAGTTTTTTATCTTTCCCCAAAATTTCCTAATCTTAGGGCAGGTCCACCACATGTGGTAGAACGTCCCTTGTTTGTGACCACACTTCCAACAATTCAGAGACCTGTTCAAGAACATCCTATATTTTAAGTGTTAATCTATCCAATTTAATTTTTAGTATTCTTGTAGTTTTCCTTCCTGCAACGAGGGACTGTTTTTATGATATATGTGATTACATACAAATTTATAACAACAAGATTAATTAACAATTACTGTACTGAAAGCTAACTGAGGCATTTGATTAAATGTTTAATCCGTTGAAATCACTGTTGATTTCACCTTGTATAGGATAAGATCTTTTATCGATTATTCTTTTTTTTTTTTTTTGGTAACATGTTCTTCCTTTGTCTCCCCAGGCACGGCTTCCTGTGAAGTGGATGGCCCCGGAGAGTATTTTCGAATGTGTGTACACCTTTGAGAGCGATGTTTGGTCTTATGGAATTCTGCTTTGGGAACTCTTCTCTTTAGGTAATGTCCACCTGGTGATCACGTATGTCCTTTATACAGGTAGTGTTGTTCCTGTCGGCTGCTGGCCCCTCCAGCAGCTGAATCAGAGGAGGAGGAGGGCGTGGGAATCAGGGTCAGCATCAAGGCAACCTGAGAGCTCCGAGGGGGATGAGGGAATGGAGCTGTCTGTTGTGGTCCTCCAGCAGCCTGCAAAGCTGGCAACAGAGTCGGATAGCGATGAGGTTGAGGAAGAACCTGGGCCAGTCCTGGAGGCTGGGGAAGGCCCGGATGAGGGCTCTGCGTCAGAGGTAAGAGTGGGGCCAGGGCCATCAGGGAGTGATGTGCAGACTCCAGAGCCTCCAGAGGCTGACAATGGTGAGGCAGGGGAGCAGGAGGAGCCTGTTCCTAATGCACGCATGAGAAGAGCTGCCAGAAGGCAAGAGCAGCTCAAGCAAAGAGGACGACTTGGGAGTAGGGCCAAGAGATGATTGGCCCCTCCCATAAGGCTTAAAAGACCAGCAGTGGTGTTTGGGCTTTTTGCCAGAAAACAACGTTGATAGCTTTGTCTTGTTGCATTTGTGTTGTATTGGTGTCTTCTGAACTTTTGCCAAGAAAGGCCTTTGGCAGTTTGCCTAATTGGACCAAGTTGATGATAGGACTGAGGAATTATGTTGGGAGGAATTTGGTTTAATTTAATTGTAATTCTCAGCTGATCTAATAAAGTTTATTTTTACACTGACTGAGTTTCCTAGTACCTACTTGGGCCTGGATCACAATACTGTCAGAGAGAGAGAGACAGAGGCAAAGCCTGGGCTGTCCGTCAGCCCTCAGATGGAGAGTCAACAGCCCCCAGGTCTGGAGTTGGCTGATGAAGAGGACAAACAGCTGGATTCCATAAAGATGCGCAGAAGGTGGTGGAGAGGAGAGCAGTGGAAATCTATATGCCGATCCTTGGACGGAAGAGCCACCGCTGCTAGCAAAGCCCCACCCTAGCTCTGGGGATAAAAGGCAGGAGGCAGAGATGAATAGATGGGGCAGACAACTATTCATCTCCCTCCCGGACAGAATTGTTAGCCTATTGTGTGTAAGAGAGAGACTTTTTGCCAGGGCTCCTAATAAAGGAAACATTTATTTAACTATAGAGGGTTTGTCATGTTTGGGAGCCAGGTGTTGTGACCCAGGCCCAAGTAGGTAGTAATAAACTTAGTCTGTGGAAAAACAAACTTTATTCAAACAGCTGGGAATTACTTCATTCCCAGCATCATTCAACTCAAAATCAAACAAATGCCTCCCAACACAAATTCCTCAGTTATCTCACAAACCTTAGTCCAATTAGGCAAACTGCCAAAGGCCCTTCCTGACAAACATCCAGAAGCCACAAAAACAAAGACGTAGACGAAGCTGAAGATGCAGCTACAACGTTGTTTTCCGGCAAAGCCCAAATGCTGTTGCTGGTCTGTTTTAAGCCTTATGGGAGGGGCCAATCATCTCTTGGCCTTACTCCCATGTCGTCCTCTTTGCTTGAGCTGCTCTTGCCTTCTGGCACCTCTTCTCATGTGTGCATTAGGAACAGGCTCCTCCTATTCCTCTTCCTCACTACTATGAGGCTATGGAGTCTGCATCTCACTTCCCGATGGCCCTGGCCCCACATCAGCCTCATCACTGTCCGATTCCATTGCCAGCTCCGTAGGCTGCTGACGGACCACAACAACGACCATTTTCCACACATACGGCTGTGGCAGCATCCCCATGGTCGCGTGATCAAAATTGAGACATTAGGCAACTGACTCCTATTTATGATGGTCAGTGTCCTGGGATCATGTGATCCCCGTTTACGCCCCTCTGACAAGCAAAGTCAATGGGGAAGCCATATTCATTTAACAAACCATGTTACTTACTTAACAGTTGCAATGATTCACTTAACGTCTCTGGCAAGAAGGGTAAAATGGGCAAAATTCACTTAACAAATGTCTCACTTAGGAACAGAAATGTTGGGCTTAATTGTGGTCGTAAGTAAAGGATTACCCGCATTTGTTTCCTGGATGTTTTACCACTCTCATTTTTAAAACATAAATCCATTTAAAATAGAGTCCGCTGGAATGGGTGGTTAATAAATACAAATGAACATGTAATTAAAATTATGTACTAATAAATAACGTCCTTTTTTTTAATAGGAAGCAGTCCATATCCTGGAATGCCAGTGGATTCCAAGTTCTATAAAAACATCAAGGAAGGATACAGAATGTTTAGTCCAGAATATGCACCTCCAGAAATGTGAGTCTGAATTTATTTAAAATTTAAGAACGCCGATTATCCAATTTTGATGGAAATACTGGTTTTATTTTATGCTGTTTTTTTCGAAAACTTTCAGTAGTAGACTAAATCGTAGGTCCCTTTTTGCATTTTCATATATTTGCCAATTTTGTAGAATTCCGTTTGAATTGATAAATTGGGGGAAAGAAACGGAGTTACAATTAGCCATGGTACTTTTTTTTTTTTTCATTCCATTCCATTGCAACCACAGGTCCTGCTCAGTCAATAGCCCACATAGAATAGAATAGAATAGAATAGAATAGAATAGAATAGAATAGAATAGAATAGAATAGAATAGAATAGAATAGAATTCTTTATTGGCCAAGTGTGATTGGACACACAAGGAATTTGCCTTTGGTGCATATGCTCTCAGTGTACATAAAAGAAAAGATACACATTTATTCGCGCTTGCACGCATTGTCCAATACTTCCAAATCTTTTGAAATTAACTCATTGTGATGTGACCTCGTTTGCATAGAGGGTACATGGTGGGTATTTGATTCCTTATGCAAATAGCAGTGATCTGGATAACAGTAACCATTATCATCACAGTTAAACTAAATTTGATATCCTAAAGTTAGATCACTTCTACTATGGTCCGATGCCACTGGCTTTCGATTGTGTATAGCCAGTTCATCAATTTAGTAATTGATCTTGATCATTGCTTTTCCAGTTATAAGACATTGTCTTCTTAGAATTTAGAGACAAAATGCTTGTTTGAATTGAATAGGACTGGGATTTTTTGCCCTCCTAAAAATCAGCAGAAATGAATTTTCCTGCCCTGGGCAGGGGGTTGGACTAGAAGATCTCTAAGGTCCTTTCCAACTCTGTTTTTCTGTTAATTGAAGAGTAAATAAAACATCATTGTTGGATCTGTTTCCAGTAGAGTATGTGTGTATATGTACGTATGTGTATTTTAGCATGTAGATAAAATTGATAAACTTGTCGATCAGTTTAATTTTTTCTCTCCTTTGGCAGCACTTTCTGGAATGCCTATGTGACTGTAACATGGGATGGTCATGTCAGCATTCCAGGGAAAAAAAGGGAATGTATGTCTGAGTACTTATTAAAATAAATTCAAAATAATGTTTCAACTCCTACCCTCAAAAAGACGTTATAAAGCATTGTACACCAGAACAACTACACACAAGGACAGTTTTTCCCCCAAATGTCATCACTCTGCTAAGCAACTAATTCCCAAAACGCTGTCAAATTAACTACAAAGTTAATTACTATTACTAATCTTCTCACCCTTACTAGTAACTATCTCTTCCCGCTTACGGCTATATCCATGTGGCTTGTATCTTTTCAACTTATATAGGTTTTATTGTTTCCTAGTATGATTTGATTGCATATTAGTTTCCTATGACTGTCACTAAGTATTGTATCTTATGATTCTTGACGAATGTATTTTATTTTTTTTCTTTATATACACTGAGAGCATATGCATCAAAGACAAATTCCTTGTGTGTCCAATTACACTTGGCCAATAAAAGAATTCTATTCTATTCTTTTTTTTTTTCATTTAATAATTTTTATTAAACATTTTTTCAAAAAAGAAAAAAGACTCTTTAAACAATAGTTTCTTTCCAACAGTTTCGCAACGGTTAAACATTTCTTACTTATCCATTTTTTCTCCCTTATTTCTATGTATCCTTTATACATACAAGTCTAATATTACTTTATTTACATATATACATATAAATAACAGTGTATACAATTTCATTTCTACAAACTGCATTTTTTCTGTTTCCTCTTATTTGTTGTCACATTTCTACTCCTATATCTTCTTCATTTGATCTTTCCTTGCCTTTTACCTCTCTCATCTAGCCATTCATATCATTTCTACCACACTATATAATATTCTGTTTCCTCTTTTTCTTGTATCTTCTTTGTAAGTTTATCCATTTCTGCACATTCCAAAACTTTTCTAATCAAATTATCTTTATTTATTTTATTTATTTATTTGTCACAACAGTATATATAAGCATAAACTGTATATATATATAAACAGTATATATAAGCATAAACTTTGGTCGGTATGTTATTGTTTTTACAATTCTGTGCGTATATTATTCTTGCTGCTGTGATAATATGGATAATTAAATATTGTATTTTTTTTTCATAAGACACTGGGAGTATTCCTAATAAAAATGTTTCTGGTTTCATCTCAATATGCTGTTTTGTTATCTCTTCTAATTGTAATCTAATTTTACTCTTTAATTCTACTCGATTTTATCTATTCTATTCTATTCTATTCTATTCTATTCTATTCTATTCTATTCTATTCTATTCAACTCACAGTTTACTTATGAGCATACATTCGCATTGAGAATAAAAATAAATAAATGCATATACAATTCCAGCAAGCTCCACAGCAGAATTCTTCCAGTTTCCAAGAAGTACAGTATAATATAAAAGCACATTGGTTATCCTTTATCTATTGCTGTATGACAAATGGGGGAGGCTGGGACTTTAGACACACATTGTATTTTTCAGAGGTTTTTTGAGAAGGCATGTTCACGCTTTTGGCGATTAAACTAATGGTTTGTTTTGGAAAAATGAACCAAACTGCATGCCTATGAATTTTCTAAAAGTTTCTAAAAACGTTTTCAAAATTACGATTGACATTTTTCATTTGGTTCTTTCTAACTTTGTCTGTAGCTTTAACATCATGAAGAGCTGCTGGGATTCTGATCCTTTGAAGAGGCCAACTTTTAAGAAAATTGTACAACTGATTGAACAGCAGATCTCTGACACCACAAGTCATGTAAGTATTGAGTATTTCGGCCTAGCTTCCGAAAGGAGACTACGGGTGTCAATATTGGATGTTACCCTGTTTCCCCCAAAACAAGACATCCCCTGATAATAAGCCCAATTGGGCTTTTGAATGCATGGCAATAAGGCCAAGCGCTTATTTCAGGGTTCAAAAAAATATAAGGCAGGGTCTTATTTTCAGGGAAACACGGTAGTTGTTCAGAGATCTTGTTTTATGTGGCATGCTATTCGTCTCGTCAAAAAGATAATCAGATGAATTTCAGATAAAACGAGGACCTGACTTTTGAGAAGATTGGATTTTGAAAGAAGGGTGCACCTCAATTTTATCCAGTATCCCCTATTGCCTGCTGAATTTTTTGGGGGGAGAGGCTGAGTTTGACGCATGGCTTTAGCAAAGCTTTAAAACAGCACTTAAAGGGTGAGTTTAGAGAACTGAAAAATGGACCCACTCTCTCTCTCCAGCTATACCAGACATAGTAAAGGAGAAGGGTACAGTACTCAACTTACGACTACAATTGACCCCAACATTTCTGTTGTTAAGTGAGACCAATGAGTTTTGCCCCATTTTACAACCTTTCTTGCCACATTTTTTTTTTATTGAAAGAGTTTTAAAAAACAAAAACATTTTCCCCCTTTTTTCCCCTCTCCCTCCCAAAAAAACCCCTTCCCCCCTCCCTCCCCCCCCCAGCTTCCCGGGTCAATCACAAGGTATTGTTATACATAAACCAAACATAGAATAAAATTTTCCCTTCCAATCCAAATAACCACATCCACAGCTTTTCATCTCCCAACCCCCTCCCCATTACATAAAATAACTTTCTAATTATTCAAAGGCAATCTGATATTTCTTAATCTGATATCTGTTTTGTAGATAATCAATCCATTTTTCCCATTCAATTAAATATCTTTCCTGCGTATTGTCTTTTAAAAAAGCTGAGATTTTAGCCATCTCAGCCAAATTAGTAACTTTCAGTATCCATTCTTCTATTGTAGGTATCTCTTCCTTCTTCCAGTATTGTCCAATCAACAGTCTTGCTGCTGTTATTAAATTCAGAATCAATTTAGTCTCAATCCCTGTACAATCCGTTATAATTCTCTTGCCACATTTGTTAAGTGAATCACTGCAGTTGATAAGTTAATCACCCGGTTGTTAAGTGAATCCGAGTTCCCCGTTGACTTTGCTTGTCACTAGGTCGCAAATGGGGATTCGCATGACCTTCGGACCCAGCAACGGTCATAAATACAAACCAGCCGCCAAGCCTCTGAATTTTGATCCCATGATCATGGGGATGTCGTAACGGTGAAAAATGGCCATAAGTCACTTTTTTTCAGTGACGTTGTAATTTTAAACAGTCACAAAATGTAAAGTCTAGGACTACCTGTATACGTTTCAAAACACACTATCTCCCCCAGCCTTGTTAAAGAGCTATTCAGCAGATATGTGAAGTTGGTGACCTTTGACAAAAATGTTCTACTCCTGTCTCTTTGCTGACTTATGCAGTAAAGTGGAACAGAGGGTTAACTGCCTGTCAGAACCAAAACTCACACCTGTCCTAAGCAGTGGAAGAGGGTAGAGGTGGGAGAAATACCTAGATTGAATAGCCAAGAAGCAGATGTAGACAGAGATAAAGATCCAAGAGCGGAATTTGGGAGGCAAGTCAAAAAAAGCATCGCAATTAAAGTATTGAAGCGGGAAAGAGACGATGGATAGATGATTTCTCTTTTTTGCTGTTCTGATTTGCTTCTCCTTTTCTCTTTCTTTTCTTTCTTTCGTTTTTTTTAGGTAGGTGACATGACTAGAAGTTAGGCAGGATAAAAAGAAAACGTTTTTTTAATAAAGGGTGACATGATTAAAAGTTAAAATAAGTGATAGAAATAAGAGAAAGGGGACACTTTTATATAATAAAATAAAAGTCATAACAAGAGAAAACATGAAATCATTGAATAATGACAGATTGCAACGTAATATAAACGTGTACCATTATTAGAAATTTATAAGTTGATTGAATGTAATAACTATGATTACTTCTACTAGTTCTATTTGTATTACAGTGTATGACACTCAGGTGTCACACAATATTGTTCACGCATTGATTTGATATGTTTGTGAAAAATAAAATAAAAAACTTGGGGGGGGGCGTGTAAGAACCAAAACTCACACCTGTCCCAACCTCAGCACATTCTTTTCGCTTGTCTTTTTGGGAATTTAGTTTCCTGCCAGTTGTGACCTTCAGAAGGGATGAAGTGTGTAAAGCCCAGAGAATAGAATAGAATAGAATAGAATAGAATAGAATAGAATAGAATAGAATAGAATAGAATAGAATTTTTTATTGGCCAAGTGTGATTGGACACACAAGGAATTTGTCTTTGGTGCCTATGCTCTCAGTGTACATAAAAGAAAAGATACCTTCATCAAGAATCATAAGGTACAACACTTAATGTTAGTCATAGGGTACAATAAGCAATCAGGAAACAATCAGTATCAATATAAATCGTGAGGATACAAGCAACAAAGTTACAGTCATACAGTCATAAGTGGAAGGAGATGGGTGATGGGAATGATGAGAAGATTAATAATAGTGCAGATTTAGTAAATAGTTTAACAGTTGTTGAGGGAATTATTTGTTTAGCAGAGTGATGGCGTTCGGGGGGAAAACTGTCCTCGTGTCTAGTTGTTCTTGTGTGCAGTGCTCTCTAGCATCATTTTGAGGGTAGGAGTTGAAACAGTTTATGTCCAGGATGTCAGGAATCTGTAAGTATTTTCACAGCCCTCTTTTTGACTCGTGCAGTATGCAGGTTCTCCATGGAAGGCAGGTTGGTAGCACCTGATTTTTTCTGCACAACAATACAAGAGCAAACAATAGATTTAAACTTAATGTTAACCGCTTCAATCTTGATTGCAGAAAATATGACTTCTGTAACAGAGTTGTTAATGCTTGGAACACACTACCTGACTCTGTGGTCTCTTCTCAAAATCCCCAAAGCTTTAACCAAAAACTGTCTATTATTGACCTCACCCCATTCCTAAGAGGTCCGTAAGGGGCGTGCATAAGAGCACAAACGTGCCTACCGTTCCTGTCCTATTTTTTCTTCCATTATATCCAATTAATATAGTTATTGCATGCTTATGCTTATATATATATATATATATACGCTTATATATTATATAGTTACTTTCATGCTTATGCTTAGATATACTCTTGTGACAAAATAAATAAATGAATGAATGAATGAATGAATGAATGAATGAATGAATGAATGAATAAATAAATAAATAAATAAATAAATAAATAAATAAATAAATAAAATAAATAAAATAAATAAATAAATAAATAAAACTGGTAGCGGAAATTTTGATTAGTTTGGAGAACCGGCAAATACCACTGGCTGACCCCAGAGTGGGGTGGGAATGGAGATTTTGCAATATCTTTCCCCCAGGAGTGGGGTGGGAATGGGGATTTTGCAATATGCTTCCCCCAGGAGTGGGTTGGGAATGGGGATTTTGCAGTATCCTTCCCCCAGGAGTGGGGTGGGAATGGAGATTTTGCAGTATCCTTCCCCCAGGAGTGGGGTGGGAATGGAGATTTTGCAGTATCCTTCCCCCAGGAGTGGGGTGGGAATGGAGATTTTGCAGTATCCTTCCCCTGCCACGCCCACCAAGCCACACCACGCACCAAGCCACACCCACAGAACTGGTAGTAAAAAAAAATTGAATTCCACCACTGGTTGGGGACCGTTGGTATAGGCCACATCTAGACCAATAGCATTTCTATAATTACTTACTTGGGAATGATAAAGACCTGTTGCAAGTCACTAAGGTTTTATTTTATCTACAGATAGTCCTCGACTTCCAACTGTTCATTTACTGACTGTTCAAAGCTACAATGGCATTGAAACAAAGGGACTCATGACCGTTTTTCACACTTATGGATGTTGCAGCATCCCTATGGTTACATGATCAAAATTCAGATGCTTGGCAGCTGGTTCATATTTATGTCCCGGGGTCACGTGATCAGCTTTTGAGACCTTCTGACAAGCAAAGTCAATGGCAAATCCAGTCTCACTTAATTTGTCAAAAAAGTGTCATTAACTTAACAAATGCAATAATTCCCTCAACAACTGCGGCAAGAAAGGTCATAAAATAAGGCGAACTCACATCAATTTGGGGCTCAATTGTGGTCGTAACTCGTGGACTAACTGTATTCCCTGTTGTCTGTAACATTGCTGGTATTTTTTAAGGAATTTGACACAGCCCACTTAGGGGAATCTTCAATTTACCCTGTTACTCAGTCCGTTGATCATATCAGCTTTGTTTTCAAGATGTGCTTCAATTCCATTTCATTCCATTTCATTCTATTCCATTCAACTGCACTCCACTCCATCCATCAATACCTATCCATGTCTGTCTGTCTGTCTGTCTATAGCTAGCTATGTAGCTATCTCTATCTATCAACTCTGTCATCTATTTATCCATCCATCCATCCATCCATACACTCACCCACCCATCCCTTTCACCTATCTGTCCATCTATCTACTCTGTCATCTATCTATCCATCCATCCACCCACCCACCCATCCATCCAAATCTATCTATCTATCTGTCTATCTACCTATCTATCTATATCTACCCATCTATGTATCATCTATCAATCTATCTATCATCATCTATCATCTACCTAGCCAGCCAGCCAGCTATCTATCTATCTATCTATCTATCTATCTATCTATCTATAATTGTCTGTCTATTATCTATTTACGAATCAGTCAGTCAAATTTGTACACCCCTCCATCTCAGCTAAGTGGTTTACAAATAAGATAGCACACAGAATATAAAATCACATCTAAAAGTGTCGTTAAAAAAAAGGGAAAATTTTACAAGGAAAAAATAAAAATCAAAGTTAAACAAGTGCTTTTTTTTCTTCTTAATCAGTTTCAATGCCTACATTGCCTTCATTATTCAAAGTTTTTCTTTTTCTCCAAACAACTTTTAGCTGCAGGTGGTCATTACTTAACCACTTCTTCAGCAACCTTTTAGGCTTAAAACACTGCTGAGGAAGTGCTACTTAATGACCAATCTTCAAAGTTCAGGCCACCGTACCATTTCTCTGGTTACATGATCCCAATCCAGACATTGAACTCTAAACAGGTTTATTTAAAGGTGAATACAAAACTGTTCCTTTAATATCTGCAGCTCTGAGCATCTCTCTCTCTCTCTTTCTCTCCTCTCCTCTCTCTCACTCTGTACATCTCTCTTTTCATTGACGCTTGAATTATACACTATTAATTTTATAGATGGAAATTGTATTTCTCTCAAAACTTAAGAGGAAGCATCCTTAAAGTAAAATCATTACCTCTGTAAAAAAAAATGTTGTGTTTATCACAGTCAGAATGAATCAACATCACTTATTGATTAGCATTGCATACATCCATCGAAATGAAAACATGTCTGTTGATTGCCTCTCACAATATGGTAATTGAAATCTCCATAAAATGTAGATATGAAGCAAAAAAAAAATCATAAACAGAATCACTATTCCAAGCAAGCAAAAAGCAGTCACTAAAATTACGGCGGCTTGAGCGTTTATAATACACTTTTATCAGATTTATTTTTATTTATTTATTTAATTTTATTTATTTTGTCACAACAATATATATAAGTATCATACAAAAAGATTATATAGTGTATAAACATATATATGAGTAAATATTAGGAGGAATAAGCATATATATATATATATATATATATATATATATATATATATATATATATATATATAGGTCTTTGGTTGTTCGGGTTTTCTCCGTGTAAGATTGGAAGTGTCTTGGCGACGTTTCAACGAAGTCTCATTCGTCATCTTCAGGCTTCAACCGTGCTTCTGGGAGCAATGTGTGATCGCAGCTGTTTCTTCCTTTTAACTGCTAGTGGGGTTTGAACTGATTGGGTGGGAGCTTGGCTGTGCTCTGATTGGATGGGGGTTTTTCTGTGCTCTGATTGGCTGGGGGTGTGTCCTGTGTTGGTGGGGGCTTGGTTGTGCTCAGTCTAGTCTGTGCTGCAGGGGGATTTGAGCTGGTGAGCTGCATAGCTGTTGTTTGGCTTTGTGGTCGTGCTACATCTTCATAGTGGGTGTCAGTCTGCTGCATGTATGGATTGGAGGGGTTTGAAATGGCTAATGTTGCAGCTGCGGTCTGGCTTCTGGTCCTTGGTCGTGCTTCATGATCAGTGTGGGTTTGGGTCTGCTTTCTGGGTGGATGTGCGGTGGTGACATCCTGTGTGGACCTTGTGAGTGTGGGTCTGGTGTCATTCCTTGTGTTAGGGACTCGTTTGTCAATAAGGGCGGGTTTCCAAATGGCTGGTAGGCGGGAGGTATCATCTCGTTTGTTCATGCTGTGTGGGCGTTTTTCTATCTCAATGGCTTCTCTGATTATTCTGTTGTTAAAGTGTTCAGTTTTGGCGATAGTTCTGGTCTTTTTAAAGTCAATATCATGTCCTGTGACTTTAAAGTGTTGGACCAGGGAAGAAGTTGGTTCCTCTTTTTTGAATGAGTTCTTGTGTTCTTCAATGCGTGCACTTATTCTTCTGTTGGTTTGTCCAATGTATGTGGTGGGGCAGGCGGTGCATGGGATTTCATATACTCCTTGATTTTCTAACTCAATTTTGTCTTTGGGGTTTCTTAGGATGGTGGATATTTTTCTGTTTGTGCAGAATGCTGTCTTGATGTTGTGTTTGTGGAGGATCTTGCTGATTCTGTCTGTGGTGCCTTTTATATATGGGAGGAGGGCTGTGCCATTTTCTTGTTGTCTTGGATTTTAGTGGGGGTTCTTTTGGATTAGCTTGGTAATCTTATTTGTTTTGGAATCCATTGGATGTTAGTACGTTAGTGAGAGTGTCTAGTTCGGGTTTTAGGTGTTGTTCATCAGCTAAGCATTTTGTTCTGGAGATGAGTGTCTTGGCTACGGAGTTGATCTGTGCTGGGTGGTGGTGTGAGAGTGCGTGCAGATAGCGGTTTGTGTGTGTTTTCTTCTGGTAGATGGTATGTCCTAGGGAGCCATTGGGTTTTCTGTAGACTAAGACATCCAGGAAGAGAAGTTGGTTATTAACTTCTGTTTCCATGGTGAACTGTATTTTGGGGTGTAGGCTATTGAGGTGTGTGAGGAAGTTGTCAAGTTTTTCTTTCCCGTGTGGCCAGATTATGAAGGTGTCGTCTACATATCTGAGCCAGAGTTTGGGTTTGTGATCAGATTTTTCTAGTGCTTGGGTTTCAAAGTGTTCCATGTAGAGATTGGCAATGACAGGTGAGAGGGGTGATCCCATGGGTGCTCCTTCTATTTGTTTGTATTTTTGTCCATTATAGATGAAGTATGTGTTGGATAGGCAGTGGTTGGTCAGATCTAGGATGTGCTTGGGGGGGTTATATTTGTTTTGGATAGCTGTCAAGGCTTCTTTGATTGGCACTTGGGTGAAGAGGGATATGACATCAAAGCTCACGAGTAGGTCGCTGGGCTGTAAGTTTTGTTTCTTTATGATCTCTATGAACTGGAATGAGTTTTTACGTGTGAGGTGATGGATTCTGCATAGGGCTGTAGTTGTTTGGCGAGAAATTTGGCTAGGTTTTGTAGAGGTGAGCCTATGGAGCTGACTATGGGTCTGAGTGGGGGTTCCTTCTTTGTGTATCTTGGGAGGCCATAGAGCTTAGGGCATCTGGATGATTTCTCTCTGGGAATGATTCTTTGTTGGATTTCTTCGCTGATGGGGGAGGCTTTTATTTTGGATCTAGTGGTTTTTTCTAGGTAGGTGGTGGGGTCTGTGTTTAGGGGCTTGTATGCAGGGTCTTGGAGTAGGTTGGTTAATTTGGTTTGGTAGTCAGATGTGTTCATAACCACCGTGGCGTTGCCCTTGTCTGCTGGTAGGATTATTATGCTGGTATCTTTTTTCAGGTTAAGTAGTGCTGTCTGTTCCTCTTTGGGTAAGTTGCTTTTGGGTGGCTTGCTGGTGCAGAGGATGTTGGAGATCTCGAGTCTGATTTTGTTAGCGTCATCGGGGTTGATTTTGGTCAGGCTGGTTTCAACTCCACATATAATGTTTTCGGTGGGGATGTATTTGGGAGTGACTGCAAAGTTGAATCCTTTGGAAAGGACATCGGTTTCAGCTTTGGTGAGGATCCTATCTGAGATGTTATGCACTGTTTGTTTCATGTGTTGCTGTGAGGGTGGAGGGGTTTGTTTCTGGCGTTCTTGTAGTCTTCGGAGTTTGTTGGTGTGCGTGTCTGTCTTGAGGGTGGTCTGTGTTTCGGCTCTCCAGACAAATCCAAGTTGTTTGGATTTGTCCCAAAGTGCAGGGTGCATCTTGTTGCTGAGTTTGAGGTGAAGTGTGAGGAGATCTTTGTTGATTTGATCTAGGAGGAATCTTTTTGTGTGAAGTTCATTTCTGATTAAGGCCAATTCTGTTCTTTTTAGGATGCGTTTGGTGGCTGCAGAGTTGGAGTGGAATTTCAATTGGAAGCATTTGGGGATTAAATTTTGATCGCGGCAGTTTCAGAGAATGCGAGGTCACATAAAATGGAAGCTCTTTGGACTTCTAGTTTTTCATAGGTCCTGGTCAGATGGTGGATTTCCTCCCCGTAGAGGTGCAATATTTGTTTTCTGAGGTTTTCACGGGTGTTTGTATATAGGTCTTTGGTTGTTCGGGTTTTCTCCCGTGTAAGATTGGAAGTGTCTTGGCGACGTTTCGACGAAGTCTCATTCGTCATCTTCAGGCTTCAGCTTCGTGCTTCTGGGAGCAATGTGTGATCGCAGCTGTTTCTTCCTTTTAACTGCTTTCAACCCCGATGACGCTAACAAAATCAGACTCGAGATCTCCAACATCCTCTGCACCAGCAAGCCACCCAAAAGCAACTTACCCAAAGAGGAACAGACAGCACTACTTAACCTGAAAAAAGATACCAGCATAATAATCCTACCAGCAGACAAGGGCAACGCCACGGTGGTTATGAACACATCTGACTACCAAACCAAATTAACCAACCTACTCCAAGACCCTGCATACAAGCCCCTAAACACAGACCCCACCACCTACCTAGAAAAAACCACTAGATCCAAAATAAAAGCCTCCCCCATCAGCGAAGAAATCCAACAAAGAATCATTCCCAGAGAGAAATCATCCAGATGCCCTAAGCTCTATGGCCTCCCCAAGATACACAAAGAAGGAACCCCACTCAGACCCATAGTCAGCTCCATAGGCTCACCTCTACAAAACCTAGCCAAATTTCTCGCCAAACAACTACAGCCCTATGCAGAATCCATCACCTCACACGTAAAAAACTCATTCCAGTTCATAGAGATCATAAAGAAACAAAACTTACAAAACCTCAGAAAACATATATATATATATATATATATATATATATATATATATATATATATATATATATATATATATATATATATATATATATATATATATATATGAAAAGCAATAGGACAGGAACGGTAGGCACGTTTGTGCTCTTATGCATTGTTGAAAGTTAGATTGTTGAATGTTAGGTGGCATTAGCTTTTGCGGATGAGATGCAAAAAAAAAAATATCGTATAGGTTGTTCAGTGTTGTGTCCAAGAGACTGATTCTAATTTCTGTCTTTTCCAGATTTACTCAAATGTTTCAAACGGCATTTGCAGTCAAGCCACAGATCACTCCGTAAGAATTAACTCGGTGGGTAGCAGCGCTTCGTCTACTCAGCCCTTACTCACACACGAGGATGTTTGAAAATAGACTCAACCCATCTTGCTGGAGAATGTACTGTTTCAAAATGACAATCTGTTGCTCTAATGGTAGTAGAAGTACTGCAGGAGTTGCTCTGCGCTGCTTTCTTTTTAATCACATACAAAATTAGACTGCCCATGACAGCCGCACCATTGTTAACACTGCTTGCTAGGATTTGTATAATTGCTTTGTTATATAGGCAATGGTAATGTAGAATCAGATTTGGGAGAGGTAATTGGTGGTTTCAAAAACGTGTGGGTTGTTGTTGTTGTTGTTTAAAAAAAGAGCATCACACAAAAGGCATCAGAATACCTGAGTCCAAAATGCTGGTGTGTTGAGTGTGGAAGAGGAAATATTTGAGAAATGTCCATTATCCAAATCTTAAAAGGGTTAGAAGCTAAAGCAAAACAAAAAACTGACATTCCAAATCCAAGAACAAGGAGGTAACACTTGGTTGAGAAATAAATCTTGAATGAGCATCAAACAGAACTTATTTCTAGTAGAAAGTTGAGGAACTTATGGCTGTGAACCAAGCTCATAGTCATGGATGTTAAAATTGTAACTTTTTGGAGAACCACAGATTTGAGCTACTACCAGTTTCACCGTGCTTGTTCAGTATTTCCAAATGTTTCACTCTAGGCCAGTTTCTCAACCTTGGCAATTTTAAGAGGTGTGGACTCAGCTCTCAGAATTCTCCAGCCAGCTGTCTGTCTGAGGAATTCTGGGAGTTGAAATCCATACCTCTCAAAGTTGCCAAGGTTGAGGAAAAAACGCTTAAGCAGAAAATATATAACGTGAGAGGGACAAAAAAGAATTTACCTGCCTCGTTTCTTCTACAGGGTCCATATTCCAACAGACGTATTTTCTACCGTTTTCTCGTTGCTTTTTTTGTCTTATGTTCAGGGCTGCTCTATCTGGCCTGCAACTATCAGATGAACCACTAGGTGTGAGCAGAGAGTTTTAAGAATTTTCCATGTCACTTTGCTGCCCTTTAGTGGTGGTTCAGAATTTGTAGCTCAGATAAGGGTAGTCCTGATAGTTTCCCGCAGCATATATTGGGAAGGGGGGGGGAAAAACAGACTGTCATATGATGGTTTCCATATTAACAAAGTATCTTCATATGTAAGAGAGTGTAAAAAATGTAACATCAAATATGGTGGATTTCCCAGTCTGGTGAAGACACATGTCTACTTGTGTTTCAAAACAAGTAAACTCCTATATTCTTTGTGTAGCTCCTGTAGATTGAGTGAAAAGATGGCTCACTTGTTCAGTGTGTGTATATGTGTGACAGCGTGTATTTAAGCCAGTCGAATATATTTGATAAGCTCCACAAATTTTTATCGGGAGTGCATTTTCCTATACTTTGAAAAATTATTAGAGGTAAACCATTTCTTAGTTACATCTGGGAACATCTTACTTACCTGTGTTACTGTGTATTTGGCTATGTCGGCATTGAGAAAAAGAACTAATGACATGTTAAAATCAGAGTATTGGCAGGTAAACAGCAGCTATGTGTACCCATTGGTATTTTTTCTTTTCCTGAAAGTGCAAAACATCCAGGGAAGACTTCAGAATAAATCTCCTACCAAATTCTAAAGTATTGATTTATTTAGAATGCACTTGGCCCGTGATGGTGAATCTGCGTGCCAGAGGTGGCACGCAGAGCCCACTCTCTGGGCACGCGTGCCATCACCAGCTGATCTTTTGGTTTCTGGCGTGCTTATGCGCGCTGGCCAGCTGTTCACCGTAGCGCCTGAAAATGCCCAAAAAGCAGGCTGTTTTTGGGGGCCATTTTCAGGCTGTTTTGGTACCATTTTTGGCCTGAAAAACAGCCCCAAAACGGCCTAAAAATGGCTCAGAAGATTGCCTGAAAAATGGCCTGAAAACAGCCAAAAAAACAGGCATGTGCACGCCGGGCAGCTGGTCTTTGGTTTTCCGGTGGTCTGGCACGCACACCTGCAAGCAACAGGCAGGCGTGTTCCAGTTTGGGCACTTGGTGTCGAAAAGGTTTGCCATCACAGCACTAGGCCTTCCACATCCTGTTATTTACATTTGCTGTATTGTTACATTTGCATACATTTCTGATAAAAGCAATCATTAGACCCATTGCAATGTTATTAAATGCTTCTCCAAATGCAAGATAATTAAAATGCACTCCTAATGTCATCCTCGGCTTAAATGCCATTAGCTTTTTTGCTCTGTAACCTGATCTATAGTTTAGTGTTCTTCTAGGTTGTTTAGGGTTAAAGCGACCAAAGTGGGCCAGCCAGTTTTATAGACGCTAGTTGCACCTTTACAAATTTTGCCAGGTTGGGTTTTTTTTGGGTGGGTGGGGGATGGCTTAGTCCAAGCTCCCTAAATGCAGA